>NC_051079.1:17086184-17400434 GCF_004664715.2 Peromyscus leucopus
CTGTGGCTTTTTATCCTTTGCTTTACATCTAGTATCAACTTATGAGTAAGTGCATACCACGTTTCTGAGTCTGGGTTACCTCACTCAGGATGGTATTTTCTACTGCCATCCACTTGCCTGAACATTTCATGATGTCATTGTTTTCACAGCTGAGTAATACTCCACAGTATAAATGTACCATGTTTTCTTTATCCATTCTTTGGTTGAGGGGCTTCTAGGTTGTTTCCAGGTTCTGGCTATTACGAATAATGCTGCAATAAACATAGTTGAGTAAGTGTCCTATAGAGACAACTGAACCAAGCTCGTAGGAACTCACAAACTCTAGATCAATGGCTGTGGAATGTGCATGGGTCTGGACTAGGCCCTCTGCATGTGGAAAGCAGTTGTGTAGCTTGGTCTATTTGAGGGAGCCCTGGCAGTGGGATCAGGATCTATCCCTGAGTTGGCACGAGCCCATTCCCTATGGTGGGATGTCTTGCTCAGCCTTGATGCAGGGAAGAGAAGGTTGGTCCTGCCTCAAATGAATCTACCAGGCTTTGTTGACTCCCCATGGGAGTCCTTACGCTTTTGGAGCAGTGGATGCGGGGTGAGTTGGGGAGAGAGGCAGTGGGAATGGGAGGAGGAAAGAGAGGGGAATTGTGGTTGGTATGCAAAATGAAAATAAATAAATAAATAAAAAAATAAATAAATAAATAAATAAATAAAAGACTCTCTCTCAAAAAGTATGACAACAAACAAACAAACCACAAAGTAATACATTCCCTAAAATTGAAGACTGGTACAAATGTGCAAGCATCCATATGAAAATGATGCTTTGCTGCAGGGTTAAGCGAACTAGAGTGATATCTTTCTTATTAGTGGATGAACTGTCCAGGAAGAATCTTAAATCCCATTAAGTATTCCGGTCCCATCTCTGTTGCTTTGATGAAACACTCTGACATAAAAGGTCCAACTTAGGGGAAGTTTACTTGGCTGATACTTCCAGGTCACAGACTTACATAGAGGGATGTCAGGTCAGGAACTCACGTAGGAACTGATGCAGTATTCATGGAGGAAATTTGCTTATGTGTTTCCTCTCTAGTTTATGCATAGTTTACTTTCTTATAAATCCCAGGTCTATTTGGGTGTTGGAATTTCCCGCAGTTGACTGTTCCATGTCACATTAATCATCAGTTAAGACAACCTCTGATAAAAATGGCTACAAGCCAATCTGCTCTGCACAATTCCTTAATTGAGACTCCCTTCTCCAATGACTCTATTGTGCATAGTTTACAGCTGCAGCTAAGGAGGACATGAAGAATAAAAGTAAATATACTTACTAATTACCAGCAGACATAGCCTAAGAGTCATATACAGTAAGTACTTCGAAGAGCCAAGTAATAAAGAACACACATCAAGCAGTCTAAGATGAAAGAAAAGCACGCTAAAAACAACATGCATAGATGTAAGGGATTTCTTGTTCTTTAAATTTCTTTCTTGTTGTGAGTCCATGTTTTTCTTGAGGTGGGGTCTTTTGTAGTCCAGGATAGCTTAGAACTTGTAGTCCAGGATAGCTTAGAACTTGTAGTGTAGTTCCTGCTGTGTAGTTCGATCAGGGACCTATCCAGCACTATGCCTGCCTTCATGTTGCTATGCTCCCTGTCATGATGAAAATGAATAAGTCTCTGAACTGTAGGCCATCCACAATGAAGTATTTTCCTTATAAGAGTTGCAGTGGTCACTGTGTCTCTTCACAGCAACAGAAACCCTAAGACAGAATATTTCCAACTCCAAGGAAGTTAAATCACTCTTAGGTCAAGGAGATTATAAAGAAAATGACAGCATTCATTTGAACATACAGAAGAATGCCAGGAAAAATCTGTGAGACAAATTTAAAGAGTTTCAAGAAGAAGATTCACATTACTAATATAATACTACATTTATTAGAAAATGCAAAAGAAGAAATTCAGTAATTTTTAAATTTTCACCTCATAAAAATCAAAAAAGAAAATTTCATTCAATCCTAACCAAGTAAATGATAGAATAGAAACAAATAAAATTAGAAGTACATCTTAATGGAGAATATCAATGAAATAAAGACTTAGTGCCAAACAAAAAAAAAGACTTAATAAAACAAAAATGCATAAAGCTGGCATACATTTAGAAAGACTAAGAAAAACTATTAAGAACAAAAATTGCAAATATCCAAAGTCAAATTCCATATCATTAGTAGCACAATCATTATGAATATAAGGCAGGGGCTCAGATAAATCTTAAGTACATATATTTTTTGAAAGCATTATGATAACACCTTACTTGATATGAAATATTTAGTTTAACTAACCTCCTATCTACTAAGAAAAATTACTTCATGTCTTTAAAACTTCCTCCAAAAAATTACCTTGATATTTCACTAGATTAAAATATTCTACTCTTTTGGATTGTACTAATTTTATTTGATTAATAGAAGATTATATGATATTAATTGACGAGCATGTTCAAAATTTATATAGAACAGGAAAATGCATCCACAGTCATGTTCATGTCCAATAGATGCATGTGTCACAATACATAAGTACTTTGAAGCAAAATTTTGATGAAAATTTAATGGAAAAGTTGAATACTTGGAAATATGAGAGATGAAGAGGGCGTAATTTCAAAAATAGAAAATGGATTATAAAATTAATGCAAATCATTGAATCATAAAACTCTTTAAAAATCAGTAGAAATCCTCAAGATATATAGCTAAGAAAAATTTTCTTAAAGTGGTACCAAAAGCATAAACAACAAAAGGAAATAAATGACGCAATTTATGTCGTCACAATGGGAGCCTTTTGCTTTGTAAAAGTAAAGAACTAGTTGCCGGGCGGTGGTGGCGCACGCCTTTAATCCCAGCACTCAGGAGGCAGAGGCAGGCCGATCTCTGTGAGTTCGAGGCCAGCCTGGGCTACAAAGTGAGTTCCAGGAAAGGCACAAAGCTACACAGAGAAACCCTGACTCGGAAAACCAAAAAAAAAAATAAATAAATAAATAAATAAATAAATAAATAAATAAAATAAAAAGTAAAGAAAAATACAAGCTAAGTAGTTAAAGCCAAATGGCAAACCAAACATGTGGCAGAGAGCATTCCTAATATAGAAAGAACTTTTAAAATTTACCAAGGAACAATCTCACCAAAACATGCACACTGCTCATTAGTAATTCAATATCCATGGTTCTCATTCACCAATGAAAAGATACAAGTTAAAAGATTACATAAGAAAACATGATCCAACTTTCTGCTCTATCCAAGACAGAGAGCTTGTCATCAATGATAGACACCATCTCAAGGTGAAGAAATGGAAAAAAGTTATTCCAAGCAAATGGGCCCAAGAAGCAAGCCAGCATAGCCATTTAATATTTCATAAATGGACCTTAAATAAAAAACAATCGGGAAAGATAGATAATGATACTACCTACTCACCAAAGGAAAAAGCCTTCTAGATTATATTACAATTCTAAACCTTTATATAGCAAACAGAGGGGCAGACCAGTCCATAAGAAACACTACTGTAGGTAACATCACAAACTGAGCCTCACATGGTGATAATTTGTGGCTTTACTACACAACTTTCACCAATAGACAAGTAATCTGAAAAAATCTAAATAGATAAGTGCTGTAGTTAAAAAATACCATAAATCAAATGGATCTTCCAGATATTTACCTAACATTTCACCAAACACAAAAGAATATTCCTTCTTTTCAGTACCTCATGTAACTTTCTCTAAAATTTATCACATACTTGGACACAAAACAAGTCTGAAAGATATAAGAAAGTTGAAATAATATGATGCATTTTATCTGACCACCATGAAATAAAGCTGGGTATCAACAAAAGAAACTTTACAAACCCATGGAAACTGAACAACAATATTAATGAATGAAAAATGGTCCCATAACAAAATAAAGAAGGAAAGTAAAATATATTAGAATTGAATTAATATGAAAATACAACATTCCCAAGCCCATGGGTCACAATGAAGGCAGTTCAACAAGGCAAATTATTGGAACTAAATGGACACATAAAAAACATTGGAGTGATATCATATTAGCAACTTAATTGCACACCTGAAATCTCTAGAAAAACAACAAAGATAAAACACTGATAAGACTAGGTGGAAGGACATAATCAAACTCAGGACTGAAATAAACAAAATAGAAACAAACAAGCCAAAACAGTACAACAAATCAATAAAAGAAAGAATTAGTTCTTAAGGAAAATCATTAAGATTGATAAAAACCTTAGCTAAATTAACTGAAACACAAAGAAGATTTAAGTTAATAAAATTAAAGTTGAAAAGGGGGACATCATAAAAGAGAGTGAAGAAATTCAGAGAATCATAAAGACATAATTTAAAAATCTGTGACTCCACCAAACAGGAACACCTAAAATAAATGGATGAATTAATCAATATATATATATATATATATATATATATATATATATATATAACCTTCTAAAATTAAATCAAGATCAAATAAGCAATTCAAACACACCTACAACACTAGTGAAATAAAAGCTGCAATGAAATTCTCCCCCCACCCCCCAAAAAAGAAAAAAAAAGCTAAGGGCCACATGGACTCATCAGAATTCTAATAGACATTCAAAGAAGAATTAATGCCAATACTCCTCGACTTTTTTTTTCCAAAATAAAGACTAAATTTTTTCCTAATTCTTTTTACAAGACCATAGCTACCTTGATATCTTAACCACACAAAGACTCAACAAAGAAAGAAAATTACAGAACAATTTCACTTATGAACATAGATGCAAAAATTATCAATAAAATACTTGCAAACCAAATCCAAGAACATATCAAAAAAATCCCCTACAATCAATTATACTAAATCAATAAATAGCCCCAAACCACATAATCATCTCACTAAATGTAAGAAAGGCCTTTGACAAAATCCAACAATCTTTCACAATAAAACCCACAAGAGATTTGCTATGCAAGGGACATACCTCAATATATTGAAGGCAACTTACAGCTAGTTCACAGCCAACATCAACTAAAACAGAAAGAAACTCAAGGCATTTCCACTAAAATCAGTAGCAAAGTAAAGGGTGTCCATTCTCTCCATACTCACTCAAGTCTTGAAGTCTTAGCTAGAGGAATAAGACAACTGAAGGAGATCAATGTGATATAAATAAGAAAAGAAGTCAAAGTATCTTTAATGGCACATGATATTATTTGATATAAAGAAGACCTTAAAATATCTACCATGAAACATCTGTAGCTGATAAACACTTTCAGCAATGTAGCATTAAACAAAATTTCTAACAAAAACCAGTAGTCTTCCTATTTACAAATCATAAACAACTTGAGAAAACGAGTGGAAAATATTTTTCTCAATACCCCCAAAACAAGAACCACAAACAAATAAAAAAAAACAATAACAACAAAAGAAAACACTTGGAATAACTTTAGTAAAGCAAGTAAAAGACTTCTCTATGAAAAATAATTTAAGGCATTAAAGAAAGATATTGAAGGGGGCATCATAAGATGGAAACACCATTCTATGTTCAAGAATTGATAGGATTAAATAGAGAAAATTACTATACTACAAAAATAAACATACTGATTCATTGCAATCCCCATCAAAATTCTGACATAATTCTTTCTTTCTTCCTTCCTTTCTTCCTTTCTTTTTTCTTTCTTTCTTTCTTTCTTTCTTTCTTTCTTTCTTTCTTTCTTTCTTTCTTTTTCTTTCTTCCTTCCTTCCTTCCTTCCTTCCTTCCTTCCTTCCTTCCTTCCTTCCTTCCTTCCTTTCTTTCGTTTTTATTAAGAGATTTTCTATTCATTCTACATATCAACCACAGATTCCCATGTCCTCTCTCCTCCTACCCCCAGACTCCCCCCCCCAACCCACCCCCATTCCCACCTCATCCAAGGCAAGGTCTCCCATGGGGAGTCAGCAGACCCTGGTATATTCATTTGAGGCAGGTCCAAGCCCCTCCTCCCTGCACCTAGGCTGCTCAAAGTGTCTCATCATAGGCACTAGGTTCCAAAAAGCTCGCTCATGCAATAGGGACAGGTCCTGGTCCGGGTGCCTGGGGGGCCTCCTAAACATAATTCTTCACTGAAGCATTTATTCATTGCAAGTGGCGGTATAAACTTCTATAGTCATCATGGAAATCAGTGGTTTCTCAAGAAGCTGGAGTAAATCTACATGAAGATCAAGCTATACCCCTCATGGGCATATACCCAAAGAACTCTGTGCCATATTACAGAGACACTTGACTATCCATGGCTGTCACTACTTTATTCATGAGAGTCAGAAAGTGTAAAATGCCTAGATGTCAATTAACTAATGAATAGATAAAGAAAATGTCATTATAAAATGAAATTTTATTCAACTATTAAAATTTCAAAATTATGAACATTTCATATAAGTAAATGGAGCTTGAAAGCCATCCTTAGTGAAGTAACCCAGACACAAAAAGACAAATATTAAATGTTTTCTTTTATATGTGGACACTAGATTTGCAGCATTCAATAAGTGTACTACAATTGAGGTAACTACTGAGGTTAAGTATAAAAAAGTAAGGGGTTAAGGGGAAGGATAAAATCACCCAAAGTAGGGTAAATACAATATCTATCGTTATGTGGAGGTATGGGAGAGACTGGAGTGGGAGGATTAATGCATAAAGAGATGGATGAAAGGGGTAAAGGAAGGATATGGGAAGGAAAAACTAACACTAAAGGCCATTTTAAGGGTTATATTGAAGGCTACTACTGTAGAGTCTTTCTAATACTGTAAAATCTTCCTAAAATCTATACATATATGATAGAAATATAAATAGAGTCATCAAAAAAAAATAGGGAGATAATGTCTCAATTAGACAACTTTCACTACCAAGCAAAACCATCAGTGGCAGGAATAGGTTACATCTAGTTCAGTTACTGTCCAAAGGAACCCCAGCGAGCCTCCCCAGGTAAACATCTCAGGCTATTACTAAGGCTATGGTCTGCTCTCCACAACTGATGGTAAGGCTCTATTACTGATGCCAGTACTCACAAAGCTCATTGAATCAACTAGAACCTTCCCAATGGCTGACTTCGTGGTACTAAAGGGTACTATTCACTCTGCCAGAAGATCAAAGTAACCACTGACACAGCTATAAACTCTATTGTGACCCACAATAGTGATGTGCTAGCAAGATATGCTGGTGCAGAAGTGGCATAAACATGCTGGGAGTAAGCACTCACCATCTGCGTGAATTTAAGGCCCACACCAAGAAATAGAACTGATGGCTGAAACTGCTCAGGTGGCCATGAACCTTAGACCAGATAGGCCATGTGTCCATGGGAAAACCAAATACTATTATTTTGTTAAAGAACATAGCAACAAAATGACTCATGATGACATACTACTATACTCATTGATCAGCTACTTTCTTAGTCATCATCAGAGAAATCTTCCTCTTGCACTAGCTGGGAATTAACGCAGAGACCCAAGACTAGAAAATCAGCAGAAAGCAAGAGATTTTGGAACATTCAGTCCTAAATGGGATGACTTCATCAAATCTCTACCCTCAGAGATCTAGGTAGAAGCGAATGTGGATTACAAGAACCTGAGGGGATAGGTGACTTCATAGGAACAGTGTCATCTAGACACAACTGGACTGAGGTACATATGAATCTAGAAAAGCTGTGGCTCCCTTCATAGGTCCTTTTCTGCACTGGTTCAAGAAAAAGTTCCAGTGATGAGAAGGAGAAGTGGACACGTGCTCCCAACCCTAACCAAGAAGTTGTCTGCAGTTGTCATCTGCTTGCCAAGAAAAAATTAATAGTCTCCAAAGGAGTCTCATTGGTTATATGAAACCCATTTAAGGAAAAAACAAACAAACAAACAAAAAAACACCCATACTCAGAAGTAGATGGCCAACATGAAAGGAATTCATGGTATTTTTGTACACTTTCTTGTCCCATATTTCTTTGTTTCGGCATATTGTCTGTTCATCTTAGCTTTAAATATAGATATAGTCTTGGAGTGAAAGGATGGTAAAAAAGCATCCAATCAAATATAAGACCAGGATGCACAGAGGCTTTGCTAGTCTAATATCTGAAAAAATAGACTTCAAACTAAAACTCATCAAAAGAGATAAAGAGGGACAACTCTGTTTAAACAAAGAACAGTTAACTAAGAAGAAATTCTTGTCATTAATATATATGTACCAAACTCTTGGGAACCCTATTTCATAAAAAAAAATATCCACTACTATATTTAAAGACACAGACCAACATCAGTCCTTTATTTTTTATTTTATTTTATAATTTAATTTAATTTTATATATCAGCCACAGATTCCCTTGTTCTCCCCGGTCCTGACCCCTCCAGCCTTCCCCCCAGCCCATCCACCATCCTCGTTCCCATCTCCTCCAGGGCAAAGACTCCCCTGAGGATTGAGTTCAACCTGGTAGATTCAGTCCAGGCAGGTCCAGTCCCCTTCTCCCAGACTGAGCCAATTGTCCCTGTATAAGTCCCAGGTTTCAAACAGCCAACTCATGCACTGAGTACAGGACCCGGTCCCACAGCCTTGATGCCTCCCAAACAGATCAAGCTAATCAACTGTCTCACTTATCCAGAGGGCCTGATCCAGTTGGAGGCTTCTCAGCTATTGGTTCATAGTTCATGTGTTTCCATTCATTTGGCTATTTGTCGCTGTGCTTTATCCAACCTTGGTCTCAACAATTCTTGCTCATACAAACCCTCCTCTTTCTCATCAATTGAACTCCTGGAGCTCCACCTGGGGCCTGGCTATGGATCTCAGTATCCAGTTCCCTCAGTCATTGGATGGGGTTTCTAGCACGAAAATTAGGGTGTTTTGGCCATCCTATCACTAGAGTAGGTCACATCAGTCCTTTCACCAGAAGGTGAATTCAATACTTAACTTTCCAAAAAGACAGACCATTTGGAGAAAATATAGAAAAAGATAAAAATTAATTGACATCATACATTAAAGAAACTTAATGAATATCTGCAAAATAACCCACCGAAACACCACAGAAAACACATTCTATGCAACAGCATGCTGAAGCTTAACTAAAATGAACCAGATTTTGAGACATAAAACAAATATTTACAAATGCAAAAAATTGAAATCACATGATAGCTGCATTAATTTCCAGAGGATTGTTCTTTATAAAATCAAGACACTTTAGTCGGGTGGTGGTGGCACATGCCTTGAATCCCAGCACTCGGGAGGCAGAGACAGGCGGATTTCTGTGAGTTCGAGGCCAGCCTGGTCTCCAAGGCGAGTTCCAGGAAAGGCACAAAGCTACACAGAGAAACCCTGTCTCAAAAAAGAAAAATAAAAACAAAACAAAACAAAAATCAAGACAATTTAAAAAAACTCACATGTTCTATGCTACCACTGATATAAATCTTTTTATTTATTTATTTGTGTTTTTTTTATTTTATTTTACAATACAATTCAGTTCTAACCCCTCCTGCCTCCCTCCCCTTTCCCCTCAGCCCACTCCCCATTCCCAAGTCCTCCAGGGCAAAGCCTCCCCCGAGGACTGAGATCAACCTGGTAGACTCAGTCCAGCAGGTCCAGTTCCCTCCTCCCAGACTGAGCCAAGCGTCCCTGCATAAGCCCCAGGTTTCAAACAGCCAACTCATGCACTGAGTATAGGACCTGGTACCACTGCCTAGATGCCTCCCAAACAGATCAAGCCAATCAACTGTCTCACCTATTCAGAGGGCCTGATCCAGTTGGGGGCCCCTCAGCCATTGGTTCATAGTTCATGTATTCCCATTCGTTTGGCTATTTGTCCCTGTGCTTTATCCAACCTTGGTTTCAACAATTCTTGCTCATATAAACCCTCCTCTTTCTTGCTAATAGCCTAGCTGTGGATCTCTGCATCCAGATCCCTCAGTCATTGGATGGGGTTTCTAGCATGACAATTAGGGTGTTTGGCCATCCCATCACCAGAGTAGGTCAGTTCGGGCTGTCTCTCGACCATTGTCAGCAGTCTATTGTGGGGGTATCTTTGTGGATTTCTGTGGGCCTCTCTGGCACTTTGCTTCTTCCTATTCTCATGTGGTCTTCATTTACCATGGTCTCCTATTCCTTGTTCTCCCTCTCTGTTTTTGATCCAGCTGGGATCTCCCGCTCCCCCAAGCTCTCTTTCCCTTGACCCTTGCCCTTCATTACCCCCACTCATGTCCAGGCTGTTCATGTAGATCTCATCCATTTCTCCATCATCGAGCGATCCCCGCGTCTTTCTTGGGGTCCTGTTTTCCAGGTAGCCTCCCCCCAAAATGGGAAGAACGCTATAAAAAACTAGAGGAAAGGACAAATAAAGTTGAATAAAGCACCGAAAGATATAAATCTTGATATGATAAATTTCTAGAAAATTAGCAGAGTGAATTTGTTGCATGATTCAGAATGGAGTGTAAAGACAGGAGTTTAGACCTCACAGTTAAAGAGCAAGGGGAGTAATGCTCTTTATGGTACTTCATGGCTCTTTTTTTGCTTCTTTGTTGCATTGCCCAGAGCCCAGCTATCATACTGCATTACAGTTCTACAAGTTGCTACTGCTGGAGAGATCAGCTTAGCAAGAGGTCATATGTAAAATCAGCATAGTATTTCCCACAACTTCACCTATATGAAAAACTGACCTGTAAAGAAGTTTAAAATACAAGATGAGAAGTCGTGTTTAAATCTTGCATGAGGTATACTCATACTGAAAGAAAAACCATTCACTTTATCCCACATTCAAAGTTAACTGCTATCTTCAATTTTATTGAATGTCTATCATGAAGACCTGTTGTTTGCAGTATTTCTAGACAGGGAAACCATGGTTTTCAGGGGTGTAGAGAAACATATGTGAAGATCACAGAGGGTAAACAAACAAAACATGGTGTGTTTCCCTGAGCTGTTCCATGTCTCTTAAATATCACACATGCTTTGAGGCTGCAGTGGTAAAATGTCCTGGCTGTGGGAGTTCCTAACATCAGAGGAGGAAATGCTATATGTCTGTTAACACAAAAGTGACCTTTCAGTTAGTAAGTTACTTGTTGCTCCCCTCTCTTCTGTCTTCCCCTTCCCTCCTTCCTTCCTATCCCCTTTCTCCCTTTCCTCACGCTTCCTCCTTAATTCCCACCTTCATGCTTCTATCCTCCTTTTGACCACTCCTTTAAGAAATCTATTGCCCAATAGCAGAATTCAGAATGGAATAAAATCAGATTTAATAAAATAAAAAAATGTTTATTTTTTCTTTACCTTATTAGTTAAGTATCTCATGGTAATGGTGTTTGTCTTCCCCTTTTCCAGTTGTTCATAAGTGCCACTCTTGGACCTATGCCTGACCCCAAGCCATCTGCTAGATGTGCCATCTAAAATCATTCAATCCTACTTGTTTGCTCATGGGACTTCTCTATTTCCAATAGAGAAGTGTTCTGGGAACTCTGTGGAGGAAGAAAACAGAGGGATGATTGCCCTGTGAAATATCTAGAAAAGTAAGAGATTAGTGAAACATTTTTTATTGAGACATACCCATTCCACCAGCAAGAAGACTGTAATGTATGTGTTGGAGCTGAGAGGAAACTGTAGTTGCTGCCTCAGTTGGAGAGGGCTGTAATATCCCTGTCTTCAGTGATATGAGGCTTGGAATGTCATGTAAACACCATCAGCAATGAGACCTTTGCCTATCAGTCATCTCTGCCACTCCTGCTTCTGTTGGGAGCATTGTATGCAGCAGGCATCTCTCCTATCCTCTCAGCTGGGCCTTTCCTTTGTAGGAAGAACTCTCCTTTCTCTGAATTATTGCTTGCCTAGAATTTTCATAATAAACTTCAATCAAAATGAACAATCTGCAAGGAATAGAGTGACAATGCATAGTGCCTTCTCATCTTGGAGTCACAATAGTGAGGGGTGAATGATGACACAGTCTGAGTGACCCTAGGGCACTCTACTTTGTTACGGAGCTCACAAAGGAACTACACAGAAGCCACAAAGCAAGGAGGCAGCGAAAACTGTCAGCAGTGCTGCTCAGTGCTGTGGCTACTTTAGAAATTTAACACTGGCATGACCAGAGTCTTTGCCTATGGTCTGAGCTTAGAGAGAGGGAAATTAAAGCCCCCTCCCTTTCCCTTCGTGACAGCTGTCCACACAAGTGAATCTTGCCTCCTTATCAATTATTGGTATTGATGTGAAGGAGTATATTTTTATCAGAAATGAAAGGGTTTCACCTAAGTACTGTAATTTTTCATCAGACAAAGCACTGCCTTCCTGTACCATCTACCCAGTAGGAGTCAGTGATGGTGAAGAGGTTGGTGAAAGAGACATGGATAGAATACTGCAATGTTGTCCAAGGGATCTTCTTATCCCAAAAGCAGGGGAGACACATACATGCTTTGGGAACTGATACTTAGAATGGATATTAGATGAGCACTTACCGAGTAAATGTGTCAACAAAAGGAGCTGTAATCTGAAAATGAAAGTGTTCACTTTGGGATAATGCCAGTGCCAGGCTTAGATGGCAAAAACAAGCTAAGATAATAATTCACAGCCTCTGAAAGTCCTCCCCTCCTCCTCTCCTTGAGCACTGCATCCCCTACAACCTCGAAGCAATCCAAGTTCCACCAAGTCCCAATTATTTTCCAACTGGATAGTTTGAGATTTACTTGATGTGATTTCTTTTCACACTATGAACATTGTCCTTACCCACGTTTAACTTTTTATTGCTCAGTTTCCCATAAGTTTTACTGACTGTATTCAGGATATAGTCCAGATTTGTTAAGATGCTCTTATAGATTCTGAAAACAATTCATGACATACCTGTGCATGGCTCTGCTCAATATTTGCTTTGGTCTTTAGTCCCACCCGTCCCTTCTCCTTCTTGTTTAAAGAAACTGTATTTTCTTTAAATTTTATCAGCAACAAATTGTCTATCTTCATTTCATCTTTCTACCCCAACTCCAAACCCAGCACACAGTACTACTGTCTTTCCTTGGAATTCTGAATTATGGAGCCATAGTTATGCTGGAAAGCTCCTGCCTTGAGGACACAGTTTCAAACATTTTTAACAACAGCCATCAGCAATATTTTGTTAATATAATAACGTCTCAAGAAAATATCCTGGCTCATTAAAACATGTTTTCCTTCTACGAACAGTAATACACATATGGCCCACTGTTAAAAGGACAGTGATTTTATCTTTGGAATTCATCAGCGGGTGGTCACCTCTCCAGGGTAGCCTATCTGTTACTAGCTGATAGTCAAGAATCCCATTTCTTGTGGCTGTCTAAGCCTCAGAAACATGTAGGGAAGGGGATCAGCTTGGGGATACCATGGACTCCATGTGCCAAATCATATCTTAAGTGCTACAGTGAGCAACTGAGCTCAGCAGGGGGATTCTACTCCCAACTGAAAGTTTGAGAGCAAAGAAATCCTTCATACTTGTGCATGCGATGCAGACCAGTGAAGCCTCTGTAGAGGTATTTATTTTCCCCTTGGAAGCCACTGTGGTTAGATTGAATAATGCAGGAGCGCCTCAGTGGTCTCCACACCGATCAGAAAGTGTGCTGTTGCTTGTATTCTGCTTCAGAAATAAGAAAAGAGTAGGAGAAAGGCATGGCTGAAAGCACTGGACACTTCCCTATGCTTGCTGGAGGATTAGACCTTCCCACAAGTCACATAATTTTATTAAGGTGCTAATGTATTCAGGAGACCAGCATGCATCTCAGACATAATATGCATATACTAGACATTGAGGATGAGGAAAAAGAAGGGACTTCTAATTATCAAGAGTTTATTATTAATATAAAAGAATATACAAATTTCACAGAAAGCTGGAATATGTGCTCTGAGATTTATGTACTGAAATTAAGACTTCAGTACATATTTTGATTTCAAATTGCAGGAAGGTCTTGGTAAAATAATTGATCTTCCATGAGGCTCAGGTTTAAAGAGACCTAAGTCTTTTAGTAAATGTTCTTCTCTATCTATCTATCTGTCTTTCTGTCTGTATGAAGCACTGATGGAAAGGTCAGTATTAAAGTTGGCTCTTGTGTCTTATTGTACTTACTTTTGTGACTCTTTCACTCATTTTCTCTGTATAGTGGTATTTGCTCCACTCATGACCCTGGGCTATACAGCCCAAAGGAGGCGGTGCTTCCTGCCCTTGTGCTTGACCTCTTATAAGGGGTTGGAGAAGGGTCACATGTGCTGCTGCCTGCTCCTGCTCACAAGGTGGAATTGCTCCCGGTCAGATCAGAGGATGACTTCTGCTGTCTATTCCCTTCTGTAATCGTAAGTGTATTTCCTAAATTTATATCTTAATAAATTCTGTTACCATTTTAATACACTCACGTGGATTGATCACAATGTCTCTGTACAATTTGAAGATGGAGAGATGTCCCAGAAGTGAAGAGTATGTAGTGTTGTTACAAAGGATGCTGGTTTGGTTACCAGCGCCAACATCAGACAGTTTAAAATAGGCACTCCCATTACCAGAGACTGTAACACTTTGGGTCTCTCTAAGAAATTACAATTATCAAAATGGAGCAAGCTAGAATAAATCATTGCTATTACACTAATTAGTCATATTGAAATATGTCTCTGTCTAAAGGTATGCTAAGTAATGTCCATGTGCACACTATCACGTCTGTCCACTGAGATGGCCTGGTGACAGTAATACTGAAAAAGGATCAAGAGTACCTAATGTCAACACTTTGACTTCCAACTTATCCCCAACTAAAGAAACAGACATTTCCATCAGTGAGTGATTCTGAAGAGCATCAAACATCTACTGTTGAAAGGTAAATATTTGCTCAATGATAGATACAGGTCAAAAAGATACAGGTGCCAATTAAAATGAGTGTTCATGGGAAAATCTGATATGTTTTAAACATCAGCATAAAGAACAGTAAAAAGTTGCTGCAGCTTCTTAGTAAAGAGGTAAATAAAATTCTTAGTGATATAAATAAGTTCTATAATCATTGCAAAGCTTGCATGCAGTGGGATGTTAATAGTTTGAAATAATTTACCCTCAAAATACCTTTAATTACAAAGGGGCAATTATTTCTCCACAGTGGATTCCTATGGCAGATGATTTAATGATGTGGTCATTCATGGGACACTGTCAAGCCATGTGGTCCCTTAATGGAGGCAGCATCATTTCTGTTATGCTCCTTCCAATGAGGCATAGCCTGCATCTAATGATAATAAAGACTGAGATATACAATAACGGGCAAAGTATGTAATAAAAAAATAATGAAGAAAGAAAGGAAAGAAGGGAGGGAGGTGTCAGAGACCAGCTCCCACGTTCATTTACCCCAGGGACTCTTGAGGAATGAGGGATAAAAGATTTAGATAGAAATAAAGAGGGGAGAGAAACAGAGATAAAGGAAGGATAGCCTCCAGTGGGCCTAGATCCTTGTCCACCGGCCCAAAACTTTATTCCAAAGGGCGATTTATAACAGTACCAAGGGAAGTGGCAAACGACCCTCCCGTTGCTAGTTACAGCCAAGTGTAGACCCTTACAAGCACCTGGTACTCAGGCTTATGATCCAATCAACCTCTTATGCAGTCCTGCTGGGTACAGCCACTAAGAAACCCAGTTGGCTCCAACAGGGAGGAAAGGTAAGAAAGGGAGAAAGGCTGGGGAGACATCATGGAGGTGAAAGAGCTTGCCATACAGTTGTGAGTACCAGATATCAGTTGCTCAGACCTACATAAATGCTGAGTATGTGTGTCTGTTGCCCTGTTATTCCAGGCTCCACAGAGAGAGGGGATCCACAGAGAGAGGTGAGAGTAAGACTAGCCATGTATGTGATCTGTGGGCTCAGCTGAGTACCATGCCTCAGTGTCTAAGGTAGAACAGTGATGGAGAATGATTCTAGACATTCATCTCTGTCATCACATGCATGACCATATACACATGTACATACAGACATGTAAAAACATGTGTCGCACATTCATTCTATGCACACATGTAAAACTGAAGACAGAAAAAGAGAGAGAAAGAAAAGCTCCCAGAGTATTCAATGTGTTGTGTTCAAACAGAAGTCAGGAGAAATGATGTGCAGTATGCGATTATGCTCTGTGTCTTCCACTGTCAGGAGCATCTTAGGTACAATTTGAAGGGGGCAAGAGTATGAAGTCCTCACAATCCCCCGATGATGCTGACTCTCTGATATGTACTTTCGTTGTGTAGAGGAATCTCCTTGTTTGGTACAAAAGCACTAGTATACTCCCCTGTATTTGAATGTCATTATGGCTACTCATTTGAAGATTACTCATGTAAACAGTGGTTTACAAAACCTTGGCAAATTTAAATTATTTTTAAATTTAAAAATATATTATAGTAAATAGAATATGTTCAATTAATATCTTTGAGTTTTGGATCCAAGATGAAGATAGATCCTTGACAGATATGAGATTTTTTAAAATCGTTCCTTTTCTCATACAATACATCCTGACCACAGTTGTCCCTCTTTTCACTCCTCCCAGGTCTCCCCAACCTTCCCTCTTCCCCAGGTCCACTGGCGCTCTATTTCCTCTTCAGAAAAGAGAAGACTAGCTGAGGTCTACAGATGCAGGAGTTTCTGAATGTTTTGCTTCTTTGTTTAGCATTTGATATCTCTGTTAGGAGCTTAAAATAGATTACATTCTCATTGCTCCTTTATGCTGTAATGTTGGATTCAAAACTTAATAAATCCAGACAGAAATGAAAATCATTAAGCATTTTAAAAGGTCATTTTAGGCTCAATCAATCACTTGCTGGGCTTATGTCCAGCAACTATGTGTTCAATTATAAATTAGCAGAACGAAGTGAAGCCTATACAGGAAACCCTAGGAAGGTAGCCCTGACAGACTGGACATGACCAACAAATGATGTGATGACATCATGAGATGTGATGATGTGAGAACATTTACAATTCTCTCTGCTGATTAAGATCCTGTAATCATGTATTTTCATTATACCTTCCTTAAACTTCTTTACATTTTCCCACATACATATGAAGAGCAAATTTAGGAATGAAACAATTTGTTGACTCAAGGGACTGAATAACAACTGTAGGAGTAGATAGACACCTTTTAGCCATGTGTGTTTTAAGACCCTAGAAACATCCACTTGCTTTTGTTATTTTTGTGTTTCTTAAACTCAAGCCTCCAGTTCCATAAGCAAATGATGTTTATTATACAACAATATCCCTCACATTTTCTCTGCACATATATTTCTTGCACGTAAGTAGTTCACTTTTGAAAAGCAACCCAGAAAACAACCTTTCTCACTGAGTCTTACTGTTTATTTTGTAAGCCCCAAGTCCCAGGACATAATTAGTAAGTCTCGCAATTAATGGCATATCATCTGTTTCAAAACATTGAAGGGGGAAAATGAAAGAAAGTTAATTAGAGGAAGAAATAAGTAAGGATGTATTCTAAAGCATAGAAATAATTTAATAATTATTACAAACTTATCAATATAAAATAAACCTGGCTATTGGTCATCAAATTTCCAAGAACCAGAATTAAAAATTGATTGTGCATCAAGAGGCAGAAACTCTGGGTCTCCAGATGCAACTTTTTCTCTGAACTTCCATCTTATATTACCACTTAACAAACATAATCATGAAGTGATAAGGGACACTTGTCCAGTGGTTCATCTTTGGTTAGCAACCAGAACTATGGACAATAGGAATGTCTTTCTGTATAAGCAGGTTAGTCCTAGACTTATAATCCTCCTTCCTCAGCCTCTACAATACTTGCTTGAATGTGAGTTTTAATATAACATGCACATACTTGCCCATTCACAGATTAAAGAATACAGGAAGTCTGAGTGGATACTCCTCCTACACATTTGTAGACTAAATTCACTCTTGCTTTCTGGTGCACAAGTTGCTCTAATGATCAGAGGGGGTATAGTGTTCAAGTGCTTCTTGCCTGGGTTCCAAGGATAACTAAACCAAACAGATTCAGTATCCTATGTTCAGCTCCTAAAGGGAACTCCAGTTTAAAACACTTCAGAACTTCGGAACTTCCTCATCTACAGTCAAACTTAACGTGATATCAAGGCATGAATTATGAATCCCTGGCCCAAAACCAAATTATCCTTGTTCTTTCTTTTCTAATTCAACTTTTCATTGATTCTTTGTAGCTTTCATATTATGCATCTAGATCCCATTCTTCTCCTGTCCCTTTGTATTCACCCTCCGCCCTTGAAACTCCCACCCCTGCCAAGATAAAATTTAAAAGGTAAGAAAAAAGAAAAAGAAAAGAAAAATCTCATTGTGGAAGCTGTAGTGTGAAACAGTGAGTCACAAGTTTACCCTTTAGTCCATTCATCTTTACTTGCCAATGTTCATTGCAAAGAAGTCATTGATCTGTTCAAGGCCTCTGGTTTCTGCTACACTATTGATACTAGGCCCTCAGTGAGACTCCTCTTGGATATCCTGTTGTCCTGTGTCATGGAAATCCTACAACTTTGGGTCTGCAGAACAGACCCTTTCACATGCTCCAGCAGATCATAGATGTTAGGATGGTCTAATTCATGGCCTTGGTAGTAGGTCTGGGTGGTTGCTGGATTAATCAGCCTGCCAGTTATCCCTCATCCTCATCATCAGGGTGAACTCTCCAGCACTGTCCTGCTAGTTCACCCTATATAGTAAGCAGCAAGGGGCAAGGCCAGTTCTCCTTCCTGATCTTACACCCTCAGGCCTGACTCTCCCATACCACACACCACCAGGGCCAGCTCTACTGTGTTGTCTAGGTGAGGTACAGGGGCCACTCTGATGAGTGCTAAAGCTGAGAGACAGGGCAGCTCCCTGGCTCTTGTGACCTCAGGACGAGCTATCCCACCTGCCATGGGTGGTGAGAGGTGATGGTGGGTTGCTTCTTTTTCTTGCCCATTCCACCATATGACAGGTTACAGGCAGGACCAGATCTCTCACATTAAATATGCTACCTCTGAAAACATGTGTATGAGTCTGAAGTGCCCAATCCCTTTTTTTCTTTCTCATTAGGGTTGTCTCTTCTTGTGTTTTTTGTTTGTTTGTTTTATTTGCGTACCTATTGCCTGTGCTCCATTTTCTCTCTCAGGGAGGTGTAGCCTGTCTTTTGCAGGCTCATCATACTTAAATTGAGAAAATGATTCTCAGACTTCAGAGGCAATGTATTCTGAAATATCTTTTCCCTCAAAGAAAGAGCAAAGCTTTTGATATTCCCGTTGGTATATTCCCAGTCCACACTTCATAGTCCCTTGGCTTTGGGAAACATAAAAAACTATCTACAAAGTTATGATGTGTGGTGAAATCACAACCATTTTCCTCTTGGTGCTTATATTAAGTCATTTTTCCATTCTGTAGCTAGTGGGATGAGATGACTTACGTTTTGTAACCAACAATGCCTTCACTGTTCAATGATTTATTCGTGAATCTAGAAAGCTGCTATAAATGAATGCTTTTGTTAGCACAAAAATTAAGAAGATCTTCAGGAGCCCAAGGAACAACATCTTCATGAAGTCAATTATAAATGGATGTGTACGCTTATTTGATAATAATTGCAGAAGCATGTCCACTTTATATGTAATTTGTAGTTATTTGTATATGTTGTTACACTGCTAAAGAAGCATCTCCAGGTTTCATTTCTAGAAAATCCACTGAAAAGTGGGTTAATGTGACCTTAATTTCTTAAATGATGCCCCTAAGACCTCAAAAATGTTCACATGTGCAGGAAAACAACAGTAATTAGACCTATTGTCACCATAGACCTGGGCTGCTCACCCTGAACCACTACCCTGCCTGCGACTTTAGCCAGACTCTTTTTAGTTTGTAAGAGAATGAAGTGCAAAACAAGAGCAGTGCTTTTCAAACTTCCTAATGTCGTGATCCTTTAATACATTTCCTCCCATTGTGGTGAACCCCCACCATCAAATTATTTCCATTGCTACTTCATAAATGTAATTTTGCTACTGTTGTGAATTGTAATGTAAATAGTTTTGGAGGTAGAGGTTTGGTAAAGGAGTTGCAACCCCCTGGATGAAAACCTCTGCATCTGAAGCTCATAAAGAGCATGGGGTCAAGCTTAGTTATCAACCTGAATTAATATATGGGTACTTCTTTACACCCTTGTTTCCTTAGCCCCATGCTTACTGACAGTGGTAGAAGTTACCTATTGTTTCCTGGAAGTCTTCTAGCTCTGAGAAAGGTTGTATGCCTACAAAGAACACAGACTCAGTAAGAGCATCATGTTTCTCACTCACTGCCAACAACCCAGCGCACTGTGTTCAGGAGATATCATTTGAGAAAGAAAAGACACAATAGGTTTTGTTTTCCATCATAGTTTCCTTTGAAGTAAAGTATAGATTTTTTTTAAACAGGGAATGACTCTTCATTTACTTGTATAGCTCTTATCAAGCTACCTATAAAAAAGCAGCTGGATATTTATTTGATAGGTGGTCATTCCTCTTTATGGCCCTTTGTCTTTCAATCATCCCTGTCCTTATCCACATGAGCAGGAATAGAATTGCACAAAGAGCTGAAGAACAGTCTTCAAAGGGTGGAATAAAAAGAAAGAAAAACAGGAGACCTGAGACACTGACATAGGGAGTGCAAACACCTGGGGTCTGCATAGGAAGACAGGGGTTCACAAAGGTAACAGCTGTCCGAGCACTCTTGTGGTTATGAGTCTGACTGGAGCTCCTACTGAGCTAATGTTCATGGGGTACAGGCTGAGATGGAATGACAACTCTCAGCAAGTATGAGCCGTGTTTGGGACAAATGCAAACAATACATGACAGTCTAAAATACTCAGATGGCACATGCATGTTATTCCAGTTATTCAGTGGCTTGAACCAAATGTGTTTGCTAGTTCAAGGCTTCCCTGGCTACACAGTCATATTGAAACAGTGTGGACAACTTGATGAGACCCTAGTTCCAAATGGCAAGCATTTAAAGTTTTGAAGATTTATTTACTTTATATTTATGAATATTTGGCCTCTATGTATGTATGTGAACCATGTGTGTACCTGGTGACACCCCACACACATATCTGGAAGAAAATGATGGTACCAGAGGTAATGATTGCTGCAAGCTACTGTGTGAATACTTGAAATTGAAATCAAGTCCTTTGCAAGAGTAACAAGTGCTCTGAATGCTGAATCATATCTCCAAGCCCCATACAGTATACATTTTTAAAGGGCTGAAAATATAAGTTATTGTTGTTAGTAATGAGATGATACTGCAAGAGGATTATAGAAATAATGCAAAAAAAATGTGTAAAGGATATTTGCCTAATTTGCAATCCCCACATCTGAAATTTAAACACACAGTGCGGTGTTCATTAAAAAAAATGGCCCAGCATGCAGCCAAGTAGCAAGTAGTGGGAAAATATTTAGTCTATTGTCCAATTTCCAACTATGAAAGCCATGCTGTATTGTGTTGTTTATGGGATTAAAAGTAAACAATATTTGTGATTCATGTGAGAAGTCCTATTGTCTAGCTTTGATAATTAGTAGTGAGTCTAAAGTCCATGTGACAAAAAAAATCTACAGTAGAAAACTAAAATGAAATTGCTTGTTCCATGCTTAGAAATTTGTACTTCATTGTATTAAATATACAGAGTTAAGCCTAGGTTGGTCTTAATTATCATACCTAATAACCCACAATGACTTAAGGATGGTGTAGAAATGAAAACTAGAGAAAGGGTAGAAATTCTTCCTGGGATGCAGTTGGATAAATCAGCCAAAAGTGAACTTGAAAAAGAAAACAAGGGTTTATGGAACCATGGGATTGTTTTAATTCTAAAGAATTAAGCTCCTCTTCTTAAGACATGTGAGAAGTAATTCCTTTGAAAAACGCTTGTATGAGAAATGAGATAGCCAAGACAGTATACCATGGCAAAAACATAGATCTGGCTTCAAAGCTGGGAAAGCAAGGAGCGGGAAAGCCCTGGACTCCAAAGATGAGCTCTCCTAGGCACTGGTGACATAGAAGATATCTAAAATTGTTCTATGTGGTCACCATGAAAGCTAAGAATTTCGTGCTCACTCTGGCTTGTTGTAAGGCTGCTTCTTGAAAGGGGCTGAGAAGTGAATCTGGGCTTCAGAAGAATGGCAACAAAAGAAATAATCTGAAAGTCAGCTTCTGCAAGTGTTATTCAACTACAATTCACAGGTCCTATTTATACTAATAGATGTGTGTGTGTGTGTGTGTGTGTGTGTGTGTGTGTGTGTGTGTGTGTGTAGTTGCAACAGAACTTCCAACCAGCATAGCTGTATCCACTACCTCTGATGCAAGTCCCTTATGCTATAAATAAGCATTAGCCCTGGGAAGAAAATACAAATATAGGAATTTAGCATGGTCAGGTAAATAAAAAGTATACTATTTGCACACATGAGACTCAAGACCAAGTCAATTTGAACTGCAGATGAGTAAATGGGCCAATTTCTGCATTAATAATTTTGTTTCTCTGAATATTGAGTCTGTTACAAATGTATATGGGGGAAATAAAATATACCAAGAAGCCCTGTATATCACATGGTATTCTGATGGTTGAGCTATATTCTATGTACTTCTGCAGCTCTTTGGCATGGGAACAGGTCAGATCTAAGCAGGTAGGATGCCATCCAGTCTACATTCCTCCTGACCATTCAGTAATTCAATAACTGGCTATGAAAACTAGCCTTCTCTAGCAGCCAATATTATAGAACAGGAGGAGTCTGTGTCTATGTTTGGAAGCTCTTTATTTTCACATGGATACCTGAATGTTATGTTTATTTACTATCTGTTGGAGGCTGTTTTCACTTTGCTATACTGTGTCCTCCAGTTGGTACCCACTGGAAAAAATTTAGGGCAGCATCACTGAAGAGAAGACTCTTGAGAGTGTTATATCCACCAGGGATGATAACCTGGGTATGCTTTTTGCTTTAACAGTCCCTGGGTTCATATTATCAGGAGCTTGGAAGACTGGCTGCTGGACTGATTGCTAAGAACTTAAACTCTAGTTATCTTGGGGATGTTCAGGCTGGTTTGAGAATTGACTTACTCTGTACTCCTCAGCATCCCCACCACTCTGACAAGCCCTAGTGACAATTCAAAACAAAGGCTCAGTGGCATTGGAGTATATAAATCCAAAGAAGTGTAAATTGTTGAATGGATTATGGCTCATCATCTTTGCTCTTCAGGACCTCAGATCTTTATAGGATATGCAAAGAAAGTATATCTGTTTTCCATGGTGACTAAAATTACTTAGAGGTTAAAACACAAATTGTAAGGGAATAGAAGTGATATGTGCAGGGAATGAGTAAAAGAAATGGCAAGATGAAGTTGAAGCCAAGGGAATTAATTTCACAGGAAGGTTGTTATTGCCCCCTTTAGCAGCTAAAATTCACAAACAGGCACATCTTAAGTAATGTGTCGAGCTGTCCGAAAGATAATTTGAATCTTGTCAAGGCAAACAAGAATATGCTCACAAATTCAAGAGCAATATATGAGCAATTTACACAACATCAATTTCTTTGGTTGTTTTTGGATGGAGCCATCACCATCAATTAAGTTAGTGACTCTTTGATTCAAATTACTTTTTGACATGTAGTCAACTAAATGGCTCACACAAGCATTATTTTCTGCAGAGTTCCCTTGGCAGCCATGTAGTAAATGTAAACAGGTGGGAAGGCAGAACAGCACTGCCTCAGACTCAGCCTCCTTCCCTTGCAGTGGGAAAAATAATAACATGAAGAAATGTGAAAGCATTATTAGATGGCCTGGAACAAGGCTTCCGAAAGGAAGGATTTGCATATTTATGAGATATTTCTCCTGATTTAATATTTCTCCACTTGAGGATGCCTCTTAACCCCACATCAGGCTCCATTATAATTAGGTCTCAGAGGTGAAGCAAGGCTAAGGCAGACTGTTAGACCACAGAAGGATGGCATGCCCTTGGTGTGAACTTGAACTTGGTAGGAATGGTGTTGAAGAATAATGTTGTTAATGACAATGACACTAAAACTCAACCTAGTAAAGACAACTGGATATTTAGATGGAAGGGTGAGAGGAACATTCCTTCAAAGGATAAACATAGTAAATGATCAATGAAGAAGTACACTCAGTAAGGGATTATGTATGTCCCTGCATGCTCCCCATTGTCATGGTTAGCACCAAGATTCAATTAAGTACAGTGCTCTTCAGGATGGGCCTGGTAGAGATTTCTAAAAAAAGACAAAACAAAGTTCTAAAGCTGTTCTTAACAAATTTGTTTTTTAGCAAATCAATTAGTAATTACTAATCTGCCTCTATTTTAAGTTTCATAAACAAAGTTTCAAGATATTGTGCACAAAGTATTATGCCTAGAGCCTAGCATGTATAACATGTTATGGGGGGATGTTTATAAGAAAATAAAATTCTGCTAGTAAAATATAAGAATCAACAGAAGAAAAGGAAATGAGTTTATTTTTGTTGTTATTTTCGTTGTTATTGCTTTGTTTTAGCAATGTGGGACTCTGGTATATTAACCATGTGACAGCCAGTGGATGGCCCCACACTCATGAACATATGGGAAGCCAAAAACTTGACTCAGTAATTTCTATCTTTTTTAAAAGGCTATGAAGTTGGAAAGCAGAAGGCATGGGAAGAGGGGACTTGATCTGAGGTGAGTTAGGGGGAGCAGTGAAGGGACAATAGGCTAAAATACATTGTATGCTGTAGCAGGGGCCTTGCTGTTGTTCCCTTTGGGGGTGGGGGCCAAGTAGGCGCAGAGTCAAACCACACAGACTCCGGGAGAATGTTGAAACAACAAGCTCAGTTTATTCAGGAGGAGACAAGCCTTATATACCCTCCACCCTACCCTGGGGGGAGGTCTGATGAATATGCATCTGCTGGTGTGACATGGCTGTCTCTCATTGATCTAGGTCATCTCCAGATCATGTTTCAGCTGCTGTTGCTAAGACCATCAGGCAGACCCAGGCTGGCTCTCAGAAAGTATCTTTTTTACTTGTTTGGGCTGTCTGGTCCTCAAGCGTGAGGGATGAGTCATCCCACAGTATGCATTTATGAAATTATCAAGAAATTAATGAAAATATATTTTCAAAATGAAATGAAGGCCAGCACTGGTTGTTTTCTGTGACGGTTACTTCCAGGGAAGCATCCCTTTGGACCCTGGTTTTCATTGAGGAGGCATGGTGTTGACAGTCTTTAAGTTCTTTGACGTTCTTTTCCATCTTCGTAGAAAATGGAATGATAATAAAATAAGCCTGTGACCATTCTGGAGCTTCTGGAAGGATAACATGGCAGAATACTTACAAAAGCATCTTGATATGCTGGAGCATTGAAGAAAGTAAACTGATGTTTCTGCTTTATCATCGCTTTCTACAGACTGCTTCTTCAGTAAGAACGCTTCCAAAGGGAGGAGGTAGCATGGATCTCCTAGCCGCTCCCACCACAGTCTGACTTGGTATTTCTTATGGACAAGATGAAATGTTTCACACTAAGAAATACAATTCCAAAACCTCTGTGTTTGCTGTTTTATAAAATTCAGGAGCATAAAATCTCAAGTTTCCTTGGTTTCTGCCAAGCATAGACTACAGATGGAAAGCTTAACATTAAGACTGTTATACCAAATTTAAATTTGGCTACAAATTTATGGATGGTTTCAGTTCAAAGAAACATGGCAGTGTTCTCTTTAAAGAATATTATAACTGAAAATCAAACTGGGACTAGAAAACAGAGCATTTCAAACGGAAATTGGGACAATGCATAGTCCATTTTCAGCTCTGCCTGAACACTCATTATGTTGTCTCATTTTTCTTCATATACTAAAATAAATTTAATTCATTCACTCATTAAATAAACATTTATCCAATGCCCCCTAGGTCTGGGGCCTGTGGAGGTCATAATTAAAAAGCATACTCACTAGCCTATAACAGTTAGGGATCTCTGGTTGCAAGCAATCAAAGAAAACTTTTTAAAAATCCAGTTAGGTTACAGAAAAGCACTCACAGTTACATTATGAGAAAATCTTGGGATGTTTGAAAATGATGTGAGGGAACCTTACAATTGTACAGAAGATATGATGGAAGAAGACAGTAGGAATGTCTTCAGCTTCCATAGAATGAATGTAATACTAGGATGAAGACATAAGTAGAATAATCAAACACACACACACACACACACACACACACACACACACACACACACAAACTTAGAATGGAGAGTCTACAGTGTACAGTGTCATATCTGAATAGGGATGTATCCAATCCCCTTGTATCAAATCTGCTGACTAACAACACAGGGTATTCTAATTGTACACGCAAGAAGAAGCATTCAGAAAGTAGCACTGAACATGTGGAAGTTAAAAGAAACTAGAATTAAATGATGTGGTTTACAAGGACAAATTCTTTTAAAAAAAGCATTATTGGGAGGAGTAATATTTAACAATGGCATTGAAAATCTGTGCTAGTTATCTCATTTTGATAGTTTTTTTATGAGCTTTGATAGTTCATGGAGACGATTTTACTCAGAGCCAAGTATAAGTAAGTCTTAACAAAGAAATGCTCTCCATCTTCTGTTTATCTCTTTATAATTCTTTCCTTTGTGCTGAATTCCACTGTTGGGGTGACATTCAGTGAAATCTTACCTATACCGAATGGAATTGAGATCCACATTAAAAAACTTTTGTTTGAGTTTTGTTTTCTTTATTTTTCCCCTTAAACTTAAAAGCAAATAGTATTTATCTTCAAGGGATTTTTAAAATTCAAAATATTGAAGTTCTAGCAATTTTACTGTAAGATATGTAAAATAAACTAGAAACGGTGGCTTTTAAAGTCAGTGAAACCAAATAATGCAGCAGAAATAAGAAGAGTCCCTGGAATGAGTTCTGAGATCATCAAAGATGAGCTGAGGACTTCAGTCAAAGTGTGCTAAGATGCCATCTTTAAAGAGTCCAGTGACCACTTGCTGAGAACAAAGTCTTTGGCATAAAAGTAAAAAGCAATACAGTTCCAGTCATCTAGGGATGCTGTGTCCAGTGGTAAAGGATTTTTTGGGCATCCCCTGTGAATTCCCTGGAGTCAGTAAAGGACACATGGTGGTGCGTAACATTTAGAAGCAATTCTTTGATAAATATCAGTCCTTTTTCCAATTTAAACCTCTCTTTATGATGAGTAGTAAGTTGTTTCTCTTAGTAGAATAAAATATCAGATTCTTGAGAGCTTTAAAAAGAAGTTTATTATATCCCTTGGTGTTGGACCAAGGGCAAAGATTAGACATGACAATGGAATTCTTGCTAATAGAATCTCAAAGTAATGCAGAGCATCACATGGCCAAGCACAGTCAGTATGAATATATGAATATATATATGAATATTTAAGTGTGTGATAGTGTCTCTTAATCATTTTACATATCTGTGCTGGCTAGTTTTCTGTCAAACTTGATAAAAGCTAGAGTCACTGGAAAGGAGGGAACCTCAATTGAGAAAATGCCCCCCATGCAATCTAGTTGTAAAACATTTTCTCAGTTAGTGATAGATGAGGGAGTACCCAGTCAATTATAAGTGAGGCCATCCCTGGGCCTGGATTCTATGAGAAAGCAGGTTAGGATCTCTGCATCCAGATTCCTCAGTCCTTGCATGGGGTTTCTGGCACGACTATTAGGGTGTTTGGCCATCCCATCACCAGAGTAGGTCAGTTCTGGCTGTCTCTCAACCATTGCCAGATATCCACGGCTAGGCCCCGGGTGGAGCACCAGGAGTCTAATTAGCGAGAAAGAAGAGGGTTTATATGAGCGAGAATTGTTGAAACCAAGGTTGGATAAAGCACAGGGACAAATAGCCAAACGAATGGAAACACATGAACTATGAACCAAAGGCTGAGGGGCCCCCAACTGGATCAGGCTCTCTGAATCTGTTTGGGAGGCATCTAGGCAGTGGTACCAGGTCCGGTGCTCATTGCATGAGTTGGCTGTTTGAAACCTGGGACTTATGCAGGTACGCTTGGCTCAACCTGTGAGGAGGGGACTGGACCTGCCTGGACTGAGTCTACCAGGTTGATCTCAATCCTCGGGGGAGGCTTTGCCCTGGAGGAGGTGGGAATGGGGGATGGGCTGGAGGGAAGGGGAGGGGAGCAGGAGCGGGGAGAACAAGGGAATCCATGGCTGATATGTAGAACTGAATGGTATTTTAAAATAAAATAAAAGAAAAAAAAAAGAAAAAAAAAAGAAACAGTCATTTAAATCGATAATAAAAAAAAAAGAAAGCAGGTTAGGTAAGCCATGTGAAACAAGCTAGTAAGCAGCACCACTCCATGGCCTTTGCATCAGCTCCTGTGCCATGTTCCTGTTCTGTTTGAGCGTCCATCCTTACTTCCTTTGATGATAAACAGTGCTCTGGAAGTGTAAGCCAAATAAGCCCTTTCCTCCCAAAGTTGCTTTAGTTATGGTGTTGGCTATAGTTACAGACTTATTTAATACTAATTGTCTTAATATTTTTTCCATGGCTATGATAAGACACCATGATCAAGGCAAGTTACAGAAAAGTTTATCTGAGGCTTACAGTTTCTGATCATTATAGTTGGGAGCATGGCATTGGAACAGTAGCTAAAATCTTACATTTGAGACACAACCATTGATATAGAGAAGGCTAATTGGCAATGACATTGGCTTCTGAAACTTCAAACCTGCCTCTGACAATAAGGCCATACCTCCTATCCTTTCCAAACAGTTTCACCAATTCAGGAACAGGTATTCATATATATGAGCCTATGGAAGCCATTTATTCAAATCATCACATTAATCACCCCATAAAAGCTTGATATCTTTCTGTCTGTCTGTCTGTCTGTCTCTCTCTCTCAATTTATTTTACAATATAGCTCCATCTGAGTACCATCATTTTCCATGTAGTTCAGTTCATGTGCTACTGCAGATTGAACCAAGGACTTCTATTATACTTAGGACTTTATCAACAACACAAATCCTCATTCCCAGGTTTGCCCTCTTAATTCCTCAATATGTGTATTGGATGCTAGCACATAAACCGTTAGGGATGCATACAATTGAAATAATAGCCATTATTGGACAGTAGAGTGGAAACAGCATCCTTCCTAAGGTGCTCCAAAAAATGCTTCCCTTTCAGAATTTGCCAGGTGTTATATGCATCAGAGATTCTAAAAAGGGATACCACCAACCAAAACAAAGAGGTTATACACAGTTGGCAAAGGGTGAGGACTGATTTGCCTGCTTTCTGTGGAGATGGGAGGTAGAAGAGTTACAGAAAATTGGGAAACCAAGGAACTTTTGATGCCAGCAAAAGAGAGGTCCAAGTATGGCACATTCATTATATAGTAAGTACTCACCAGGAGTATATGAGGAAATTTCATACCAATTGAAAAAGGTGGACTAGAGTGTGGAAAATGGATTATAATATCTGTGTTTCTTGAGTAGATAGCGTTCTTTGGTCATAGAAGTCTACCCTGTATTGGTGTCCATTTAACTATCTTATTGTACTAAAAATTTCTCATTTTCCCTAAATAAATATTACTTCTGTGGGAAAAGTGTCCTTATTTTAGTGTTACTTACATACTTAGAAAGTGATATAACATTCTGTTGTTGCTTTGTTTTAGAAAAACAAGTTTTCTATTTATTTAATATAAGTTTATAGTTACAGGATTTCTTAGTAAAAATATTTACTTGTGTTTAAAAAATCAATGCTAAACACAAGTAAATATGCAATAGGTAACACAGAGGTTTAAAAACTATTTAACTTTATTGAAGATATTTTTTACTAAATATTCTAACCCTGGATTATCATGTCATGAGTGGCAGTAACAGGTCCTTTCTTTCTGTGGATATTTATTGAATTTTTTGTAAGTTATTTATTATTTCCCATAAGAGATGACTGAATTTTGTTGCCAAGCTGTTGTCTTCATTCGTAAAACTTTCCCTCTGGTCACTCACTGTCTGTTCAAAGATGTCTTCACTCTTCCAATCTTACATCCCATCCCTCTGATTTAATGACAAACTGTCAAACTTCCCAATTGTTCTTCCTGGTATTACTTTGCCTCTTTAAGTCTATTCTCAACTTATTAACAAGAATTTCCCAAGGGGAATACATCAGATCTACGCTGGTGCCAGTTGAAAAGAACAGTGATGCACAGAGCCGTCATGTTAAGCATCTGTTCATTGACTTAGAAGAACCACACTTCTACTAGGTCCTTCTTTTAGAACTTCCTGTCAGAATTCAAGGACAAGGATCATGTTAATGTCTCTAAAATTAAAAGGGGAAGGAGTAACAGAATTTTGGTCCAGTGTTTATTATTACCACAGAATTGGTATGATGTGTTTCAGGAGTCAGGTAATAGCCACCAAACAATTCCTGGGGATTACGTGCTCTTCAGCACTTAGCTCTCGACTGTGGAAAAAAACAGGCTAACTATATACTGTTCCTTACTGAATTGAGCCAAATTCACAAGGAACATGCTTCAGAGATCAACACCTAGATAAGGTTATAGGACAAACTAACAGAGTCACAGTGTGGATCTTGTAAGTACTCTCTGGGATGAAAGCCTGTCAGAAGAATCATTCAGTGGCCAGCTCTTCCGAGGTTTACAGCCACTTTTCTTATAGCAAGTGACAGACCGGCGAGAAACTGCAAGGTAGATACTTCAGAAGATCATTTCCCAAAGTCTTTTAAATGATGAACTGATAATGAAAGTTGTGATACATACATTCTATGAGATACCTTTCAGCTATGAAGGATAAAATGAAATTTCAGGTAAATAGATGGAACTAGAAAAGATCATACTGTGTGAATGGGGCCTAAAAAGACAAGAACTGCATATTCTTTCTCATCTAAGGTTCCTAGTTCCAAGTTTTTAGTTGTGAACAATAACCTAGACTAACTACAGAAACCAGTAAAATAAAGAGGGACTATGGCTATGGGAGAAACGAGCAATAGAGAGTTGTATAGCAGAGTACAAATGATCTCAATGGGAGAATGAGAAAAAAATGGGAGGGAGCTCTAAATGGGGAAGTGGAAGAAGATAAAGGAGCATGACAGTAAACATATCTGAAAAGTCATAAGGTAAAATAACAATGTCACTCTTCATAAAAGTATAATGCATACATGCATATATACATATGCATATACATACATATATATCTGATGACAATGTTCCCCCTAATAACCATAGCCTATCTAACAAAAATCTATGAGAATTCAGGATTGTTGAAGGACTCACAAAACTTTGAAGGCTCTTGCCATTATTATTGCAGTTAGTTGCCTCCCAGAGACTGAAGGTAACTTTCTATTGCTGAAGACACCATATACTTCAGATACACTACCCAGAAGATCACAGCTGGGTATAACTTGAAAGCATCTTTTCAGAGGACTAACTTTAATTGTACTGGAAGGTGCCATGCAAGCTTCCAAGGGATAGAATGAACCAGCAGCCCTACCCAGGTATAATGCCTGTGCAATAAAACAGTGCCAAGCATGGCATGATACCTGGAAGAGTAAAATAGTGGCATACATACCTCAGTGGTAATTAGACTGAAGGCCTTCTCAACAAGAGCTAAATCATGCCTAGAAGTGGAAACCTAGACACCTCTCTGGGTAGTGATGTAATAGATCTTGGTAGAGAACCACTGAGGCCACTTTACTAAACCAGTATAATTACCCATTTTATTCTAGATAGTTATTCTTATACTCACCGAAAAATATAGGTTTTATCCCTCACCAAAATAATAATAATAATAATAATAAGATCTCAATAGACTGAGAACATTATAAAAAGGCACAACTGTTCAAAATACAGAGAACACATGACCATGTGGCTTCCTGACTCAACTCCTAAACCCAAGGCTTGGGAATTATAGAGGGAGGGAGGTGGAAGGGCGGTTAGAGTCAAAGAAACAGAAAATTTGCTGTGAGATTGTCTATTACAGAAACGTCAGAGAAGCTACACATATGAAGTTCAAACAACATCGATGCCCAAATAAGAACAAGAGGAGCTACGTTAGGCATTCTAACATGGAAAGGGTAAATATCATTGAGTCTCAACCCTAGACAAAGAACTATAGGCAATTAAGAAATGCTGACTCAGCCTTCCACCTACCAGAATTCTCCTCCTCCTTGTCCCGCCTACACTATCCTTCCTGCCTAGCTACTGGCCAATCGGTGTTTTATTTATCAATCAATCATAGTAACATCAGGGGGTGATAGTGTTCTCAACCACTGGAATGATACTGTGTGCCTAAAAGGTAAACTAGGTGAGGATCTATTGAATGCTTCCCCTAGTTAAGATGGACTAAATTAAAAAGCAAATGTAAACAATCTCTGTAATACGAGGCTGTCCATCAATGCTGAGTAACTGGGGCACAACACACACACACACACACACACACACACCATCCTGAAAGAATAGCTCCATTTTCAGTTTGTACTTAGCAACACAGCAGGGTGACTTATTCTGGACCTTGTCTGGGGACAGAACCAAGTATGACATGTAAGAAGGAAATCAGCAAGTATTTAAGGTCTACTGATCATAACATATTCAGATAAGAAACATTCTGCAGGGTATATGTGGGAAGAGGCATCTCAAAAAGTTAATGCACATTTTAAAAAGTCTGGGTTTAAGATTATAAAATATGCCATAAATTGAAGCAAGGATGTTATCAACAGTAGTCATGAAAAGCTAGTACTGTGAAAAACCAGGAAATATTGCATTTAATTGAAAGGTGTGATGGGTGTCTGATGACTATCATCACTCTGATGGAACTGAGGATGCAGAATGTGACCAGCCAGGACATAAGGATGAGATGTCAAATTCAAAGTCAGGTGTACTGTTAAGTGCTTGAAAGGCTTGAAAATGTGTTAATGAGGGGGACTGGCCACCCAAGAGAAGCGATCCTTGCCAAAAAAAAAAAAAAAAAAAAAAAAGTACAATAGAACTGCAATAAAAATAAAAGGCCAAAGAATTCTCCCATCTGTCATCTCTTTATGAATATTGTGGGTGTATGGCTGTCCGTGTGTCTGTTTGGTGTCTGTACAAAGACATTTGTCTGTATGTGCATGTGTGGGAGACAAAGGTGGGCATCAGGATGTCTTTCTCATTTTCTTTCCACCTTATTTTTATAACTCTGTCTCACAATCAAGTAGAGCATGCCATTTAATTAAACTGGCTGGCCAGCAAGCCCAGAGATCCAGAGATCCATCTGTCTGGGCCCCACAGTGCTTTAGTTACAGGTCTATATTGGCCCCACCGGCTTTTATACAGTGTTAGGGGGTAGGAAATTTGGTCCCTCTGGTTTTTCAGCAAACATTTTATTCACTTAGCCATCTCCCAATCCCAGGTTCAAACTTTGGTATGCCTTGAAGTTTTTGCAGAGTTCAAAATTATAAATGCAAGTTTTCTAGGTTGTCATCGGGGAGGAGGATGTTTCTTTTATCTTTATTTTTTTATTTAATGTTTGGTTTTTATATTTGAGATTGTAATTTAATAGCAACATTGTTTCCTTCCTTTTCCCCTCTACAACTCCATTTCATCCCACTCTCCTTCAAATTCATGGTCTCCTTTTCATCAACTGATATTGTGTGTGTGTGTGTGTGTGTGTGTGTGTGTGTGTGTGTGTGTATTCCTAAATATAACCTGAGTCCAGATAAATGCACTGAGCAACCAAATGGTGTGCTCTTCTCTAGGTATTACCACCACTCCTGTTCATAGCTTTACTCAGTTGCCTTTAGTTCTTTGTGTAGGATTGAGGCCTCATGGTCTATTCTCCACCCAGTTTGTTATGTTCATTGGTGTCATCCTTGTTCGTCTAAATTTTTGCAGTCTTGTTGGTTAGACTTTTTGAGTATAGCTTCTGATGTTACTAGATTTATATATTTCATGTGTAATCAGTGTTCTGCCTATATGTATGTATGTGTGTGTGCCATGTGCATGCTATATGATCACTCTTTAAGTGTTCTGGGTTTTTTTTTGGGGGGGGGTTGATAGAAGTAATGTAGTCTTTTATCCATGAGTATAATTCAATTCAAAATGGAAAGAAAGGGGTTGACATTAAACCTCTATTTATTCAATTTAAATAATAATTTAAGATATACACGCAATGCTATGTCTCGTCTGAAAACTTCCCAATGTTAATTCTTAATGTCTGTGCCTATATAGTAAACCTTGTCACAAAATATCCCTGTACTTGATAAATAACTATTGCCATATCCTTCATTCTTCCTTCATTCTTACATTCTTTCCTCTTCAACTTTTATACCCTTTGTAGTTTAGTCTTGTTATAGTGTCTATGGTGAAGAATAAAGCATCATTACTTCTGGACAAATGCTACAGTGGGCTCTCGTCTCACTGACAGGAAGACTCCCTTTGATGTAACACTTTTGTCAGTGTCTTCCTTAATGCCCCATCTTCAGGGTCCTTTGCAGCCTTCCTTGGCTCTGGTGCTATTCCTGAAACAGCACAGGCATCCATCTGTCACAGGGCCACTTTCTAACATTCTTCTCTTTGGAGATCCCCCCAATTTCTCCTTTCATTTAGACAGACTACCCATAGTCACTCAGTTGGACAGTTTCTGAAAACCTCTACTAATATTGTTTCATTTCTCAATACTCCAAACCTTATTTCCTTTTTCTTGTCTCCCATGGCCTTCCCACCATTTCCCTACTTTATTTTCTCTATTTTACTCTGTGCTCTTTGTGACTCCTCTTTGCTCTCTGTCATGGTGTCTGGTAAAAAGTAGATGCTCTAAATGCACAAGGTCCTGTTTTCTGTCATCCATCCTCTGCTGCAAGAGCAGTACCGATTCTACCTGACACATTCATAGCTATCCGTGGAATGGACAATGGAACAGATCCATGAATGAATGCATGAACCTATTCAGCTCTAAGAGCCAGCTGTGTATGGAGGGGTGGCATCCAATGCTGCCCATCTGTTCATGTTCTGGGGTTCTGACAGGCTTACCCTTGTCACTGCCTTACCTCAGCCCCCCACTGACAGTGATGGAGTTGACAAGATGTCAGCTGACCCTTATTGATTATGCATGATCTTATTAGCAAAACCCCTGCCCAGCGTGACCTAATCCTCACTGGGCAAGGCTGTGATATATGAGGACCAGCACTTTGTCACTTGAGGTTAGGCAAACAGGCGGAACACTTAGTACCTGTGGTGTCCAAAGACACTTACCCCCTCCTGTGCTTTGGGAAAGAAAACAGGAGAGGCCTGTACAGGGGGATTAATATGGGTCAGACAAGTCACTGAGAGCCATGCAGCCTCACAGCTGGTTATTTATTTATGTGCTGTTTGCTAAAAATTCATCCAGTGTGGCAGTTCTATGAGCTTTGTTCCCCCTAAATAGTAAAATCAGAAAAATGACAGAGAGATGCATGCTTGCAGAAGTTTACTGAGAGCCCTGAGGTCTGAGACTGAAGTTCCTTTGAGTCAAATCCCATGTCCTAACTTGTCCTGGTCCCTACCCCTGCTTGCCCTCACTCTTGAAAAACAGGGTTACAACAACAGATTTAGGGGAGAGTTGTTTAAACATGAGACCTAAGAATATGAAGGATAAGTTCTGTAGTGGAACAAGTGAGATCTCTGCTGCCATTGATGATACCACCTTATGAAACTTCTCTGCCTTGAGGAAGGAGGAATGAAAGGAATGTCTCTTTTCATGCACTGAGGCAACACTCTTCAGTTACCCTCTATTTTCTCTTGTGGGACACCTTTGTGAAGTGCACAAACTGTTTAACTCGATCTTCAATTGCAAGCACGGTGTGGCTGACTTGTTCTCATTCTGGGAAATTGGTAGTCAGAGGAAAGTGTTGAACAAGTAGATAGACATGTGGAAACACTGGTTAGGCCATGGGACAAGGAGGCAGCACTAAGATCATGGAAGAGTCCATCTGGAAGACACCATCTGATGCCACCCTCTGCTTTTATAAGAGATGAAACAAAGCACTATAAAATAAAAACAAAAAACAAAAAACAAACAACACAAGTGCCACATGGTCCCTTGTAATTTCCTTTAAAGAAGAATATGGGGTCAATGTGGGGCAAACATGGAGTCTCCTTAAAATCTTTTATAAAAGTAAAGAGATGGACTTGTGTCTAGAAATAGATGGCTCTCATTTTCCAAACTCAGTTGTTTACTGTTATTAGGGAGAAAAAAGTGGCCTGCCTTGTTTCAGTCATCCTCTTTATGAGTACTCTCCCCCGACTGAGCAGTCTGGAAAGGATCGTTAGTAAATATTGCATATTAAATGCACCCATCAGGTTATCTGCATGTCAGGGAAGTGGCTGGGCATGAGTTGCGGCCTTTGCTGCTGAGTGAGCACTCTTGGGTTCCCTGAACACACCTCAACAGCACCCAGCCCTTAATAAGTGTTGTGCTCAGTGCCCTTTTAAAAATGATTGAATTATGGCTTTTTATGACTCTATAAAACCCTTTATTAATTTTGGAAAGCTGCTGCATCTTCTGATCCTGTCCAGTCCCTGCCAGGAGGTTAAATTATTCATGTAGATTCTAATTGGCTGCACTGATTGAGCTCTGGAAGAGCAACAAACAGGGATTTTTGGTTTCCGGAAAGGTTGTGACAAGGTCATAGCAGAAGCCAAAGGATAGAGTATGTAGGTCTTTTGTGGGGTTCAGATAGTTTAGGAAGACAGGGAAGGAGACCTTCAACTAAGTGGTCAGAGAAACTGTTGAGAATGCATCTAAGTTCAGGTAAAGGATGAAATGATAATGGTGGTCCAGCTGGAAATGCTTCTGTGTCTGTGCACATGTGCATGCATGCATGTATTGTGTGTGTGTGTGTGTGTGTGTGTGTGTGTGTGCATGCACATGTGCCTATGCCTATGTTTGTATGTATGTGTGTATATATGTGTGTTTATAATGGAAATAAAATAGTATGTGTGTGTATGGGTATAATGTGTATAATAGGAATAAAACATGCTCTCTGTGTGTGTGTGTCTGTGTGTGTATGTGCATAATGGGAATATAATATTCTCTCTCATTCTCTTGTGTGTGTGTGTGTGTGTAATAAAGTACTCTGTGTGTATGTATAATAGGAATAAAATATTCTTATTCTTTCTCTTCTGTGTGTTAGCATATATATAATGGAAATGAAATATTTTTTGTGTATATAGTTCTCTGTGTCTGTGTAAGAGAGGGGGTAAGGAGAGGGGGAGAGAGAAAAAGAGAGAGAGGAGAGAGAGAGAGAGAGAGAGAGAGAGAGAGAGAGAGAGAGAGAGAGAATACCATGTACCAGTGTAGGAGAAATGTCAGGATTGTAATGAGGAGAGAATCTGGGTAATGGTTCCCACACAAACCCTGAAGTGAGCAACATCAAGGAGAATAGACTCATAGAAATTGTTCCAGTCTTGAAATAAAAAGACCTGGACACTTTTCCAACATGCTACGTGTGAGCTATGCAGCTCCAGACAACACCACCCTCCTGAGAATGTGGACCACTGGGGCTGTGGTTGGCTTTAAAAGAGACTATGATACAGGAAGTCTGGGACTGGAGCGATGCTTCAGAGGTTAAGAGAGCTCTTGCTGCTCTTGTAGGTTTAATTTCCAGCACCCAGATGCCGGCTCACATCCATCGGGAACTCCATTTTCAGGGCATATAGTGCCCTCTTCAGGCAGCTGCAGGCCCTGCATGCTCACGTTGAGCAGGCATGCCTATGAACAGTCGATCTATAAACATAAAACGAATAAATGTAAAATAAAATAATATTAACTACCCCTTCTGTTGTCGGATGTCATTCATTTCCTTACTTTCTATTTATTTCCTACTTAGGATGATCTCCTGATTCTTCCATGACCCCTTTAGAAAATTACTTCTTCTGTGACTCCTGCCTTAAGTTACTGCCTCTCACATTGTGACCTGATGGAGAAGAAGGGTGAGCATGGACTAGAACATGAGTCTAATTCAGAGCTGAAGGCTGACATGGAAAAGCTTGACCACTCATTTGTAGCCATGACCTGTCATCTATGAATAGGGACCACAACCCTGCTCAGGGTTATAACCCTGTTATAAGGAAGAAATAAAATCCTACATGAAGAAAGGAACTTAGGATTTTCAATCCAAATTCCTCATACATTTCTGTAAGAAATATAACATAAGTAGGAGAGAGATCAAGAAATCTGACTTCATTGGTGAGGGCCCAGACTTGGGACTTGGGCTATCATGACTCTTCACTAAAACTACCAGAAGTGTGAGGCTTTTTCTGAGACATAAAACTGTTGAGAATATGAAGGTGACAGAGAATACTGAAGGTGGAGTTTAGGTGAGAAATGATTAAACAAGCAGCTCCACTTAGGTAAAAACCCAAGGAATTGTTGTATAGTCATTTTCTGCAAGATTGAAACATACAGTCCAAGAGATAAGTTTCTTAAGCTGGAAGGTAATAAAGTCAAAATGGCTTCAGAAGTCCCTGAGACTACCCAGATTCCATAGGTCCCTCCCTCCTAAAAGTAAACAATAAAGAATGTTGAAGGTCACTCTCAGACAAGCCATGTAGAAAGAACATTCTCAGACAAGCCCAAAGTACAAAGAGGACTCAAAGTCCAGACCAGCTGCTTAGAAAAAACAGAAACCAGCTGAGTTGCCTGGAAGAGGTTTAGACCCAGAGTCACTTGGAAAGAGAATTCTCCCATCTGTTGAGCTTTCTGCATCCTGTTCAGTGTGATCCAGGTACCCATTTCTTGTCAGCTGTCATCCATGTTGGGGTGAGCCTTAGTCATGCAAATGTCTTTCATTCATGTCTGCTCCCATAAGTAACTCCTCACCAAAAATTCCTGGGATTAACTCCAATGAAATGCATTGATTTATCAAGTTGCACTTTGGTGGTATCCATGCTTTGATCTGTTATAGGCTCCAAATCGGCATGAGTAGACGTGTGTATTGAATCTCCCCAGGAAAAATCTTGTCACCCAACAGGAATCCATACCTGGGACCAGAATAAGCAATATGAAAAAGGGAAGGAAAGGGTGGCCAGAGGCACAGTGCAGTTTTGAAGTAACCTAGTTTTTTTTTTTAATATCTTGCCAGCCTAGGAATCTTTTTTTACACTAGTTTAGAATAGTTTAACTAGTGTGTGTGTGTGTGTGTGTGTGTGTGTGTGTGTGTGTGTGTAGTTGCTTGCTCTTGTGTATCCAGGTATACAGGCATGTTCACATGCATATGGAGGACAGAGGTCAATCCCAGGTGTCATTCTCAGTAACAGCCCTTCTCAAAAACAAAAACAAACAAACAAACAAACAAACAAACAAACAAAAAACTCCCTCTCCTGGTGTTTGTATGGTAGCCTAAGCTGGCTGAGCAACCAGTCCTGGGGATCCCTGTTTCCATATTCCCAGTGCTGGGACTACACACATGCATCAAGCACCACCACACTTTTTTTTAATTGGGTTCTAAACAGTCTGGGGGTTAAGCTCAGATCCTCTTGCTTGAAAAGTAAGCACTTTATCAACTGAGTCATCTCCCCAGGCCAGAGAGCTAATATTTTAATGTAGGTATTCACAATGCCATAGTGTGTAGAAGAAATTTATTAATACAATATAGAGAAAACAAGGACTTCCGGTGTGTTCTGTTCAGCCTCCTTTACACACACACACACACACACACACACCCCACACACCACACCCCTCCCTAATTCAACATGGCAAAATCCAGAAGAAAAATGTATCCTACAGCCATTGATGCTTTGAAGAAAAGGATTTTAAAAGGAATCTGATATTTCATTACTCACTCGTGATTAGTTCTAAGTTCCAGACTCTATGATCTTGCCACTGTAAGAGTGAACACTACCAAGATCTATATTTCTCTACTGTATTTACTGGTCTTGTCTCCTCCATCCCTCTTCCTTGATGCTGCTCATTGGCCTACCTCCTCTATTATTTTGTATGTGCAGGTTCCATTTTGAAGCCCTATCCTCTCTGTGACCAGAGAGCATTGAGAAGGTACTTTCCTCTAGGGTAACCTTGGAGAAATGTCTAGTGCAGCTCTGTGATCTGTCACGCTGTGTACCCCACAGCTACTCCCAGTGTCACATTCCATCCTCTGGCAGAAATGAGAAATATGGGACCCCTACTCAGATTACCATGGGAAAGAAGTGGTATTTAGGGCTAATTAATTAGTGGGAAAGGACAAATTCATTGTTTCCACCAATAACAAGTAGAGATTAATCAATTCTGGGTCCCAGAGACACAGCAGAGCCCATGTTTCCATGGTATTCAGAATCTAGTGTGGGGACAAACACTTCATTAACAAATGGCAGTAGACCACTAAAGGGTCTGAAACCACCAATCTGGATAGATGTGTCTAACAGGGGTGAGGTGTCTAACCAGGGAAGATAGTGGGATTCTAGTTTCAGTAGGAAACATTGTTTGTGACAACCCTCACAGGCCAGTGGGTTTTTCTCAGCCTGAGAACATGGGCCACCCCATGTTCAGCCTACTCCTTAGCCTCGTCTAGATCTCCATGTATAGATTCATCTTGTGTCAAAGTGAACAGAGAAGATGAGAATTCAAATTTCAAACATGCATGTAGCACACAGTAGTAATGTTAGAGCTAAAATTTTACAAATAACTACTTACAGATGTTGTCAGGTCAAGGTATAATCCTACATTCTGCCAGCAGTTCCTTAGAGACTATTTCCTTCTTTTTTTATTGTGTTGAAACTTATAGAATAATCAGATACCTGGTGTCTTAGTTAGGGTTTTTATTTATTTATTTTTGTATTGCTGTGAAGAGACACCATGACCACAGCAACTCTTGTAAAGAAAACATTGAATTGGGGTGGCTTACATACAGTTACAGAGGTTCAGTCCATTATCATCATGATAGGGAGCATGCAGACATGGTGCTCAACTAAGAATCCTTACTTCTTGATAGGCAGGCAACAGAAAGTCAACTGTGACACTGGGCAGTATCCTGAGCATTGGAAAACCTCAAAGCCCACCCTGACAGTGACACATTTCTTCCAACAAAGCCACACCCTGCTAATAGTGCCACTCCCTATGAGCTCATGGGGGCCAAATACATTCAAACAACCACACCTGGGAAGTCTAATCCTTTTTGTCAGCTTATAGAAATCCTGTGCTGGAGTCTTTGGTGACTCAGACATAGGGAAATGTGGGACTACGACAGTCAAGATGAGGATAACTCTTTATGAGCAGGGACCAATGACAATAGAAAACCATAAGGAAAAATGACTCCTTACACTTATCTAAGCCTGTGAAAAGAGTTAACATTACCAAGTCATTTTGTTCCAAAAGGTTCATTTTAAATGACTCAACACTAGAAAAAGCACTAGCCAGAGTGTCCCCGTTTCCTTCTTCTCTTTCAATGAACGACTTTATTGAAACCTAACAAGTCCAGGCCAGCTGCTCAGTGAGTTCAGAGATGGGAAATCACACTTGGCTTAGAAACCCACAAAAAGGGCACAAAGAAAAGTCTACGGACACAGTTCCCTTTCCCTAACATTTGGTCAATCTATTTGGTAATTTTCATTACCACTGAGCACCAAATTTACAGGCAAACTATAAATCTGAATTTGGTTGACAATAGGTTTTGAAAAAATGTGCCAAGAGCTAGTTTCGCCAACCTGATATACTTGATGACATCTATTAAAAAGATGTTCTTGTAAGTCTCTTAACCAGATGCTTACTTTTAATTTGTTTTTTCAGAGGTAAGGCAGTAGCAAAAGGGAAATGTATCCATCTGAAGGTTCTGAGGTTGATTTCCTTTCTCTTAAAGATGTCCAATTAGTATCATTTAGTCCATAAGAGTGATACTGATGTCACAAGTCCTCAATGACCAAGAGTTTTCCATCAGATTCTGCTTCTCCTCCATTTCTAATTAATGAATCAGTTAGCTAAATAATTTTTATTTTATCATTCCAAAAATAATTGTCAACTCACTGTCAAGAAATGGGAAATAGCTCAGGTGATAAAGTTCCTTACTGAGGATCCAAGTTCACTCCTTAGAACTCACCACAGGCAATCAAAATGTAGAGTAATGGAACCCAGTCACAAAATGGGCTGCCTCTGCAGAACACTCCAACACCTAAGGCTCAAGGAACATTATGGATGAGGGCACAGAAAGACTGATAGACACATAGGATAAGAAGGTTTACTGAGATTCTATCTCCTAGTAATGTCAGAATCTGTGTCCATAAAATCTCACCAAAGTGCCAGCTGAAACTTTAGCAGCGTGAGGACAATAGACATGCTAACATGAAGTAGGGAAAAAGCATAAGGCCATAACCCTAGACCAAGAACTACAGACCACTGAGGAATGCAGAGAGTGAGAAAATAGTATTTCCCATGGAAGAACCCACCAATTGGTTACCCAGTACCAATGGTCAGCCCTGAAAACATAAATACCAGTAACATCTGTTATTTACTAGGCAGCACAATGTTATTCATTAAGCGGTGCTGTTTACCATGCAAGAAAAAGCCACAAGGTATAACAAAACCCACTATAAGAGTTTATTAAGGGAAGGGGAACAGAAGGGATGTGCTTAGGCCTATGGAAGATCATGCATGGAGAGAGGGGGGAGGGAGTCTGTGACCCACTTTTTATGGACTCCCCCGCACATGTGCATATGGGATTATGTAGCTATGCCACGCATGTGTGTAGAATACGTGATCATGCTTTGTGCAAATTACATGACCATGCAGTGCATTGATTACATAGGACCAAAGGTCCTGGGATGACTAAGCCTCTTGGTTGACTACTGGACAGCATATGTGTGGTCATGTAGCTAGAGGAGTGGCCAGGAATTTCAACAACATCAAATACAATAAGTAAGTTATATTTGGGAATATCTATCTATCTATCTTCTGCATATTAATATATAATATGTGTATATGCATATATGGATGTAACAACATCCATATGAAAAAATAGGACATGAATTTTAAAGCTAACAAGGAGGAGTATGTTAGGAGGGTTTGGAGACAGGAAAGGGAAGGATTAATGATATAATTATATTATAATCTCAAAAATAAAAGAAAAAGTGGAAAAACAGAGAAAAAGCTGATAGCCCACATCTATAATTCCAGAGCTAGAGACATCTACGCAGGTGACTCACTAAGGCTTGCTAGCCTTCGAACTGGTTCAGACAAGTGAGAGATCATATCTAAAAAAACAAGCAACAACAAAACCCCCAAAAGAGGGGAAACTGGACAGAACATATCTGAGGTGGCCTTCTAGGTTACACACACACACACACACACACACACACACACACACACACACACACACACGAGAGAGAGAGACAGAGACAGAGACAGAGACAGAGAGACAGAGAGGAAATCAACATGTAATAAAATGATATGTGAGAAAAGAAACCCAATATACATTATGACATTATGTAGTTAACAAATATATCTTGAGTTTTTCCAGAAGTGAATGTATTGAAGAAAACACACCACCTTCTAGTCTTATCTGAAGTCTGGGTAAGGTAATGAAATCTCTACACCCCAGGCAGCCCAAGTCTACCAAAGAAATGAATAAGTAAGTAAACAAATAAGATGTACCTTCTTGATATTTTCATTCTATTTTGGTTTTCCCTAATTTTCTTAAAGTTTGTGAGACATAAAATATTAAAAATGTACCACTTAATCTCTGAAGATGATTGCTTTAAAGGTATGATTACCTTACAAGACGAAGTTGTTAAAATTATTTAAATTTTTGTGGATTTATTACAAAAAAAATAGTAACTGCTCCCAATAGGTTGCTAAGAGTACATGAGTATTGTGCTTGTCTCCAAGACAAAAACAACTGTGTTTTGTTCCTCAGGGAATAGCATAATTTTCTAAATATGCATAAGTGGGAATGAAGGTCTATTCCTTTGCTTATTAGCTTTCTGTTCTTAGGGAGCTGAGTTGGGAGAACTTCATGCAGAATAAACAACTTGTCTAGATAGAGACTAAAATAAGTGGAGTCCAAACCTTAAAAAAATATTATTTTCATTAATTTGGAGGGCTAAAACCAGACACAAATAAGAGTAACTAATTCAGAGAGCAAAATGGTCCAATGTTCTCAGGGCCCTTTGCTTTTCAGTCTCCCGAGGGCATGGTGCACAAGTCTTGGTGAAGTTATTTACCTTAGAAGCCTGTCGTCCTGCTACTTTTGTATTCTTCTGAATTGAGGACAACACAATTTAGCAGCATTCACTATTTTATTCACCACATAACCTTTGTAAACAGTAATTGAATTCTCACTAATCCATGGTTTTGTGGCAAAATCAGTTGCCTGCAGGGATGCAATGCTGTTTACAGTCAACCCTGAGGGGAGGCCAACACTGAATGTATTAATTCTGAAGTGTAATAGTTATATTTAAGACAGTCACCAAACTCACTGCCCCCGCCCCCAGCAATCAACAAAGCAGAGGCTTTTGTTGATGGATCAACCCAGGCTTTTGTGGCAATAGTTATTTTTTTTTTTAATTTCTCTGTGTAGAATACCTTCTTACAGAATTAAAGTTATTTTGAGAGGGAGCACACAATTTCATATCTTGCAAACAGAAATGTGCATTTTAATTATTATCAGAATAACCTCTATTTTTTGTTTAAAGTATCCTGCAAAGATCCTTGTCCCTTCAGAAAAGAAGCACAATTAAAATGTATAAATGTTGGAAACCACATGTTGGCAAAAGACACTAAAAACAAATTTAACAATAATTATATACTTGGAGAAAATATGCATAGTAATTTTAATGAGCAAATGATGGATATAAATCTATGCAAAGAGCCATTAAAGTCAATTATAAAAATAATTTGAATAGTATTATTAAATGTGATGAAGAATTTCTAATAAAATAATAATAATGTACAGTAAATAGTTACAATACTAATAACTACATAAAACGGTAATAGTTTAAATGAATTGGCAAACACTAAAAGAACAATAATATGTTAGAATTTTAAATAGCCATCCTTTATATTATTGGTTAGGTAGTCAATTGCTAGCATTGTAAAAAAAAAATTACACATGTGTGCTGATAATAGAATTCTATGTTAATTTGTCTCTTCTATATATTTGCAGAGACTGTTAAGTGTGTAAAACTTACAATCTTAAAAACAGTTTGTACCTAGAAACAATCTATATCCATCTGTCTGGCAAGAGGAAACTGCAGGGTGGAACATCCTTGGTGGTAAGCAGTGGGCAGGCACTCTAGGTGGTATTTACTAATGGTTTTTTATTATTCAACAATTTTGAAAAGTGAAATGACAGTTTTATCAATGTTATGAATAATAGGAACTATTTGTTTTAGGAAAATACAAATGAGTCAACTTTCCTGAACTCTGTAAAGTATTCTCATATGATCAATCTTCTCAAACAATTAGAACACAATGGGCTCTCAGTACGGTAGTTAAAAACTATTTTTTCCTGCTGTTTGAAAGATTTATTGAACGTATACTATGTTTATATACATAGTATGTGTGCATGTTCATGTGCATGTGGGTACACTCATCCATGCTTGTATTATGTGGATATCTGCTGTCTTCCCTCATATCAACTGTTTCAGCTAGATTGGCTGGCCTGAAGGGTTCCAGATTCCAGCTCTTTCTCCTACACAGCTCTGGGTTCTAGGAACCATCACTCAGAACTCAGGCTCTCATATTTATAAGACAAGCATTTCCACACTGAGCCATCTTCTGTGTTTTTCTGTGGGTTTTTTTGTGTGTAAAACATGTTTATGCATCTGTGTATGCACATACATGTAATTTTATGTATTTGATTTGTTCTATATGTGTGTGAGTATGTATAATATCTGCACATAAATGTGTGTGTGCATTTTTTATGAGTAGCATATTTTATATCCAAACATGCATTGTGTGTGTGTGTGTGTATTAAAGAAAATATTATTACACTTTTTTTCTGGGAACATAATGCTATGAAAGAAGACTGAATAGCTGACTCTATTGTCCTTAAAGGCAACATCTTCTAGGGCAGCTTCTATGCCTTATGCAGTTTATAGAAACAGCTGAAGAGCTTTCCCATACTTACTGTCCAACCAGTTGCTGTTGGCTGCTTGTAGAAAGCAAGGCACCAGCTTTTGGAGGAAAGGCCCCCACTTCTGAAACAGCATTATCAGTGATTGAACATTTCAACTGAGCAGAGGTTTCTCTAAATCCACATGCAGCTCACCAACTTCTCAGAAGCTGTGTTATAGGGAATGCTCTCCCTGAAACAAAGTCTCATGAGAAAGAGAGTCTTAGCAGAATGACGTAGCAAAACTCTGTGCCCTGGGGTCTTTAAAGATGAATAGATGAACTTGCAAAGAAAAAAAATCAACTGAACAAATATCCTGTCAACATGTCACAGAAAGATGGATTCAGAACCATCCATAATACTGTAATGACTTTTCTTCAAAATCTCATGTATTTTTGAGAAAAAAAATCGAGTATTCAGCTGAATAAAGACAGCAAGAAAATATTTTATTGGACTGACTAATTCAAGGGAGGTTGTATGACATACTCAGGTGTGATGGCACCTATTTGACATCCTAGCATGTGTAAGGCTGAAGCAAGAATGATTTTAGGAGACAAGACTGTCTAGCCTACAAAGTGACACCTTACCTCAAAAACAAACAGCAACAACAAAAATGTGCGACAGGACTCTCATCAATAGCAAGCATAACATCTCTGTGCTAATGTGCAAGAAAGTGGGAAGAAGCCTTTTGGAAGGGCTGTACAGTAGCTGCAAAGCAAAGCACCTCATAGAGAACCCCCTGATCTGAAGCAAGCTCCTGCCTGGGAAAGCTGAACTCGAAGAGATATTGGCTATGAAGAGAGATGTGTTCTGAAATCCTATTCTTGTACATCAACAGAATCAATTATTAATAGCAATATGAAGGAATAGAAAGTGTCTGGGGTGTAGGTGATATTGCACATATCAGGCGGAAATCCCGAATGATGAAAAGCTCATCTCAGAAGCAGGCTATGTACAAACTCCTTCCACTCCACCCCCAGAATATTTACTTACACCTACAGAAGGAAAAGAAATTGGAAATCTTTACTTTAAAATAGAAAGAATTTTTTTGTCAGTCAGTTCGTGGTACTGCATACATTTATATCAAAAGAAAAGAAATAGAGTTTACAAGAGGAGGGCACTAATACAGTATTGGGTTAAACAGGAAAATAAACATCTCAATTACAATTTGATATAAAGATAGACATCATTTGAGAAATCTGCAAGGGAAAAATTGCTATCACTATAAGGTTCAGAAATCCGTTCATGGTTCTGCCCTTCTGAGCCTGCTTCCACCCTCTGCATTTCTTGTTACAAGTATGTTTTCTACAAATTTACAAAACATAATATAATTTTCTGTACATAAATACACCTATACACATACATATATGCATATATACAAAGATGTGATGTACATATACACCATATATATGTATAAGGTTCACACACACACACACACACACACACATATATATATTTATTTATTTACATGCATATATCCATAAGGTTGAAAGACAGATAGTTTGTCTTGATTTTTAGCAGGAACATAGTGCTCTAACTGGTTTTCAAAATTCTATGATAATAGAATGGAGAATCTAAACTGCACAAACTTCCAACATCTGTAGCTTAAAAATAATGTGTAAATACAAAAATATGCCTAAAGTAGAAATGGGAGGGTGATAGAGGGTCATTGAGTATTTTCTCTAACTTCTCTGGCAGTTTTTCTTTGGAAACAAGTACCTTCTATGTTTCGTGGGAACTGTGGGGTATGACATATATGAACCGTCTGCTATTTTTGTTGTTATTTACTCTTTGGGGGATAGTTGAATATGTAACAGGTCACAGACTTGGAGGGCTTAGTCCAATCTATGCCTATGCAAGGGACACTGCTTGTGTTCCATGTCTGTATAGGCCATTCCTTCTACAAACCAAAGTTGCTGATACAACAACAGGAAAACCTGCTGGGGGGCTTTGAATCACTTTTGAAATAAAAAGGGTCCGTTCTTGCAATCTCCATGACAACTTATTTAAAATGCATGAAAAACTGAATTTTCACACTTGCTTAAATTCTTCTGTGGGATTCACCATACTGGGAAGTGGCCACAAGCAAACCAAGCCTAGAGGGATCAGAAATTCTAAATTTTTGGTTACAAAATTAAATACACAGAGTTTCAAAAACATTTTAATAGAACTTATTGCTGAAAAATAAAAGGCAGTGGTACCATTTAGATCCTACGGTGGTCCCCAAGGGTGGCTTCATCAGACTTGGAGCACATGTAAAAAGCAAAACAAAACAAAAACACAAGCAAAAACAAAATAATACTTAGAAGTCCTGTTTTCCTGTGTCTCCTAAGCATAGAGAACAACCCTGCTCTTCAGAACCAGGAAAAGCTGAGCAGGTGTATTTGCTAAGGCCTAGTTTAACTGGGGAAATAACTGTGGAAAAATAATACCAAACATTTCTGAGAAATGGAGAGGCGTGATGCCCGAGGTGCGTATCAGGAGAAGGGAAGCATAAAAATGGACACAAAAGTAGAAAGGGCCTGAAATGAATAATGAAGAAGGAAGGCAATCTCAAAAGAACACCTGCTAGATTGACAAGGGAAGAGGAATTGAGGATGCAAAGGAAGATAAATGCTCATTTCAGAGATACGCGAGATCGAAGGCAGGGAAAAAGAGGCAGGTATGAGCTGGGGATACAGGTGACTACATTGAGGCAGGTTTGTTCCAACACACGCTTGAATCAATGCTATGCAAAGATCTATGATAACCGCTATGCTGTTTTGTCGATGCTCAGAATAAGCAAGAAGAATCAGGAGGAGTGATGGTAAAAGACTGAGAAGTTGGGTCCATCTGTCTTTTCCTTTTCTGCCACGGTTGTTATTATTATAGCAAAGCTGTCACACTCTGAATCCACAGGCACAATTCATTCTCTATAGCCGAGTTTCTTGATAGGTAACTGCTTGTCAGCTTAAGGATCTGAGCTTCATGTTAAACCTTTAAGTCAAATCTTTTCTTTCAATAGACTACAAGCTACTTCATTGCTTTAATGTTAATTGCTGTATTTTGAACCCTGGCCAAATTCAGCCCCTATGTCTGGCATATAGGCCTGGTTTAGCTATTTATTAAATCATTACAGGCATCATCTTTGGCTGAAACTTTCATTCAGGGCTAAATCAAGATCTACATGTTTTCATTTTTCTCTTCACCAAATCTATACTGGTACTCTGTAGTTTTAATTTTGTGAGCTACTTTTTCATCTTTAATTTTACAATATATATCTTTATTTAGCTTTAATTAAATGAAGTGGTGTGATTGGAAAAAGAGACGGTTTATAGAATTTTGCAAGATTAATAAGGAAAAATAAGGGAAGTTAACAAACTCCAGTGCAAATAGGTTATTTAAAATGAGAAAGTGCATTTATTGAGGTGTGTATCTTGAAGAATGTCACACATTTGATGAGGGGGGAACTTCTGAAATGACTATCCAGACTTCATGGATTATTTTCCTATGGATGTCATCAACTACAACATAAAGTTTCTTGTCCTAGAGCTCATCTGTTTTGCATCAGAGGGATGTGTACTGCATTGGCGATGATCACATTGTTGGTAATGTAATACATGAGAGAAAAAGAGGAAATGTTTGTATTACCTCCCATTTTCAGTCCACCTTGATAGAGGAGAAATTGACACGGGCTATTCACTTCCAGATGGGCAGAGGAACAGAGAACCAGAATCAGGAGCTAGAGAATTGTCGAAGACTTACCACTAGTGACTTATTTCCACCCACAAGACAGCTCCTTCCATCACCTCACAAAATGGTGACCCCAGCTAGAAAGCATGCATTTAAAACATAAACCTCTGAGGGGACTTCATATTCAAACCTGAACTACAGGAAAAATTGCAGGGATGAGCGCAAGGTATGGAGATGGATGTAGGGCCTCCATCACCCCATCAGAAAGAAAACTGCTATAGGATATGACTTATAAGATTTTAATACATGAAAATAGCTCTGAGTTCAACCCTGAACATCTCCAGAAGATTGGAAAGGGACATGGCTGACATAAGGATGGAAATTTTTTTCTATGTGGCACTACTTAGAATCTCTCTAATAAAGGCCTCTCCTACATGGAATTTTATGTTACCTTCAAGACAGGGCCAATTGAAAAGAAGAAAAGTGATTTGAAATTAATTACTTTGCATCTGCTACTGAGCAATCCTTTTTTAGGTTCCACTAATTTCCATTTGACTGATGAGAAAGGCAAATCATCTTCATAGATAAACCTTACAACTAGCACATAATTTATTCCTCTTGAGAAGGATGCTGCATAGTTCTGGCAACCAGACATCAAGCTGTATGTCTACAACCCAAACACTAGATGAGCAGCAATTGTTCTTTAGGGGTTGCAGGCTTAGCCTCTGGCTTCAGCATTTTCTGTTGACAATGGTGTCTTCTTTGCTTTCAGCAGCAGCAGCAGCAGCAGCAGCAGCAGCAGCAGCAGCAGCAGCAGCACACATCCTACTCTAAGAAACATCCACAAATTGAGAAAAACACTCCATATCTTTCCATTGTTCCTTGATTCCCTTGCACTAACTGCACACCCTTTGTGGTTCTGGAATTGTAGGATGCTGTGAATGACTTCTGCCTATTACCATGTTACACAGGAGAACACAACCAAGCAGATGTCTTATGGGAAAAGAGTGTGAATACTGGTAATGGGTGTCTAGAATGCTGTCGGTGCATACAGGAAGGACATGTACATGCCTGAGCATGGGGAATGAGGGTGAGGCTACCTCCTAACAACCATGTAATGTATGGTTAAACCCAAGGAGATGTAGGATGGAGAATTCAGCGACGCTCTTCTAGATAGAGAAAAAGAATGCAGGTGAGCATGGAATAAGGGAAGGGTCTGCTGTCTCTAGGCAGTGTAAAGAGGTTTAGTATTATTGCTTGAAAGTGGCTTACATGGTGAAGATAAGATGGAAAAATCAAGCTAGAAGGGCAGCAGGGGCAAAGAATACAGTCACTGTATTTTTCAAAAATATACTCAGGGCACCACCAAAGACTCTCAGAGAAAGTGTGGCATAAATATTTTGTACTTAAAAAAATGATATCAGAGTTTTCCTGTGCAAATAGATTGGAGACTATCTACTGGGCTGTACTATAGTAGTCAAACTGAGAGATTCCTGTCAGGAGGATGTTGCCATGGCTCATGACACAGGAAATGAACATGAGGACAGAACTGGCAAGGATCTGGATATAGGTTAAAGCCATAATTGTTAACACGGCTCAATAATTTAGCAGTGCTATATGGGAAAGCTAGAAGTAAGAAAAGAGGTAAAATATTGAGATTGCAAGCTTAGATAAGGTTATAGAGAACATAAGAGGTGGAGGCATAAATGTAAGAAGTATAAACCAAGCCATGAAGAAAGCAAGGAGAAAGAGGATGTGAGTGTAGAAGAAAGCTAGAACCCATGAGAAATGCTGATAGCCTTTGGTCATAGGAAGAGTATAAAGTGTTGAAGGGGTGAGGTGAACTATTAATAAATTGCTAGCTAGGGACCCAGGCACCTTTGCACATGCTTGCATTTCATCATCAGAATCAGAAAGGGCAAAGTGGAATAGTGAATGACTGTTGCTGGCTAGGGTCCTGGATCCTCTGCACACACTGACTGCTCTTTATGAATTATCCAATGTGGAATGAGATTCATAGGAAGAGATTTGAAGTCCTTCTGCTCCTGTACTGAGTCAGATCTGAGAAAGATACTTCCTGATTCTATGTCTTATCTTGAGTTCCCTAGCACAGACCCAAGAGCTCTGTGGTTCATCATGTTTCTGCTACAAGTTGAACAATATTATTAGTCTTTTTATCCTTCTCTTTCTGATATAGCAATGTTCAAGGCTAAGAACTCAGTAGGTGTTCAACAGAGAATTTGATATGTAACTGATTGAGTGGTAAATATAAAGAAAATATATGTTTCTGTGGATTAAAAAAAGTGAAACTCTTTCTCAATCTTTAACTTGGCCTATTTATTTAGTGTCAGAGAATTAATCTGATGCATTCCTTAGTCCTTTTAGTGAACTGCACTTTTAGCATGGATTAAAAACACTACATTGGCAGGATGGGAAGTTGAGCAGATCTTGAATTTTCATCTTGAAGATTTCCATGTCAAAAAATATGTCTCTCTGCAGATTGACTGACAAGGCCGCTGAAAGAGCAGCCAACTTGCACTTCCTGCGATCACATCTAAAATAGCACAGAAGGATTCAAAACAAATTCAAAGGAAGTAAGTAAATAAAAGGAGGAAAGGCACTAAAGTTTGCTTTACGTTTCTAGGAAGAGAAATGGCACACACACACACACACACACACACACACACACACACACACACACACATCCTTTCTACAATACATTCAAAACAACTTTAAAAGGAACTCCAAACTCAAATGTCCTTGGGGATTTCAGAAAACAAAGAATGTGTTTTCATCTTCAAACTATGTCAGATTCACCAAGGGTGGGAGCTGACCCCAGGCATGGACTCTGAGATATAGTTGAGCACTGCTTATTAAATTTTGTTTCTTTTTCTGTCTCTGGCTTTTCCCATCTTGAATCCTGCTGTCTTCACACTGCAGGTTATTAATTCTACACAAAACATTAGTAAAAATATAAATAAAGTCCAATCATTGAATTTCTTCATTACAAAAATAATTCTAATATCTCTGTGGGCCAGAGAAAAGTGATAATAGCTGATATTTCAGTCATTTATGATCTAGGTGGTATTTATTATCTGGGTGGTAGACATACATTTTCTTAGTAAAGCTTCACAGAAGCATGGTTAGATGGCTGTTGGTATGCTTCCTATTTCATAGGTGAAAACTTGAAAATTAGACTCTGTAAATCCTTTCCCCTGAGGTATCATGGCTAGAGTAGGGTAGATCCAGAACTTTCACTATCTAGCTATATTTATTTAGCACTATTCAGTAAATTATTTAGCTAAAAATATTAATTTTCTATATACTAGCTAAAGTTTAAAAACACTATAGCAGCCTTCCATATGTTAGAAGTGTGGCTTTTTCAAGCTTCACAATATTGTTAACAATACTTTAAATTTTCAGGAAGAAAAGGATAGTTGTACTCATGACAGAGTAATTAACCATAAGTATCATTTGTAAGATTCAAATGCTGTCATAGGGATAATTATCAAGACAGAGGCATTGCTACTGTCATCACAGAACTTATGATCTGCTTCCAGAAGTGCCATAGGTCAGTGGTAGATACAGACAGCAGGGCTAGAGACATGGCTTAGTGGATATAGTGCTTGCCTAGCAGTCATGAACCAGGGGTTCAATTCACAAACCAGTTCCACATAAGCTGAGAATGATGGTGCACATCTGTAATGTCACCCGCTGAAAATTACAGGATCTGAATTGAGAATTGCAGGTCATCCTGCAATTCTGAGATCCCTGAGAATTGCAGGTCATCCTCGGTCTCATAGTGACTTTAATGCCAACCTGAGTACTTAGGACTCTGCCTCGAAACAATAAGAAACACGTTGAGACTGTGATATAATGCACAGAATCACACAAGTTTGAACTCAAATCTGCTACAATAAAACTATGTGAAGGCATTCTCAATGCTAGGTTCTTCTTTTCCCTTTAAACAAGCTTAAGCTACAAAAACCACATTCTACTATCACAATAGTTAAGTTCTTCATGTATGTACAATCCTTTACATATGTTGCTTTTATAAACTGTAGCTTATATTATCTCATTATTTGCATTGTTCATGCTTCTTCAAACCTAAGCCATTGTACAAGGCAGTCTGTGATAATTTTCAAGCTCTTAGTATGTACAATGTGTGTTCCAAGAATCTGAACTCTAATCCTCTCTCTTCCACAAAGTTCTCCCGGAGGGAGTACATGGTCCAATTTTCAAAAATGCTTGTAAAGGATCAGTGGATTGAAGACTCCCCAACTAAAATGGTTTTCCCACCTTGGAGCTTGTATGTACTTAAGGCTCACATTCTCTTGTTCTTCAGCCTTTGCAGATACATTGTACTTGTTAACTTATCTTCAGTAGGGTATGTTCATCTTTTAGAACCATTTATCCTTTTGGAGCTCATACCTGAATTGATTTTTCAGTTTCTGAAGTGGAACTGTGCAATTCTCATATGTCATATGTATAGCAGTGTGCATGCCTGGTTTTAAAGTATAAGTGTTACTTTTATTATTCTTCATTACTTTGGCTGGGTTTAATTTTATAATAGGTATAGAAAATTTTTCATATACAGTTAATGACTTCCATTCTTCTCTAAGTATCTTTACATACTTTCATTACATTTTTCTCACTGGGGAATTTAGAGTAAATTGTTCTAGAACTGAACTACTTGGCTTCTGGAATAAAAACTGAGTTTTTATGACATGATTAATTACAACCAAAAATCTCATAAAAATTCTAACATTTAAAATCTTTGCATTTTTCTCTGAAGTTGTATAAAACACAGCAGTGAAACCATTTTAAAATATGTCCTATAGAATAACTTTTATGGACAAACACCTTATGCTTGTCTGTTATTCCGTCTTTGAAAATGATTGTTTTATGAGAATGGAAAATCAAAGTGTCAATATATTGAAGAGGAAAACTTTCAAGTGTCTCTGTGCATGGGGAATAAAGTGGAAAAAAGAAATTGATCAGCAAATTAATCAGCAAAATAGCAGTACATATGGTTGCCTGTCATTTATGCTTAGTTTGTTTTGAGTATGTTCATTATTGGCATTGTTTTTGGCACTGGTTATCATGTAATAAATACCCCTAAGTCTACATTTACATAGATGCTATCTTAGATAGGGGAGTGGAGAGGACACAGAGTAGATGCAAAAGTGTGGTATTGGAACTGGTAACGGAGCAAGTCTAAAGAGCTGTCCATAGGAAAAGCTGAGCCCCAGCTGCTTATGAATGTAAAGGAAGCAGCATAAGGCATAGGTGGTGGTGTTGTCCTTGCTGCAGATGCTGGTGGGAACAACTAGGACATTCGGTGATGTCTGCTTAGGGAGTTTTCAATTCATTTGACTAATTATCGTACTTGATTCGTCATAAAGAGACTAAAGTCAAACAGACCAGACAAAAAAGATTGTTCCATTTCCTCTCTGGTCTACAAACAGGCCTTTTACCATTTATTTGTCATTAAAACAGTCTGCAACAAATTGAATGGAAGGGAAATTTTCATTCTTTACTCAATTTATCCAAACTACATAGACACTTAGCTGTTCAGATTGAGTCTTTAAGTGGATTTCATTAATTTCAAAGGGTGCTGAACTGTTTCAGGATGAACCTGGGAGAACTTGTGCTACTTGGAGGAGATTTTCTTAAATCCCGCTGGTGACTGGTTATGTAGTGAGTTCTGGATGCTATGCAGTTATAGGAGCTTAGAGGAAGCACCTTCATTCTGGAAGAGTTTATGTGCCACTTCTCACTTCCTACTTTCTTCCCTATGGAGAGGGTCCCAAGAGCTTGAAAGAAAGTAAACAATTCAATGTAAAGCACTTACAAAGCAAATGCATGTGACACGGACATTTAAAGACAATATTTTTCAAAATATATCTGTTAGTATTTAAATTGAGTTGGTAAAGAGGCCTAAATGTTATTGAACAATTATCAGAGTCAAATCTCAAGTAGTTCAGCCTGGCTCTAAGGATCGACTTCTGGTTCTGCTTTAAAGCCACAGAGCCAGTGATTCTGGGCCCTTTTCAGCTTTTCTGTTGCTGTGGGTTGTTTAAAGACAGGCTTTTACTGAAGGCTGTTGATTCTCTTCACCTGAAGAGATGCTGTTTTGTTTGGCAGGATATCTAATGCCATAGCAATGAGGTTAACATACAAACAAAATAATAAATAAAAATTATCATAACACTGCTCATTTCTGCTCTATTAAATGTCAGAAGCAGGTATGAGTTTTGAGGTAAATGCTTGAGAAGGTATTATACAGAATTTAGATTTAAAATCCACAAAGATGCTATAGGCAAGCAGCATACAAGAAATACAGTGATTTATCTCTTCTCACTTCCCTTTGGCACTATTAACAACTGTAGAGTTTATTATAAATACATAGGAATACTTTGCCATCAAGGGTCTTCCTTGTGCAAAAGACAGATGTGAATGTAAATTAGGGTGAAAGAAGTCAATAGAAATTTGGAAACTGGAATCAGCATTTTTTCTTTTCCCCACTGAGGTAGCATAAAAATGAGTAAGCACATCTTGCTTCCCTTTTTCTCTGCACTCTGCGATAGTAACATAAATACTAATTGGTTACTATGGTGATCTCAAGTATGTAACTAAAACAGAGATATCTATGTACACTGTGTGCAGGTGAGAAGACAAATGTCTTAGCTCTAGAACTTTGCAGAGTAGGTCCTAGAGTGCAAAAACTAGCAAACGTAGCTTACCTCCATGAGACTGGTAAATTAGTTAATTTTATTGTTGTCATTTCCGACTAGGTCAATTCATCTACCTATGAAGGCTGGAGTGCTGTCATATAAGTTGGTGTCAGAAATTGACAACTTCCAAGCACTTGCAGTCAAGGAGAAATACCAGTTGTTGGATGAATTTAGCACTTAATACATTTTATTTTGTTGCTGAAAAGAGTTCAGCAGCCCTGAGATGATTTAAGCCATTAGTGGGATGTAGTGGAGATAGGCTGGTGAAACCCCTGACAGTCTGGGCCTCTTCCTTGTGTTTCACAGGTTAAATAAGAAATCCCATTCTTCAATACCAAAGTATGAGACACGCTCCTCTAAGTCATGACTTTGTGCTTTAATCACCAGTTGCCACCAATCAGCCACAAAGTGTGTCAGGAACTTTGCAGGTCCCTATTTCCTCATTTGTAAGAGGACTGATAGGAGAGCCTCTCTGCAAGGGCTGTTGTGGGGATTAAAGGCTGAATTGTTCTAGAGTACTTTGCAAATATGGTGTTCTACAAATGCTAAATACTAACCTATGGCTTTGATTTCATTAGCCCCTCACATCGGAAAGTAGCTCTATTCAACAGAGCACTCTTGTCTATTAATGAGATGTATAAATAAATACATACACATTATGCATGCAAGTGCAAAGGCATACTAATATGGGTGTATATACTAATACATAGGACTTGCAATTATTGTTTTTATTCCACAACTGTTAGGGTGCTGAATATAACTCTATTGCTCTAACATTGACAAGTGGTCTCAAAGAGCTGGGGGTAGGAAAAGAGAGATAGTGATCCATTGTGCCACAAATTGGGGGTTAGAAATCCATGCAATCTACACCTATCTCCTATCACTCTTCCTTTTGTATCCTCTTCCAGCCATCATGACCCAGAGGACGACATGATGATGTTTTCGAGGATTAATAAGTAGAGAATAGCATTTTCTTCTGCCGGTCTTTTAAGTCAATACAGTGGGGAGGCTACATATCCACCCTCCCCACTGAAACTAAGATGCTAAAGTATTAAAAGGAAACATGTATCATGGGTTGTGGCAAGGAGAGACAACATTTTGTTACTTTTACTTTATGAGATATGCTTGAAAACTGGGTCTTTTGTCAATTATACAGAAAAAAAATGGATAGAATGAAAAGACGACAGCATAGAGCAGGGTGCAAAGTCCTAATAATGGTATCTCTTTGCCCATAGATATGCTAAAGGTGTATTTGACTATCTTCCAAGGATCCAGTATTACTGAGGTAGCCCCTTGAACATGGATGAGGATTTTAGCCACAAAGGATGTGGAATTGATTCACAGGACTTGGGGAAGCCTGGCCTGCGGGTACTGTGTGAGGATGTAGAACACGTTTCCCCAAAGTTCACACTAAAGTCAAACAACATGGGCCTTATAAGGATTCCCAAACTGAGGCTACTGATGGTCTTCCAGCTCATTTCTGTGTCTTACTTTCTGCTTCATCACAGATGAAGAATAGAGGTTAAGAGCAAAACGTGGAGAAGATAGAGCTGTGGACCAAGACCCCTGTAATTCCTGACCATCAGATTTTGAGATCATCCATCATAAGGAGAACAACAGGAAAGAATAATCACTTTAATATGAGACTGAGATTGTAAACTGAAAGTGACAGACTGTCGAGCTTTTGTGTTTGGGAAGCAGTGTGGCTTTCCACAAGTCCCATGGATGTGATGGAATGGGGGATTTTGATTATAGTTTTAAGAAGGAAGTAACCAAGAAAGGAAAAAAAAAACAAGCTCAGGCATTGATTTATTTTCTTAATCTAAATAAGGAAAGATAACAGTGTTTTAATTCTTTACTACATATCTCTCCCAAAGTAACATCTAAATTCTCCACAGTTCAGTTATGTATTAATTACAAAAGTGTTTAAAATGAACCATATAAAGCAAGTGTTTTGGTTGTTCATGAATAATTTCAGGATTTGCATTCATATACCCTAAAACAAAATGACCAAAGAAACATCAGCAAACAGCTATCAGACTCACAAAGGGAAAACTATACATAAAATAATAGTCCATATTGAAATTAAAATATACATTAGAACAAAAGACAAATTTATACCTAGAGCTGTTAGGCATTTGGGATTGCTGGACAAAGTAAGGGATGACCAAAGTGTTATCTCTACATATTCTTAATGAGATATTAAACAAAAACTCAAAAGAACAGAGGCCAGAAACAAGGCAGATGTTAAGATGAAGCAGATCAGATTTTAAAAGTTTTATTTTATTTTTATTTTAAAAATTAGATGTAAGTATATATGTCTGTGTGGGGATGTATGCATGTGCATGTAATGACTGTGGAGGCCAGAGAAAGGTGGCAGATCCACTGGAGCTGGCATCATAGATGGATTTGAGTTGCCTGATGTAGGTGTTGAGAATCAAAGTCAGGGTCCCTACAAGAGAAATATAAATAAGAATGCATATTCTTAACCACTGAGCCAACTCTCCAGCCCCCAGTTTTACTTTTTTGAATTCATGTATAGTTAAATGAACAAGAGTAGCAGTTATTGAAATGAGCAATCTCGTTGCTTCTTGCTTAACTCTTTGATAGTCATTATTATGTCACTGAGAAATAACATGGCCAGTGATCTGTGAGTACAAGGAATTCCTAGTGAAAAAGAAGGATTAGTATGTGATCAATTTAAACATCAGTGCTTTCTCAGGTTACATAATTGATGAGCACATAATGCATGTGAGTTCAGTGTCCTCATTTATATGTCACAGAAGAGAAAACGGAGGCCCCAGAACTTTAGGTGGCTGACCAAGGACAAAGGACCAAACATAAGACAACATGTTTTTTGTTGTTGTCTGAGTTATTGTTTACATTTCTATTGTGCAAACCAAAGGATGAAAATCTAGATAAAATTGTGTCATCACCTGTGATGCATGTCTTTGGAACTTCTTCATAGTGTATCTCATTGCATGTAGAATGCAGTAAATGTGCACATGTATGTGCAAGTGTGTACACTCATACATATGTGGAAACGAGAAGAGGAGGTTGAGTAACCTGCTCATTCAATGACACTCTGTCATTGATCAGGATCTTTCATTAAAGCTGGAGTCCAGCTGGTGAGCAGTAAGCCCAGCAATCCTCCTGTCTTCACCTCTCAAAACACTGTGCTTACAAGTGTATGTGGCCATTGCTAACTTTTAAAGTGGAATTTGGGATTTGAACTTTAGTCTTCACATTGGCATAGCAAGCACTCCTACCCACTGAATCATCTCCCAACCAAGTTGTGTATTCATTTGTTCCTTGCTCTGAAGCAGATAATGTTGCTGAGTAAAATCAAAATCACACATCATGGCAGACTGTGATCACCATAAATTTGTGATCATACAACCTCATCTGGGCTCTATAGCCAAAGATCCAATATGATATTGAAAAGCGATTATAATTCTTTCAAAAATAACCTTTAATGTTTTTACTAACATAACTTATAAAGTTCTTTGATACTCCTTCTCTCTCAAACTTAGGAAGATACAACCTGTCTGTTTGACAAAGGAACAGACCATTCTAAATGTGTTTCTCTGTTTTCACATCAGTGTTAAGAAGGCTGTGCCAGGTCACAGCTGAGCAATGAATGACAAGCTCTGAGGATGTTACCTCACATTTCCCACAGGCACATGGTTTAAATTAATACTATGACTCTATTTATCATTACATTTGTTATTTTATGCTCAAAATACACTATTAATTTGATTTCTGTTGTAATCTGTGTGAGATGCACCCCCAGGCTCCTATTACCCAAATGGTGGTGGTGGTGGTGGTGGTGGTGTGTGTGTGTGTGTGTGTGTGTGTGTGTGTGTGTGGTGTGTGTGTGTGTGTGTGTGTGGTCAAAGACATTTTTAATTTTTGAAGATGCATTCTTCAGAATCGCACACACCTTCTTCTAGTATCAGTGCTCTTCTATAGCTGTGACTCAATCAGTAAATGGAAGAAGCCATGGGAGTACTGAAGGCAACCTCTGGAACCTCTGGGAAGCATCTATTTTTATACAGTCACTATCCATTCAACTGATGATGTTTTAGCCATGTCAGTTTGTACAGAAATTTCTCTTCTTGAGAAGTACTGTTGTCCTTTTATTATGAGATGTATGTTTCATGAATGAAAACAGAGATACATCCAAACTGAAAGAAAAATATATTTTATGTATGTTCCACAATGGCTTTTGCTTTGTAAAACTCAGTGAGTATGGTAGAGTCTGCCTTTCACACTAGTACTTAGGAGGCAGAGACAAGTCAGTATCTGTGAGTTTGGAGCTCATCTGCTCTACACAAATAGTAACAGGCCAGGCCAGTAGGGACTGTATACTTAGCCTATGTCCAAAAGGAAAAAAAGAAAAAGGATGAGATAATCTATCTGATGATTCCAAGTTTTGGTAGACCAAGGAGTTTACTTTTCTGCAGGCCATCACAGAGAATAAAAGACCAGTATGAATTTTGAATCATAGAGACAAGTTCTGATGCTTCTCCAAAAGCTTCTTCTTGGACATTCACTATTCATTCAGCAGTCGCATATTATGTGCCCATTACATTCTGGGTGAGCTGTGGGCATTGGGCTACTACTATAGGTGTAAGGAAGACTGACCACTTCATAATACCAATACAGCAGTAAGAAAGGTGTCTACCTATGTTGAGAGGGATGAGCTTCCTTCCTGTATCCTTTCAGAAGAGGAACGTACTAACTAGCAAAGCACTCTTGAGACATATAGTGTGATCCTCAGCAGGAGGCCAGGCATCTGACTCCTTCCTGATTAGTAAACATCATCTCCATCTCCACACCATCTCAGCTTCTTTGTATTGATCTTTCATCATATAATGGTCACAAATAGCAAAAGGAAGGTTTAATAACAAATGCTAAAATGAATAAATAATTACAGCCACTAATCTTCCTCACCCACTCATTATTTGTTCACTGACACTATTATATAAAATGAGGTTTACATAATTTAAAAGGTACTTGTCATGCAGTTTTTATGGCCTTGCTTCTTTTTTTATGTTAGCCTTTAAGAAGTGATGTAAAAATAAAATTATTGTTGCATGTATCGATTGACACAGTGACTCAATATAAATAGAGTGGATTTAAATAAAAATATGCATTAGTTAAAACATGCAAGTTTTTCTACTTCAACTCTCATATTTTTTAATTCATTCTGTAATAAACATAGTTATGACCTTTCTAAAAAATTTCCCCCTGTACAAAATACATTTGTCTATATTTGTTACTATTATCTTTAGTAATGTTATAGAATACTTTAGTAGCCATTTCAATACATGTAGATGTTATTGCAGTTTTAGTGTTTCTTGATATACTGGGAACAAAGGTATATAAAATATTCTAAATTTTAGGAACTATCAATATCTCCAGACCTGTGTGCATGTCCCCTGCAAGAGAGTCTATCTGAACAGAGAGTCAGTCCTGCTTTCTGAACTGGCTTTGACTCCATAAAGAGTATCAAAGAGAAAGCTGACACCTGGACCTGCTCTTCAGAAATATTTGGGAAATCAAAGAAGTAGAAACACATATTTTTAAAATAGCTATCCTATGTTCCTAGACTTTATTTTTGTGATGCACATTTAAAAGCAGTTGTTGAAAAGCTAGGTGTGGAGGAATGTTCCTCTGTTTACATTACCTAGTAGGCTGAGGCAGGAGTGTAGCATGGCTGTGTTAACTTGTGCAACACAGTGAAACAAAGAGCGGGTCAAAGCAGTGGAAATGACTGATGGAGGAAAGAAAAAGGACTAAGATGTGTAAATTTTTCTACCCAATGCTAAAAATCAGCACACACATCTGTAGCTGGAGTTTTCTCCAGTCCTGCCTGGCCCACAGTCAGGACAAATCTCTCTCACCCGCCAGTCCCACAACCGCTTAGACCCAACCAAGTAAACACACAGAGACTTATATTGTTTACAAACTGTATGGCCATAGCAGGCTTTTTGTTATTTAGTTTTTATATCTTAAATTAACCCATTTTTATTAGTCTATAAGTTGCCATATGGCTCTTGGCTTACCGGTATCTTAACATCTTTTCATGGCAGCAGCTGGCAGCATCTCTCTGTCTCAGCCTTTCACTATTCAGAATTTTCCTCTCTCCTTGTCCCGCCTATATGTTTTGCCTGGCTACTGGCCAATCAGTGTTTTATTCATTAACCAATCAGAGCAACACATTTAACATACAGAACATCTCACAGCACACATTGGTCAGATACCTGTGAGAAAGATAACATACATTCTCCTTCCTGGTTCCTTTCTCCTTTCCCTTGCTTCCAGACAGCCATCTTGTAATTTTTCTTGCTTTGAATTGTGGATATTTGTAGTATAATCTGTTGCGACCCCTCTTGGATCTCCAAGTCCCAAATTTACATGGCATTTCACTTGATCCCACCATTCACCATACTTGGGCTTCTAGTTCTGAATTCCTATTCAAGAAATATAATTGCCAGAGCCAACTCCTTTTGTTCCAGTTCTGCACACCAACTTGGGTACTATATATATATAGTACCCATATATATATGGTCAGAGGTCAGTATATATATATATATATATATATATATGTGTGTGTGTATATATATACACATATATATGTGTATATACACACACACACACACACACACACACACACACACACACACATATATATATATATATATATATATATATATATATATATATATATATATATATACTGACCTCTGACCATGGCAAAACAGACAGGAGTCTATCCAAGATTGGAAGGAGTGTTTGCTGCAGTCAAATGAGATGTTTGGAAACTAAGCAGTGAAACACTCAGTAGAAAATCGATTTGCCTTCATATAAGTAGCAAAATCAAGTCAGCTGGCCCAGGCTTTACCACCAAATCCACAATGAGAGTTAAAGTAAACTCCCCATTCTCTTCTAGCTATAAGAAACAACGACAGCCTATTGGGATGACCCCACTGTCTTTCTTTAAATATCCCAATTGGGTAGAGTTGAATCAGAGACATGTTTCTAATCCAATGCCTCATACAGAAATCTTGATCACCAAGTGACAAGCCAGAATCTGCTCCTAGGCTGAGGGGCAGTTCCCACAAATGAGAATACATGGATACAAGCAATGGTGAGTTGCTGTTTATAACAAACATCTTAAATCTATTACTACCAGCATTCAATGTCAAAGTGCTCCTTGACAAGTTTCCCAGGTGGACTGAGTTCCACATAAAATGGAGGCAATAAGAGATAAAGCCAGTCTTAATCATGTTAAGGTGGGCAGAGATTATATCATAAATAAGACTAGGAGTGTATATGAATTTGCATATATATGAGTGTATGTGTTATTTGATAACTTACAGGCTTTTGCCAGTTCACTTTATATAACTTAAAAGACTTAACCACTCTGTGTGTGTGTGCGCGTGCGCGCGCGTGCACATTTGTGCATGAGTATCTGTGTCTGTGTTCACTTGCATATGTCTGGCTGTCTCTATGTATGTGCTGAGGGAGATGTATGCAATTTCCCAATATCCTTAACAGACTTTTACTGTGAGGAATGATGTTTGCAAAAGGATTTCGGGCTGTGAACTGATATGCAAATACAAGACATGATCATGCCTCTTTCTCATTAACACTGTAAAATCTCTTTTGCAGATACAAAATGTCCACAGGAAAAATATACTTTTCATATAAATAAATCAAAATATGAAAAAGAATGGTTTGAATAAAACTGGCTGGCTAGAGATTTGGTCTTATTTTGAAATGAGGTCAGCTTGGGTAGGTTTTGAATTTCAATAGAGAAATTTTGCATGGCTCTCTAAGTCATACAAAGAGATTTTAAATATTGGGAAGAAGAAAGCCCCTCACAGATAGCAGCAGGAGTCACACTGGCACAGTTGAAGGAAGCAAAGAAAAATGCAAAATGCAGGGAACAAACACAAATTTGCTACCATGGTCTTCAGAGAGCAGGAGAACACAGGAGCCCAAGGAAGGTGGTAAGAAAAGCCAACTGAGTCCTCAGGGGCAGAAAGCACTCTGCCAAAAGGAGCAGCATCAGCGCAGGCTCTGAGGTGTCTGTGAGAGATGGAGGAGTGCTCAGGACACTCCCAGAGAACCACATCTGTGACTGTACTGTTATCTAGTCTTTTGATGTTGTTGGGCATCTTATGGCATACATAGCACTCAAGGGACATGGGAAATTTAATGGAAGATAGTCAGTAAATTTGCTCTAACAGAGGATCAAGTCAAGGGTTGCATGTGCCTCAATCTCCAAACAAGTCTTGCTCCTCAAGAGGCCATACCGTTGTTTGGGGTATGATCTGTTACCCAAAAGTTGATATGTGGTGATGTTAGTGCTCGGTTTTGTACAGTGTGATGAGACATGCCATTGAAGATCTAGAACATAGTGGGGATGCTTTAGTGGGAAGTTTTCACATTACTGGAGAAAAAAGTTCTCAAGATGCATATATTATGAAAGCTTAGCATTGAACCTTGCAACTGGCTTCATGTCATGTTTGGCCTTTTGTTCCTGTTCATCATTGTACTGTGATTTTCTTTGCATTTCACCAAACATTAAATGAACAGAGCCGGGAGATATAAAAAAAAAAAATACTAGCCAGAATAAACTTCATTAAATAAGTCTGTCTCAAGTGTCTTGATAAGTTAACATAAAATGAAGTGATATTAGCTTTGCATAGATACGATGAAAATCTATGTGCCAAGTTGTATTATTGATACTAGTACAAATAAAGATGCAATACCAGAGACCAAAATATTTGATAATCAAATTAAATATTTCCATATGTGCCATGAGTTTATTGAATGTTTAAACTCTAGACAAAAGAAGCTTTAAATAAATACTTTATAAGGAAGCAGGTCTAAGTAAACCCCCTGGGAGTGAGTTAAAATTTGAAATTTTATAAGCATGATCTTTCCTGGATGTGATGGTACACTAGGGTCTATGTTGGTGTCCCTTAATCTTTTAGAAATTTTTCTTTATGTGGTTCTTCTGTTTTAGAAATAATTATTTATTATTTAATTTATTTTTATGTGTGTGCCTATGTATAGCAATGTATGGGCACATTTGTGTTTGAGCATTTGTGTATGCAAATACACACAAAAAAGGGCGTCGGACTTCTCTTCGATCACTCTATTGTCTTTTTTTTTTCAGTCAGGGTTCTTCTCTGAACCTAGATTTCCCATTCTCCTGGCTGTTCTGGGAGTCAGAAGCCCCAGGGATCCATCTGTTTCCATCCCACTCTCCAACTCAGATTTGGAATTATATGCATGATTGTCTTGTTATGTAGGTGCTAGGATCCAAACTCTATCCTTCACAGGTCCTCATAATTGAGTAGCAAGCACTATTAACTTCTAAGCCATCTGGAGTATTCTCCAGATGAGAGTAAAGGCCCAAGAGAAACAGTTTAGTCACATGCCTGGATATTCCCTCCTTTGGAAGCATTCATGAAACCGTCTTATACAGTGGCTTCTGAGCCATATATCTGAGATACATGGATTCTTAAGCAATAGGGAGTTACCTTCCACTCCTGGGGTAATGACAATGGCAATATGAATAGTCTGTATAATGTTTGGGAGGTCTTTTGGAGAGCCCTGGCCAACAACTCAAAAGAGGTTGTCTCATGCCTAAGTTTAGGATTCTTTTCTTTCTTTTTTTTTTTTTTTAAGTTTAGGATTCTTATTAGACAGTCTTCAGCTCTTGGAGGGACTATTGTTAACCAAGATGAAAATTTTCATTTAAACAATGTATTTACATTTACATACCAACTTATGTACATTAGAAATGTTTTTAGGTAGATAGCTTTACATCAACTTGACACAAGCTATAGAGAGCTGGGTAGAAGGAACCTCAGTTGAGAAAATGACTCTATAAGATGGAGTTGTAGTCAAGATCGCAGGACATTTTCTTAATTAGTGATGCATGAGGGCCTAGCCCATTGTGAGTACTATCACTCCTGTGAAGGTGGCCCTATGTACTATAAGAAAGTAGGCTGAGAAATTCTTGAGTAACAAGCCAACAAACAGCACCCCTCTGTGGCTTCCACATCATGTCCTGCATGCAGGTTTCCAAATGGTTTTAGTTCCTGCCATGTCTTCCCTTAATGGACCATGATTCAGGATACGTAAGCCAAATAAACTGTTTTCTTCTCAGGCGGCTTTTGGTCATGATGTTTTACCATAGCAATAGTAACCCTAATTAAAACAATAGTCAATAGTAGGGTTCCTCACGGCTTTTTCAGATACCCTTCCTCTGAACTTATCTTTATATGTGACTACTTCCAACCATTTTACTACAAGTCATTTTACTTACATAGTGGAAAGCATGTGGAAGAAGATGTATGGAAAAAATTGGAAGGAAAGACGAAAAAGGAAAGTGACTCTTGTCACTATTTTAGATAAGGCAGCCAGGATTGTCGCTCAGGAAAAGTGTTATTTGGGCAGAGCCATAAAAAGTTGAGGGTCCTGATAATGTGTGATATGGAGGAAGAAAATCTCAGAGACAGATGACACAAGGCAAGCATGCATTCAATTTCTGTTGACAAAGAGCATGAAAATGCTGTCCTGGTGAGAGAAAACAGGCAGAAGCTGTGAGCTGGTGCCATTGCCTAAGCAAGGGCATTTCATCTTATCTTCAGACATCTCCGAGAGGAAAATCAACCTTAATTTTGGTTTTGAAGAGTTACATTGTCTGATGTGTGAAATGTAGATTATAGGTGCCAAATAAACTCACACAGAGAGCCATTAGCTAATGCATTCAGACAAAGTATTATGAAATGCTGGTCTTGTGGAAGAACAGAGAAACAGAAAGAGTAGACTCTGGGTATATTTTATGTGTAGTTCCAGAGTCTTTTCTGAAGTGGTATGTTCAGGGATCTTTCCTGCCACACTTTCTAAGTAAGAATCATGATCACAGGGCAAACATGTTCCTTTGAGACTCCTCTGAAGGAACTGGTACAAGATAACGTCTCATCATCCTCAGAAATAATATTTTCTAGTGAAATATAATGAGGTCTCTTTACACACATTCCTACCTGTCTTGACAGGAGTCCTCTTTCACATTCATGATGGAAGTTCACTCAAACATGTGATTAATTGAGTTAACTATTCTTTAAAGATTTTCTTTTATTTTTCATCTATGTATATGTGTGTACCTGTATGTGAGTATATGTCACATGCGTATAGGTGCTTACAGAAACCAAAAGAAGGTGTGGGAGTATACAGCAGATGACAACTAGTATTCAAGAGGTTGACCCACCAGGTATCCCAAAGTTACAGGTGATTGTAAGCCACCCCAAGTGGGTGCTGTAAATTTTACTCTTGTCCTCTTGAAAAGCTTCAATTACTCTTAACCACAGAGCCATCTCTGCAACACAATTGAAAACTAAGATTTAAAATTAGCGGTGGAGAAGATACAATACATCTTTTTAGCACCCAACTTACCTAACCTCTCTTTTCTTTTATTAAAAAAATACAGGAATTCTCTACGTATGTGGATTGCATTTTACAGCACACACAGGTTTGCTTTGTTTCAGGCAACTTCTCCTGTAGATATATCTAAGAAAGTTAAAGGAGGAGTTTTCAAATGTAGATTTCATATGAAAGAAATCCAAAGAACCTTCTACATATAGAATTTTAGGACTTCAAAAACATATAAACTGTGTCTGGCTGCAAGAACAATAGAACAGTGAGTTTTATCAAAATGTGACTAGTAAGTCCTAATACAAACACAGGTACAGTGTAATCTAGGTCACGTAAAAACAAAACAAAATAAAAACAAACAAATGACAACAAAAAGCAGCTGTGTTCAAGCCTCCAAAGGACTCACACTCCAGATCACTGCAACCTTCTTTTGCCAGTCATTCATCCAGTGATACTGCCAAGATGCTTAACCATTCTCTAGCTTGTGTTCTAGTGTCAACATCCCTGTATTGTTTGTGACACTCATCCCTGTCATTTAGGTATAACCACAGACTGCTTGCAGTTTGTATGTCCTATTATTCCATTGTTTCTTACACACTTCATTTTATCCACTATATCAAAAGATGCTTGGACTGTCTCCTATATTTGAACTCTAATGGTCATGCTATTCCAAACACTGTGGTAGACACAACTTTGGTGTGGATGCTCACAAATTTCTGCAGCATTAAGTTCCATCCACTGGATTGTCAGTAAACAGGGAAAGTGCTTATCCAACTTTACTAGAAAGATTTGTACCAATTTACACATAGTTTTATACTGCAGAGATTTCTACATGTGATAAATTCATGATAATATTTTAAATGCTTATTTTTTTTCTATTTTTAGCTATGTGTATTTGTGTGGGTCTATACTTGTAAATGGCAGTGCTTTTGGGTGCAAGAAAAGTGCATTGTATATCAAAGAACTAGAGTTCTAGGCAGTTATGAGTTACCAAGCAGGGTTCTGAAAAGGGAACTTGGGTCCTCTGGAAAGGTAGCTAACACTCTTAACCATTAAGTCATATCTCTGTAGTGTCTCTTGCTAAAATTTTATATTAGTATTCTTGTAGATTTTAGATGATATATGAAGATATATGTGTTTGGGTGGGAGCTCCACTTCAACCTCTGACACCCTAGCATCCCTATACCCAAAGAGTCTGGAATGTTCTGGTAGAAGATCCACCTCAACTCCCCTCCCCCATCTCTTTCCCCAAACCCTCCCCTTCAAAGCCTAGCAAACACAGCTCCTCCCCCAGAGAAACTCAAGACCACTCCCACAGGGTATATAAGCTGCATCCCATAAAACAGACACATGGCTCTTCAGGTCTTTCATCCACGTCTCCTCTCTGTGGGCCAGGGAACATTTTATCCACTAAACCTGGGCTTTTCCAATTCAGTCTGATTTGGATTTGGATTACTGTATTGATGGAGAGGTCTTCAGGGTGCAAAGACTTATCAATATGAGTGTCTCATTTTGATTTCAATCTCAGGTCCCTACTAATGAGATTTTATTTTATTTTATTTCCTGAATCTTCTTTGTGAAATATCAATTTTAACTTCACCTTTATTTTTAATTGTTAGTGTTGATAGTTTTTTCTGGTTTGTAAGACACAATTTGAATTCTTGGCTCATCTAAAACCATAATTTCTATCTATCACATCAGGTTCTGTATTGTTGCTTGTCTATTAATAACTTTTTTCAATTTTTTTAGTTTTATTTTATTTAATTAACATTTTTCATTTATTTTGCATACCGACAACAGTTTTCCCTCCTGCTATTCCCCCACTACTACAGTCTCCCCGCCTCCCCATCTACTCTTTCTCCATCTCTACCCAGAAAGGGTCAGGCCTCCCATGGGCTTGAACAAAGCATAGCACATTAAGTTGAAGTAGGACCTAGCTCCTCCCTCTGCAAAAAGCCTGGGCAAGGTTATCCAGCATGGGGAATAGGTTCCCAAAAGCCAGCTAAACAGCAGGGGCAGGTCCTGACCTCACTGCTAGGAGTGTTACAAACAGATCAAGGTATACAACTGTCATCCACATGCAGAGGGCCTAGGGAAGTCCCGTGCAGGCTCCCTAACTGTTGGTCTAGAGTTCATGTGCTCCCACATGCTCAGTTCAGCTGTCTCTTTGGGTGCCTCTGTTGTCTGTTAATATATTAATGGTGTTTTTAACCAAATGTATCATCTTTTTATTTTAGTATGACACATTGTGAATTCCATTAAGAACACAGGTATTATTTCTCAATTGAGTGTTCTGCAGGACTGAGTCATGCAACCATGTGTGTTTCCACTAGATGAATTTTAATTTTAGATTCGACTTCTTGAACAATTAAAGTAATTCTTACATCCATTTAAATGATTTATAGTTATTTATAGCCTTATCTCCTTTTTCTAAAATTTATAACATGCATGTATGTTATAATACCTTTGTAGATTTATTGACATATAAAATTGTAATGTTTTGGGAATTTAGTCCATTTGTAACATTTAATATGAACTGCTTCTTGGTGTCTTGATTAGCTTGCTAAGTGTTTATTTTTATTAGTTTCATCTCTTAATACACTCACCTCAAAGCACACACAGGATACTTTCTCTGTGTCCCTAATCTTGAGAGACAGTAATGAGTAAAGCTTCACCTTCCAATCCCCAAAAGTTTTCAAATTTTTAAAGAGAACTTTGAAATGTCAGACTTCCTTGGCCAAACTGCAGGCCTCCAAATTCTGGATTGGTAATTCAGCATTTTATTATTAACAACCCACACATTCAAACACACTAAAATAAAATGCTGGCAAGTATTCTATTTGTCCTCTTGGAAACATAATTATTAAGAATGAATATTTAATTATAAATCTGTTTCATTCTGAAACGTGTTCACTTTCTATCCTAGGACAGGCAACCCCCTACCAAGAGCAGATCAAAACATTATCAAATGACTAATAGTCTAGCAGACATTTTTTCTCATTATTTTGTGTTTATTTTCCTTGTTTTCTAGCATAGATCATAGGGTTCAATATATTATGTTGTGAGAGCATTCCCAACCTCTCCTCTTTGCCAACATGCGCACAGCATAGGGCTGGGTGTGGCCACCAATAAAAGCTACTGAACAAAACTGTGTGAAAGCTGCTGCATAGGTGAATGTCTGTCAGATTATTCCCAGGTACCTGAGCTAGCAAACAGCTTCAGAACTTTGAAATGATCAGTCCCAAAAGCACACGTGAGCACAATTATACAGAATGAGTCTTAGTGCTTTTTAAAAGCCCAACCAAGGAAACCTTCCAAACCAGATATTAGACATTCCCTTCAATCCTAAATCTCCAAGCTTACCATCAAACCACCGTTCCCCAAGTGAGCAGAGCATGCAGATTGGAGAGAGGGCCTTGCCCTCCTCTGTGATGCATTTTGGAGTGTTGTGAAAATTGTCAGTAAAGAACACCCTGGCATGTCTTCTTTAAATACATAGCTCCTTCATTTTCCCCCACATTTCGTCCCTTCTCACCTCATTTTCAAGCTACAGCCTCATGTTCTGAGGCTGCCCATGTCATTATTCCTCACTTGAAACCTTGAAGTAAATACTCAAGATTTGAAGAATTGCAGAGGGTAATTCTTATAACCCAGCCGTCATTACACCGTTTTGCCATTTTCCTCATCTTGGTGTCGCCCCACTCTCTTGATTTCTTTTGGTCTATTTAATGTCATTATTCCTTGGGTATGTTTACATCATTCCCAGTGTAAATGACATAATTAGAAGTGGAAAATATTTTGTTGTCTTCTTGCATTTATTTATGTGTACAGGATCATATGAAGTTCTGCTACATTAAAATTTAATTCAAAAGAATACGAGTCTTGTTCATTTCTCAATACAATGCCTGTGTCTGCTCAGCTTGTATGATTGATAAAATATTACCAGTCCCTGTTTTTTCCATTCGGTTTCTAGACATTTGTGTAAACGAGTTAGGAGAAGCAAGTGTTGCTTTGTTAGGCGTATGTTCCTAGAAGTATTGTAGAGACATATTTTATTCTGGCCACCCTGTCACTTTGTGGACAGGATGCAATTCATTATTTAGCAGTTAATTTGTTAATCGATTGACCAATTGGTTCAGAGATGTTTTTTCCACTCTAAGATTACTAAAAGAGGGGGAAAAGGAAAGAAAGAAAACAATAACAATAAAAGCTTTCTCTGTAGGGTAAATTTAAAGAAAATTGCATCTGAATCGAAAATGCAGTACTGTTTACAGATCTAGATTAAATCTGACACAGATTGGCAAACAATGAAAAAGGTTCCTTTGCTTGGAGCATAAACATTTGAATCTCAGCAGCCTCACGTTAAATCTCAGGAAGTAAATAAACAAAAATGACCTTCTCCGGTGGATGTGAAGGCCCAGGAGAGAGAGGAAAGTATCCTCAGTTTGGCTTAAATTTGTCCCAATTCCTCTCCAAGGACAAAGAAAGGGAGGGAATATTTTTCACTTTTTTAGGTTCTTTTCAGGAATTGACACATTGCCCCCATTTGTTCTTCCTACCACTCTGTAGCTCAAAGTATAAACAAGAGAATAAATGTACTGGGCATACATACATTCTGATATACAGAATGTCCGTGGCATATCAGGAGAGACAAATTTGTAATTAAAACAATATTTATGACTTATCAGGTAACTGCACATACAAAGTGATAAGTAAATTAAGCATAATTGATATTAATGAACACTTAATTGAGATATATGAATCAAGATATTTTATGCAGGAACTTGAGCCTGAGAAAAGTGTTTGTTCTTCTTTCTTCCTTGAATTTATTTTCCATCAGTTCTCATGGATGCCCGTTGTCTTTCACAAGTCATCATCTTTGCGTTGCTCCCATGACAGAGTGCAAACTGTGAGCCTCTGTTACCTTTTGTTCAAGGTTAAGATCTGGGATCACTGCAAAGGAAAGATATAGAATGTGCACTTCATGAACAGTGAAGAAATAGTAAGTGCACCTAGAAGGAAAGTGTTCCACAGGACTGTGGTGTTGATCTGGAGCATGGCCTTTGTGCCCATCCATTCTCAAGTTTCCTCTGGGAAGACAAGGTTAGAGTTGCCTAAAGTCTGCTTCCTCTTTCTGATTCATCCACAAACCATCTGCAAGCATGCATCTGCCAGAACAGAGCTCATCATCACTTGAAAAGTCTGGTAAGTCATAAAACCCTCAAAAGGATGATAGGTTTCTTAACTTCTGATAAAAAAAAAATGCATGTCCTCTGTCTTCTTTCTGCATTAATTGTTCCCTTGAAAGCCAAACACTCCAGGATGAGGAATTCTAACAGGGTGGGAATAGAGGGGACTACCTTAAAAAGTAGGAATGGCATGGGGATATGAGCGGCAAGATGTGTGTGGTATGTGTGATATGCGTGTGGTGTGGTTTGTATGTATGTGTGATATGCATGTGGTGTATGTGTTATGTGACATGTGTGTGTTTGGTAAGTGTATGTGTGTGTGTAGTATGGGTTCTATGTGTGGGTTTTGTGAGTGGTGGTGTATAAGTGTGTTTGGTGTATGTGTATGAAGCAACTGCTGTGGGTGTAGTATATGTATTTATGTGGTGTGTGCATGTGGTATGTTTGTGTATGTGTGTGCCTGTGTGTTTTATGTTCACATCAGAAGGAGAATGATGGCAATTGTCCTTACTGATCTCTCTCTTTTGTGTTCTGACTTATTCCTCTGAGGCAGGATCTCGCATACTACACCACCTCTACTTCTGGGGTTACAGACAAATCCCTACAGTAATCGCTGGCTTCCTTGTACGGGGGTGCTAGGGTTCCAGTTCAGGTCCTCATGATTGCACAACAGGTGCTCTTACCGACTCAGCCACACCCACAGCCTTTAGTTTAACTTTTCAAATGGTGGGCAAAGTCTTGGTCATTTGAACTCATGAAAGTCGATGGTGTTGTCCTAGACATTACTTTTTCTAGTTCTCAAATGCCATCTTTATTCCCCTGCTCAGGCTGCTCTTCCATCTTTCAGAGACACTCTCCATCCCAAAAGTGACTTGATATGAACTCCTTATCCTTTGATGCTTAGGTATTCATATTCTAGGTAGCTGAAGTAAACTGCCCCTCAATAGCACTGGCTGTTCTGTCCCCCCTCTTCTCTCATAGTCATACCGATTAACATTGCCACTATGCTGTGGTGTGACACTTGGTGTGTCAGAAGCTCCCTGTATATCTGACGTACATCAAACCATAAGAGTTTCTTATAGCTAGAGACTTAATCACTCATCTTTCCAGCCCAACCACTCTGAACTCCCATGAAACAGTAGAGTCAAATGGGTTCCAAGAGTGATGGATTGAGAATTATCTGAAGAATTCCTTTAAATCAGTACAGATTTTTTTTTTATTTTTACTAATGGCCTAAGATAAAACACATCAGCAAGTTCAGGATTTCCATTTAATCTTGTTCTTTTCTTAGTAATAATTGAAACAATGGGCTTGCATTTCAGGATTATGCTAAAAAGAAATATGCTATACTCTTAGATTGAAAAGAACTATGACGAAACTTTAGTCCCAGAATTTCCCAGAGGATTTTTAATCACTGTTTTTGAACCTAGTCCTAGAGACAATGACTCAATGAGTTAAAGATGCAGCCACAAAATTTGCATTCCAGATGATATAAGACATGCTGATGGTGATGACACCTGTCCTGGGACTAGCTGTGGAAATCATTGCACTAGGTACAGATGGAAACTAGGACTAGGCACTTCTAGGCAGTGCATGGGGAGTTTCTCTCTCCCTCACACAAGGCCTTAGGGTGGTCTTATCGATGTGTCATTTTTGTCAGGGCTCAGCAGGGGTGAGATAAGTTGATAACACTGTGAAGAAGAGTCTGCTTATCCTGCATTTCATTAATCTTGAGGTGCTTTTCTTCCTTCCTTCCTCCCTTCCTTCCTTCCTTCCTTCCTCCCTCACTCCCTCCCTCCCTCCCTCCCTCCCTCCTTCCCTCCCTCCCTCCCTTCCTTCTTTCCTTTCTTTCTTTCTTTTTATTTTTTTAAGACATGTGATATCTTTCCAGTAAGGTAAGAACTGGATCATTATTCCTAGGTTGCCTGTACCCATAATTTGAGGTTATTTCCTGAAATTGATGGTAGATAGATAGATAGATAGATAGATAGATAGATAGATATAGATAGATATAGATAGATAGATGATAGATAGACCAATCAAGCTAGATAGATAGTAGGTAGGTAGATGATAGATAGACAGACAGACAGATGGATAGACTCCGTTGATCACAAAGAGTCAAGCAATCATTGTTCCTCTAACTAGGATCCTGCCATCAACTGCTACATGAATAAAACAAAGACCATTCTGTGAACAGTAAAGGAATTTCCTCATACTGTCTCTACTCTCAGCCTGTAAGAGTCTGCTGCTGGTGCTGTCTGATTCATGAATTATTTTTCACAAAAACTCTAGCAAATTTACTGAATATAAAGTTTTATGTTTATGTTACACAATTCCCAAATATGTGGGACAAAAACAATATTGACCATGCCTTTCTGTCAGTATTTGAAACTGGCTTTGAAGACTTATGTATTGATGTATTTTTATTCTATAAAGACCAAAAACAATTCCAGAGCTATTCCAATCTTATTTTATTAAGTAGACTTGGATCCATCCCAGGATTTAAATAGATTTTTGGAGTAGGAAAGATAGCTCATTGGTTAAAATAACCACCTGCCCTGGTAGAGGACTCAAGTTCAGGATGCAGAAACCACATAGTGTATCTCATCAGCGGATATAACTCCAACATTTCTGACCTCTGAGGGCATAGCACACACATGCACATAGTTAAAATAATAAAAATATAATTATTTTAAAAGGTTTTGTTTTAAAGATAAGCATAAATGTAAGAAATAAACCGATTTTATACATGTTTATTATGAGTTATGTATATTAATTTATATATACATACATGAATAGATAGCTTATTGATTCAATGTGCAGTGGGAATTTTGTATTGGATACAGTGTATACCCACACAAAGCAACACATCTATGTAACATTGGCATATTTAGAATTGCAGTGCATCATTGTCTGGAATCCTGTTATGGACAATGAAGACTGCATGTGCTAAAAATGAACAATAGAGACCAGGGAATGAGGGGAAAGGTCATGACAACAGAGTAGGTACATAATGTAAAAAATGGGTACCAACTGTCAAGAAAATGGTCACATAATACAAAGAAAGGGGAAAAGGTCTACTTTTGCGGAAGAGTAAGCAGCTTTCCTAAATCAGGTTAGCAAGCACACTAGCTTGGGTTGCTGGGTTTTTATTCCTAATATAAGGGGTCCAGTACCTCATGCTGGTGGTCAAAGCTGTCTCACATTCTGACACTGTTGGCTAAGACAGAGGGTGAAGTTTCTATGGATAAATGAAACAAGCATATATTTTGCATTAAGAAGTGCTGACCCTGGAAGATGTTTAATCCTTTATATAAAGTTTATTTTTTAAACTGAAGTTTTATCTTATGTAAGCCTTTGCTAGGAAAGACTGTTGCACAAATCCTAATTGGTCTTAATGAAAACCTGGAGCCAGATATCAGGGTGAAAGATCAGAGAAGCAGAACAAGCCATAGCCACCACCTCTTACCTCACCAACTCCTGAGCCTGGAAGAAAGAGAGCTCCTGTCTCCTCCTGACTTCTGTTCCTTTCTTTGCCCAGCTATATCACTTCCTGTTTCAACCTTTCTAGTACTAGGATTAAAGGTGTGTGATCCCAAGTGCTGGAATTAAAGGCGTGTGCTACCACTGCCTGGCTCTCTCTCTCTTTTAGACTGGATTAATCTTCTGTATCCCTGTGTGGCCATGAACTCACAGAAACCCAGGCAGATCTCTGCCTCTGCCTCCTGAGTGCTAGGATTAAAGGTGTGTGCCACCACTGTCTCACCTCTCTGGCTAACTCTGTGGCTAGTTCTGTTCTCTGACCTTCAGGCAAGTTGTATTTCCTAGATTACAAACAATATATCACCACAAAAGACAGTGCATTTTGTTTGCATTTCCCCCATAACGTGGCCTTGGTCAGAAATAACCCACGCACAGTATGTTCCTGAAACCCAGCTCAGTTCAGCGGGTTGTTTTGTTTTTTAACCACAGCACATTCTGTATATTCCCTATGAACTCTTGCTTTTCTAAACATTTAAGCTATCTTTCAATGAACAACAATAAGAAACATATTACCACATAACATGACAACTCATAAATCAGTTTATACAGGAGAAAAAAATATATTCCTATAGTTCTCATATTTAGGCTCATTTGAACACATTCTCCTTTATTCTACATTTGAGAAGACTCAATGTTTTCTAGAGGTTCCGTTTTACTTCCAGATTCCTTGGGATTCTCCCATAATTCATTCTGTTGGAATTGTCATCACTTAAATACATATTACACGAATTGCATTCAACAAAACTAATAATCTTAATTTGACTGCATTTTATCTGAGGTTTGAATTTAAGTAAAACAAAACAAAAGCAAAGACATATGAATGAAATGCAGAAAATAAGTTCCAAGTCCTTGAAGTCCTTGTTTCATTTATTTACCATTACAAGGAACTTGTAGCTAACTTTGCACATCCCCTTTTTTGTTCTGGGGCCATTGACTATCTTCTCAAAGAAGCTATTACGGCGTGCTAGTGAATCAGCACAGGGCTTTAGTGTTTTACCAGTAGATTCTGAAAACTTCAAAGACATACCTGACCTAGAAATACAAGTACTTGAATTGTGAAAAAAAATAAAATGACTAAATTGTAAAAATAGGTATCAGTGCCAAATAAGTGGTTCAGAAGGTAAAGGCACTTTTCACCAAAACTGGTGCTCCAAGTTCAATACCCAGAACCCACTCTGTGGAAGGAAAGTCAAACACAACTTTGTTATCTGCTTATCTCCACAACCTTGGAATAAAATGATGACACATGAGAGCATGAGGGCACACACGCATGCCTGTGCGCGCGCTCACGCGCGCGCGCACACACACACACACACACACACAAATAAATGCTATTAAAATAAATTTTAAAAATTGGTATTAGTGTGTAAAGGCATGTTTTAAATTAAAAATTCATTATTGAATATATGTTTATATGTATATTCTAGTTTGTGTTATATTAATTAAAAGACAGCTATAGAAAGAAGGAAAAAAAGAGGCTTGGTCTGACTTTATACGGTACCATATCTCTTCAAAGAGAGAGAATGCATCTTTTCATGTGTGTGTGTACGGCCAACATTTCTACTTGAAGATGAGATGTGGCCCCTTATTGGGGACAAAATGGAAAGTCAAGGGAAGTTAGGAAATACAGTCTTTCATCAGGAAGTTATTACTTTGACAATTTCAGCTCAGTTGATTAAGAGATGAAATACAAAAAGAAATCAGGATAACTTTACTGCAGGCCAATTATTTTGAAAATCTGCAAATGTTTTCAAAATGCTCAAGCTTAGTTGTCTTGCATATTTTGAATTTAACTGTGTGTGTGTGTGTGTGTGTGTGTGTGTGTGTGTGTGCCCACACAGAGATGCACATTCAGTGATCAGGCACATACAATAATAATATGAATATATATATTTATATAGTCATTCCTTGTAAGTGTACAGGAAGGGGTCAACTCAATAATATGACAAATTATAACTATATATAGATTTGTGTATGCTATCACCTCATGTATGTGTATGTATTCTTTATCATAAAGTAGGAGCATACACAGTGATAGACATATAGAAATAAATAAATGATAGTTACATAGATATATAGATAGTTTACCTGATTACCAGGGGGTATTTTAATATTCTCTCTCTCTCTCTCTCTCTCTCTCTCTCTCTCTCTCTCTCTCTCTCTCTCTCTCACACACACACACACACACACACACACACACACACACACACACACACGGTTGGTTATTATACAATACAGACAAACACTCACCACACATTTTGTCTTCTCATTTTCTAGATCAGGAGTCATGTAATTCCGCATACCTCACCTACAGATGATGTTACTTGACAAATACAATTATAATTACCTGCAATCAATGTAGCCAATTCCAAATGGTGAATAGCATCCATGAAAAATTGTGATTTAAGATACTCCTACTAACCACAGTAACAGAAACATAAAATTCTCCAGGAAAGAAACATTTATCCCAACAGCCCATTTATTACCATAGAGGAAACCTGAATTGTGTTTTATAAACTTTGCATCCAATTCGAGTTTTTATATAAAGTAGATAGAAAGGAGTAGTTTATCCTTATCTAGTCTTCCCTCCCAGGAAGTCAGCTATTTTCTTTTTCAGTTGGACAAAGTGAGTCTCACAGAGTACACCCATTACCCAAAAGCCATGCTGAGCCAAGAATTGACCTGTTTCTTGACCTGGCCTCTTGAGTTTTTCTTCAGGGCATAGAAAGAATCTTCCAGACATCATTAAGCATGATTTCTTTCTGCACTAGGCTTTCAGTCTAAGCTGTGTTTCACTTAGAATCCACATGCAAGGGAAAACAACCACACAGTGCCCCCATTAGAAATGAGCAATAACATTCAAAGGAAAATTGGAAGCTGAAGATCTAATCATTAACAACAGATGTTTTGGCTTGAATCAGATAAACAAGTTATATTGTTAGCTTTCCTCCTCCTTACCCACTTGATCTACAGACAAGTGTGCCTGTGTGCCAAAGTGTAGAGACCACATCAATACTAGAGATGCTCACCTGATGTGAGATGTTTTACAACCTTCAATTTCAAACATACTTGACAGTCTGATGGTGAAGCCTTGCTACATCTGTCCTATTTGTTTCCTTTATGAGAATTTGAGTAGCTCAATGCCCCCTGGTTGGCTCCATGAAGGCCTCTTTTTCTCTTAATTGTTGTGCTTAAACTCATCTCCCACGAGGACATGCCCTCTTACAATCACACACTTAACGACCATTTGTTGCACCTTCCTTGAGCCTGCCCTCTTTGTGTGATCTTTTAGAGGAGAAAGGTGGTTTATGAAAAGTAAAACATTAGAGACAGTGATATAGGTTGGGATGCTGTGAAGGCTATTCTAGATTGTCAACTTGACTATATCTGGAATGAATTATTACCCAGAAATGGAGGGTACACTTATGATCAGGGATATTCAGGCAAGAAGACATGCCTTTGATCTAGATGACACTTGCCTTTCCTCCAGACCTTGAGGTTGGAAGGCACACCATTAATCTGGGCCACACCTTCTGCTGGAAGGACAATGGCAGAAGGAAGGGGGTCTCTTCATTTTTGAGTGCTTGCCTTTGCATTGCCAGGACATTCATTTCCTTCACTGGCACTGGAGTCTACTCCTTCAGGATTCAAGCATATATAGAAGACCAGCAGAGATGTCCAGCCTTGTGAGACTGAGTAACTATTGGACACTAGGACTTTTTTCACAGCTAGCCAATGCTGGAATGTATATATATACAGAGAGAGAGAGAGAGAGAGAGAGAGAGAGAGAGAGAGAGAGAGAGAGAGAGAGAGAGAATTCATTCTGTATGTTCTATGACTCCTGAGAACCCTGACTAATATAGATGCTGTCTCAAAATATCATAAATATGACAAGTATATACAGATAGTCTCAAAATCATTGCTCCTGCAGAGATAGATACTCAAGTTTTATGTTTATTTGTCACAATATGAGTTGAACATAGCCTTAACATTTTCCAGAATGAAATGTTTTTCAGTGAGGTATTGTTTCATAAGTGGCTAATTATTAGATCCTTAAAATCCCAATCAATTAGACAAGATAGGTTGAAAAATAATATAGTTAATTAAACAAAACAACAATAAAATGAAAAACAAATAAATAAACAGCAACAATAATCCCACAATCCCTACCACAATTACTTAACTAATCACATGAAATAGCCAGAAGATCACGAAGATATTTTATAGCTTTAGTAGCTATAGGTCAAATAGCATTGACCTCAAAATATTATTACATCTTAAATATCCCCAATTCTACAACTATTTGAAAGCCAATCTGGCACCATAAGTAGATATTCTTACCATATTTAAGGGAAACATCAACACATACAAATATTCACAGCTCTGAAAATATCTGAAATTTAAAAGATGTGTTACCCATTGCTGTGGGATAATGCTCTTGCACACTGGTTTAATGAAATATTGATTGGCCAATAGCCAGGAAGGAAGTATAGGCAGGGTGAGCAGACTAAAAAGAAAGGCACAGTGAGGAGTCACCAGCCAGACACAGAGGAAGCAAGATGCCAAGGATGAACTGAGAAAATGTACCAAGCCATGTGGCTAAACATGGTTAAGAATTAAAGGTTAATATAAGTGTAAGAGCAAGTCAGTAATAAGCCTAAGCTAATGGCCAAACAGTTATAATTAATATAAGCTTCTGAATGATTATTTTAAAAGCAGCTGTGGGATCATAGGACCAGGTGGGGCCAGAGAAAACCTTCTGGCTACATCCCACAGCATTTTAGATGAAGATTGATGCTATCATTCCTTATCATAAGGGAGTCATAAACATAAGCTTGTCTTGCTGTATTAAGACTATAAGGCATGGACAAACCTAACCTTCTAAGGCCTGGTACCCATGGAGTATGGCCTCCTAAAGTGCCTCACTTCACTATGATGATCTCAACTAATAACTCATACAAGGATACCAGAGTGTCTGAAATACTTTGTCCAATCTTTTTTGATGCATGGACTTAACCCCTGATTGCCAAATATTTATTCAATGAAAGAGTTCTTACTATAAAAAAGTCTTGAAGTTCTGTGAGGCAGACAAAATTTGAGAGTGGCAACTTTTCCTGTTTGTCTGACAAAACAATAAATTTTACCCTAAAAAAAAGAAAACAAAGTAAAAAAAGAAGTAATACAAGTTTTGTACAAGGAGAGATATATGATAGTCATTGTCTGATACGATGATGTGGATCTAGAGTCCCTGAAACCTACTACCTGAAACCTGAAGATCTAAGACATCCAGTTACATAGTGCCACCCAAGTCAAAGTTAATTTTCCAACTGCCAACAAATTTCCTAAGACTGTAATCATGAACACCAATATCAAAAAGCCAGAGAACACAGATAGTCTAGCTCAAGCACGGGGGAATCAATCACCCTTCTTCCTTTGGTTAGAGTTAGGTTCTTGAACTAGTCTAAGGCCAACAACAATATGGGACTAGTACTGGTGAGAGCGATCATCACTCAGTTTACTAATTATAACAGTAAATTCTTCTACAAACCCATAATTCATATACATATACACATGTGCATGCATACAGAGAGAGAGAGAGAGAGAGAGAGAGAGAGAGAGAGAGAGAGAGAGAGGTATTTCACCCATCATATGGAGATTTCTGATCAAATGAAGCATCAAGACTCTATCTCTTGCCAACTAGAACGTTAATCACAACTCCTTAAACAATATTTAATCTTTTTCAGACAAAGAAATAACGAGGTCGTAATTCCCACAAACATGTTGCAAATGTTGTCCCACCTCAGTAACATTTGTAATACTACAGAGACTAGCTTCATCTTGTTAGTCTTCCTGCCAAGAACATACATGAAGTATCTGAGCTTGACAGACAGTATTCTGGGTGTGGGAGTATGCACTTTCAATTCCAGGTCTCACAATACTGAGGGAGGAAGATTATGTCTAGCCTAGAAGACACAGTGATTTTAATATAATTTCTCTTATCTATTATTTGAAAGACATTCTCTCTCTCTCTCTCTCTCTCTCTCTCTCTCTCTCTCTCTCTCTCTCTCTCTCTCTCTCTCTGTCTTTCCCCTCAGCCACATTGTAGGAGGTTATGTGTTCTATAAGTTACAGAATTTTAGAAGATCACAATGGCATATATACATATATATGTAACATGAATTGCTAAACAGTCTTATCAGTAAAAAACTTGGAGCCAGATATTGGGATAAGAGCTGAAAGATCAGAGGAATAGAACAAACTAGCCAGCCAGCCACAAATTCTTAGCATTAGGAAATCCTCAGCCCCAAAGAGTTACTTCCTGCATACTCACGCCTATATACCTTTCTGTGCCCTGCCACCTTACTTCCTCTCTCCCTGCAGTTACATAACTTTCCCTTTCTGCCCAGATCTATCACTTCCTTTCTGTCTGTACAAACATCCAGAACTCTATGGTAACTGGTGCTGGGATTAAAGGTGTGTGCCACCACGCCTGGCTCTATTCCCAGTATGGCCTTGAACTCACAGAGATCCAGATGAATCTCTGTCTCCCGAATGCTAGGATTAAAGGCATGTGCTACCACTGCCTGGCCTCTATATTTAATATAGTGGTTGGCTTTTTCTGATCTCCAGGCAAGCTTTATTTGTTAGAGCATAAATAAAATATCACCACGTGTGTGTGTGTGTGTGTGTGTGTGTGTGTGTGTGTATGTATGTATGTATGGAGAGAGATAGAGAGAGAGAGAGAGAGAGAGAGAGAGAGAGAGAGAGAGAGAGCCAAATATGTAAAACACAGAAACACAGCCCACTTATCAGACAGAAATTCATCTATAGACATTTCACAAGAAAAATTGTATCAGATTCAATCAGGTGTTAGGAATAAATCATTATACACACAGAATTTAAAGTTATCTTCACCAAAGAGCTAAAATTAAAAATATTGACAACACCACATATCCACAAAGATTTACAGCAAGTGAAATATTTTTATTTCTGTTTGCGTAGTTGTGTGTGGTGTGGTATGCATGTGCATGGGTGTATGTGTTTCTGCTTATGTGTGTAGATGTTGTCCTCAGTCCACTCTTGTTTACTGAGGCACAGTCTCTCATTTGAGCATGGCGTTCATTGACTCAGCTATTCTAGCTAGCCATCTTGCTCCAGGAATCCTCTGTCTCAGGATTCTGTGCCTTGGGGATTGTATGTGGGCCTCCACAATCCTTTGGATTCCCGTGGGTGCTTGGGATCTGAACTCTTGGCCTCAGGCTTGTGTAGCAAACAGTTCCAGTATCTGAGATATCTCTTATCTAAGACTTATGTCACGGCTCAATAACACTGAAGCATTAACCCAATGAACCATGGTGCTTCCTTTCTACACTGTCATCACATATATCAGTGAGCTAAAGCAGGCCAGGTCTTGAGCTGTTCCTCCAAAACAGTTGCTAATTCTTTGTAGATAAAGACCTCCCTTCGTCTCCTTCAGAACGTTCAACCCTCCTAACCTGGACTCCAAATGGGAAATTAACACCCGATGTCGCTAGATTTGATCCTGTCAAAAGTAATTAGAACTAACCCCAGCCACATTAGGACCCAAAGAAGGTGCCATCACTGGCTGAATTTCAGGTTTCTCAGCCACTGTCTTTAGGCTCATCATGCTCATGGCCAGACAGTGGTCCTTCATGTGCTTTCTCCAGATTTCCAGGTTACCTAACTCTTGAATATTCATGACTGGAGGTGGTTAAAAAAAAAAAAAAAAAGCTGATTCTGGGTCTGTAAAAGTACTGCTTTTATCTTTCCTACCTACACACATTGTGAACTAATGTTTCTCTCACTTAATTAACCCATTTGCTACTGGTGATGTTGACCCCCGTGGCTGAGAAAAAGCATGTAATTCTCATCCTGTCTCCTTTCCCTGAATCTGTGTATACATTTCTCCTGTGCTGGCTGATTTATTCTTCCCTTTCCAGTTTATTAGCAATGTTCTCTCCTTTCTTACATATGGACATACTCATTCCCTCCTCTGTTAATTAGCATACTCCTCCCATTCCTTGCAAACTATCACATTCCTTCCCTCTCTTGTTTATTAGTATAACCCTCCTCTCTGCCCAGATGTGCTTCTAGGCACTATTTGAATCAAGTGACCCAGTCTGGCAGGACTGCAGTGAGTTTCTTGTCTGTGCCCAGTATTAATTTGGTATAATTGATCTTGGAAAAGGCAATTAGACATTATAAATTATTCTTTTTCAATTAAACATTTAGCCACAACAGAAACAAAGCAAGCCCTAAATGCATTAATTTAAAATATTTCTCCATGCAGAAGGCCACAAAAAAGAGTCAAATAATTTTTTTTTCTTGCAAGTGAGAAATTATCTACAAGGAATGCAGTAAAAATAAGAAATATTTAACTTAATTTGTCAACAAAGTAACAGATAAGGTGGCATTACTCCGTTACAAATCAATTATAATAATAATGAAACTTCATATGAGTTTACTTTTGTTTAATTAGTTGCATCAGTATGTGCTGAATTGGTAATGCATCAAACTGTAAATGATGAACTAAGGTTAAACAGCAGCTCCCCAAACATGTATATTTTACAATGTAGTAGGAAAAAATCACAGCAAAATATCATAAATAATGAAAATGATCATCTAAAATGTTAAGTTGGTGAGAAATCATGTTTAGATGAGGAAAGCAGAAAAAAATAAAAACAGTCGTGATAACTTTCCCCAGGGGAGTTTTTCTTGCCTTTTATTCTCCCTAGTTATGCCTTTTTCATCATAAAGAGTTAGAACACAGAATTCCCAGGCAGTAACTAATTTACTCCCAACTTTACATGGTAAAAAACATGGGGCCTCCAAGAGCAAAGGCATTTGCTCCAGGTCAGCCATGTACCCAGTTTATTGGCACACTGGAGTTAGGGTTTTGCTTTTTATAAACTCTCAGCCAAGCCAGCTCTTCACAACTGCATCCTGCTTCCTCCCATTCTCCAGTAATGATTATAAAACATGAATTTCTCTTTGATTCTCAGAAATTTCCCCCTATGGCTAACACAATTTACTTGATATGTGAGAAGACTGCACGAAATAAAAGTTGCATCTAGTCACAGGGAAATAACATCTTATGCTATTCTGTTCTACAAAACACAGCCAATGCCTACGATGCTGAAGGGCAATAATTTAAACAAAATTGACACTGGGTTGGTTTTATGGATTTCTAATGTGTTTCATCTTGGGTACGTTGAATGTACTATTGCCTCAGCCTCTGCTGCACCTAATACTAAAGTTTGGAAATTTATATAAATCAAAATGCCAACCCTCTTTCTTCTGAAAGCAGGCAGACAGTTAGGAATACTCTTCTCTCTCTCTCTCTCTCTCTCTCTCTCTCTCTCTCTCTCTCTCTCTCTCTCTCTCTCTCTCTCTCTCACACACACACACACACACACACACACACACACACACACACACACTTTCTTTCCTTTTCTCCTTTCCAACAAATAGCCTTTCTACAGCTTGTTTGCCTACCCAAAACTACATATTTGAACATCTTCAAAAACAACTTTGAACCTGAACTTAATGCATTTTGAACCTTTATTTTCATTATATTTCTTTTTTATTAGATTTTTTTCAGTATTTGCTATATTATGAAGTTGATTTAATGTTAAATTTAAGCTGAAATTTTGTGATACAGCTCATCTGGAAAAATAAAACACAAGAAAAACCAAGCAAAGAAGCACGGGAAAAACTCATCTCATCATACTAAAAATATAGAGAGAAAAATAGAAATTAAAAATGACAAAGGAAAATTAAAATTTCTCAAGTAGAGTGAAGCAAAGCTAGACGTAACTGGAAAGAGGGAACATCATTTGAGAAAATGTTTAAACAGATTAGCCTGTAATTTCACTAAATGTCTGTGGCATTTTCTTGATTAATGACTGACTGGGGTGGGGGAGGGTGCAGCCTCCTGTGCCTGGGCCTTCCTTGGGCAGTATGACCTGGGTGGTGAAAGAAGGTAAGCTGAGAGGTCATGGGAGCAAGCAAGGAAGAAGCAAACTTCTCAGTTTTTGTTCCTATCTTGAATTCACGCCGTGACTTCTCTGTGTGATGTCCCGGGACTTGCAAGTGTAAGCGAGGTGAATCTTTCCACCTGAGAGTTTCTCTTGGTCAATGTTTTGCCACAGAAAGAGAAAGACAACCCATAACAGAGTGGAAGAACAGTTGGAGACCATGTAGACTTGTTCTCTGCTTTCTTGAGTGTCTTGAAGGTTTTCCTTCTCACTCTTGTCCTGCGTTGGAACACTAGTACCTGATCCTCTTGCAGCAAAATGGAGAATAGGAGAGCCTTGCACTTTGCGTATCTCCCCAACTTCTTTCTACCCATTCCTGTCTTTCTTCGGGAAGTCTTATCTTCCTGAACATTTCATTGTTGCCCAGAATATCTACTTGGAAAATGAGTAGTGACATGGACTTTTATGACTGGAAAATGTGCATCTACATGGGCTTTTATGACTGGAAAATAAGTGTTTCTGTGAGCTATTAAGAACAGAAAATGGGGATCTATGCAAGATTTTATGACCAGAAAGAAAATATGTACATTTTAGAGATACCAATTCAGAACCCGCAATCCAAGTACAAAATGGAGTATATATAAAGGAATAATTTAAAGTTATGGGCCCCAATAGCTTCCATGAAGTAAAATAATTACATATATATCTTTCCTAACTTTTGTTCTTTCAATTAGTCACTCAACTAAAGTAAAAGGCAGAAGCAATGAAGCCTAAGTCTGTTCCTTCAGTGAGTTTACATTCTAAGAAGGCAGGTAGTTGTTCAATAAGCTTATTGATTATTTAATTACAGCTAGGATGATGAAGAAAGAAACAAACTCCACAAACATGAGTGATAGATTCTGGCATTAGCTGGAAGCTTCCTCCAGGAAATGGTGTTAAGCACAGTAGAGGTTAGTCTTTTCAAAATGGGTTGTACACACCTCTTCCACAGTGAAGAGTGTCATTTGGCTGTTATCAGCAGTGGGGTGTAGGGTATAAGGTGAGAATCTTTGCTAATTTATTTTATCAGGTTTTTTTTACAAAACAGTTATTATCATTCCAGCCCAGAGTGGAGATAGAGGAAGAAAACCAGAAGAAGAAAAGGGGGTGGTAGAAGGGAAGGGGAGGGAAGATACATTTTTGATACCTACAGAATCTCAAATTTTTGAAGACAAAAACTCTAGTCTGTATATCATGCAATCCTCAAAGCATTTGTTTCAAAATCTTGAGTCTAAAGGTTGCTCACATAATTTCTAGGAAAAATTACTCCTGTGGATTTTATGTACACCTGTTTTCTAAATAATTCAAGATAGAAATATAAGGAAACCCAAAATCTTCTTAGATTACTTTTTTTTTAGTTTTTTTTGTTGTTGTTTATTTGTTAACATATGTATGGAAGGATGGGAAATATCTAAAACCTCTTTGGAGGGTGAACATGTTTTCATCCACCTGGGTTTGACAATTCAGCATAAGTTATGGCTGATCTCACTGTATATACTTACCATGTATGTGTGTGTGCGAGCTTATCCTCTCTGACTTCCTCATTTGTATTTCAGACATTTGAGTATTTCATCCAATACAGAACCAACTACTTCTTTTTCTGTTGGTGTGTTAGTGTGGGCATGATGAAAAGTGGGGCACATCTCATCAGTGAGCAGTCGGGTTCTTGTGATCTTGTACCATTGGCAGTGAATTCACTGTGGGCTGCTTTTTTCTTTCTTCCTCTTTTTAATGTTGCTGATGATCCTGAAAATGTGGAGGTGACTGTGCCCAGTGCTCACTTGACAGTTTAAACCCAATAAGCTCCAGCTGGGATGCCATATTATGTGTGAGCATCTCGGCTGTTGCTCCTACCTCCTTATTTACTGAGAGCTCACTCACAGACAGGCCTCTGCTTTCTCAAGCCTTTTCTGGAGTGTGAAGAGTCGCCTGCTATTTAGATTTGTCAGCTGATGGCATATTTCTGTTTTTCATAAATCTTAAGATCTCACCAACCTCTGTCTTTCTGTCTACCTGGTTCTCTCTGTCCGTTCAGTGCATTTACCCATTCCACACAAATCATCTCTCACTTTTAGTAGAAACACACACACACACACACACACACACACACACACACACACACACACACACACACACACTCCAAAGCTACCATATTGGGTGGTAAGCATTTTACAAGCAGATTTTTGAACGAATACACTTCTGTGTTTTCTTTCTCTCTGCACTCCAAAGGCATCATCCCACATACACAGATGTGACAACTTTTTTTCTTGCTTTCTTTTTTAAAAGCTAATTTGAGCAAATGTCTGTCTGGCAACTTAACTCTGGGAATAGTCACACTTCCCCAAACTGCACTTCTGTTGCTGTCGAGGTGGCACTGCTGCCCTGTGATTCCTGCACATGAGGAGAGACTCAGGGAGAGGGGGAAGGAAGGAAGAGGGCTTGGTGAGGAAGAAGGCTAACCATGTTACTGAGGGACTTTGTTAACGGACTAGAATAAGAATGTGTGCTCAGAAGTGACGGGTTTTCTAAAAATAACTTCCTGGGAGACATCTGGGTTGGGCTTGTTTTTCTGAATAAAAGCATTCCTCAGATATTGCTAAGATACAAAAAGGCAGGCACTGTTAAAGCAGGGGGATGGAGGAGGATGATTGTTATTGACAGATTTTTAAATTTTACCTTTTCTATTTAGTGCATAATTGTTTTCCTCTGATTTGTCAGATGTTTTGAAATAAGTTTTTCCCCCAAATGCCCTAATGGTATTTTGGTAATGTACTAGTTAATGGTTGGGGTTATAGTATAATAAGTGAGGGTAGAGCATACACTTTCTGGAGAGAGACTCTCCTCCCTGTTTCTGAGTTCTTCATCCTGATGACTTGTCGTGTACTTACATAGCTAATGCAATCCATCCCTCTCACTCCTCCTCTGAATCTTCTCCTCCTTTCTTTCCTACATCTCTTTGTGTTCATCCTTTAATCAATGTGGCTGATATTTATAGCTCTCCTTACTTAATGCATTGGGGGCAATGGGGAATGCATAATGCATTTGTGGGGATGTAAAGAATATCATAGGCTGCTCTTGCCCTTAGGAGTTTACCGCTGTTTGGGAAGACATGATCTATATGTATGAAATGTTGAATAAAGATTTGGATTTGATGGCAATATAGGAATATAAATCAGGTGGCCAATAAGCACTATCAGCTTTCAGTTGAGGGATAAGTGCAGAGTGTGTGGTCAGGAGCAGCTTTAAGATTCCTCAGTCTCTGGAACACAGCAGCTTATGTGTGCTTGTGATTTTTCATCAGATTTCTTTACAGGGCTTTGCCTATCTGCTTTTCCAAATGTTATTTAAGATATTTGTCAGCTTTAAACTTCGATTAAAGCTTACCTTCTCTAAGGAGAATTCCGTAGTCTTTCCATCCCATCATTTCCCTGGATTCTTCTCCATTCCGGCTTCTTTAACACTATGTCACACCAGGCAGCATGCTGTCAGCTTTCTACTTTGTTATGGACCTGAATTTAATATGGACATTTCACTTTGTTTTGCACATATAGGAGATTGTGGTCATATGTAGTTGTGGCATCCAATGATTTACCAGCTCTACCTCTTTTCCTCTCTCAGTATTTACCATGTTAATTCCTAGTGAGAGACCTTTATTACTTTCCTTCCTTGGAGGACACTGCCATTGCTCCCATCTTATCAAATGACATTTGTTCTCTGAGTAGAAGACAGGGTACCTTTATAAACATTTAAGGAGGACTTCTAGTTTGTAGGAACAGCAGTAGAGACAATGGCAATCTTAGAAGATACACCATTTTTTAAAGAATTTTAATGTCCACTAAAACAGGACATCATGAGAGCACTTTGACTGTCCACAGCTGTTTAGAGGGGTTAAGTATATCTACAATCCATACAACAATTGAGACTCTCTAATAAAAATTTAACTTTTCAGATTTTTTAAGCTTTTTTTGTTTGTTTGTTTGTTTGTTTTAAAGACCTTTAAAATATTGGAATAAGAGTCAAAAGGAGATGACCTATAATCCTTGCCCAGGAACTGCCATTCCTTAATTTCAAATATTAACATACATGTGTGTATGCACACACACACACACACACACACACACACACACACACACACACACATGACAGATGGGAATCCAAAGGGAGGTGAATACAGTCACCATTTTTCCAATAGATAGATCAGCACACCCGTTTTCTCTTTCTCTTTGTCACCTGAGGTCAACTCCTCTTTGGTTAAAGACCCGGTTTGATTGTGATTCCTAGGAGAGGATCTGAAACGACACTTGCTGAGAGGTTACAGCCAAATCTATCAGGAAAGAAAAGTTGAGGAAAATCGGGTTAACTCGTAGAAGAAAATAAGGAAAGATTGGCTCCCTTTCGGGACTAGGTCTAATTAAGGTGAGCAAGCAGCTGGGCCTGTTTGGAATAACAATTGTGCTAGCATGTCACTTTTTTCTGCTTAGTTGAAATTTATATAGTTTGGGAATGGTGGATATAAGAAAATTAGAGCTCATTTAGAATCTGTTGAAAGGACATTGTGCCTTCATTATTAGTTTGCTTCTGAGTTTTCCTGGGGCAGTCCTCTCTCTGTTATAGGTAATGGATTTTTCCCCAGATGTAATTGGATGAGTTTAATTTTTTCTTTCATTACCTGTCGAGGAGGCCTATGCCCCTACTTCCCTTTGTGTTTTATTAGGACTGTAACCCCTATTTAAATAAAGGCTTTGATTGTGTTTATATATGCTCAATCAGCATTTTCTGATTGAATAGTACTGGCCCACAATGTTTGTGCCTAGCATTTTTTACTAATTACATTTTCACCCTGGCTGGGTGTGAGAAAGTCTCTGATAGTGTTTGTATCTTTTGCTTTTCATTGTGCTATAGGTTTGGCACAGGGCTGAAGAAAGAGACCTTCATATGATCTTCCTGCTGGTCTTGTAGGTGACTTGACTGGATATTATCTTCTGTTGAAGAAGCATGTGAAGTCATGCACAGATAAATGCCTTGCAAAGGTTCCTTTAAAACAAATAAAACAACCACCACCACAACAAAGCACGATTCTGATTTTAGCTTTTGCCAGTATTTGTGGAATCAATCTGGCCCACATCCCTGGGTGACTCACTATGAGGTGACTGAGGTGGAATTGTAGAGAACCATGCTTGATTAGTTCCCCAGAGCTGTTGACTATGGCTGGAAGACAATGAGCCCCAATTCTCATTCCTGTGTTTTGGTCTACAAACTTTGCCTTCACTTTACTATAATGCTGGAGACAGGCTGTGGTGCTATGATGTCCATGATATATAAAGTGAGAACTCTTGTCCAGGTTCTGTCCTCGATGACACTGCTCATTTTCTGCTTTTTTAACTTAAAATTCTTTTTCATTGAAATAATTGAAATAGAATTACATCACATTATCCTTTTCACTCCTCCCCCCAGGTCTTCCAAGATACCTACCCTCAAACCCCTTCTATGTTCTCCATTCTCAAGTTGACAGCCTCTTTTTATTTGACAGTTGTTGTTACACACACACACACACACACACACACACACACACACACAGTCTCCTTAGTGCATTTTTGTTGTTTGTGTGTAAATGGTTTTAAGGCTGACCGTTCTACATTAGACACACAATAAGGGGCTTATCTCTGGGTGAACCTAATTCTCCTGGGAGGAGTCTTTTACATGTGGTTCCAACCCTCACATATTTAAAAATGATTTTTATTCATGAGTTGAAAATTCAGAAATACAATGGATAAAACCCATAATCTCAAATTAAATATACATATTTCCACAGAAATTCATTAAACATTTATATATATTTATCCTTAAAATATAGTTAAAAATTCCTAGTAGTTATAGTAGATTAGCATTCTAAAGACCTTAGCTTTTCTCTGAAACATCATTGGTGTTCTCATCTTGAGTACAACATTTAATACTGGGATATTATCAATTTAGTGATCACTTGACACAGGAGAATTATCGTTCAATTTTATCTCCTCATGAAAATCCTTTTAATCCCCACTGGATAGTATTGCTATTTCTTTTCATCAAAATGTTATGACATTTTAGCTAGAAACTTAGGTAATAAAATGGTTATATAAACTATGTCTAAATTTTAACCAATGTTGATGGGTCTTCAGTGTCTGGAAGGAGGAAAGCAAGCTTGATTCCTCAGTGTTCAGCCCAGGAAAGAAATGAACTCTTGAGGAAGAATTGCTCACTGCCTTCCCTGAGTACAAGGATATTCACATGGTAATATGAACTGATGTAAGTGGAAACCTAAAAAACCAAAAGTATGACACTTATAAAACTATGTTTATTTCTCACAGTACAAACTGTCTAATATTAATTACTAGAAAGTGTCACACATTTGTGTTTTAATGATTAAAGTGGGTCCTTAACTTTCCCCCTTTTTTTCTATTATAGTAAATGTTCTCTGCTATCTACCAAATGACTGAACATAAAAGTCACTTCAGTTAAATCAGTCAGTCAATCGATATTAAAATATTAATCTTTAACCATGGTCTAATAGCAACACACACAGAGAGAGAGAGAGAGAGAAAGAGAGAGAGAGAGAGAGAGAGAGAGAGAGAGAGAGAGAGAGAGAGAGAGAGAGAGAAGAGAGAGAGAGATTTAGGCCTCTGGCAGAAGGCCTTACTCCTGGCCTCAATATGGTACTTGCTCTCCAGTCTTGTCTCATCGATGTTTTACACAGGACACCAGCAGTTCAGGAATTGCCGCTCTCTTTTTGCATCTCAAGTGTCCTGAGCCTCTCTGTGTAAAAGAGCATTGTGTAGGGATGATCAAGGTCACGAGATGAATAGACAAGTCTTCCAAACCTTGGCAGACAAGTTTTCATCTTTCCATATTCTACACAGAAAAAAACTAAAGATAGTGTTGTTTTTTACCTTAGTGACAAATGGAGTATATATTTTTAAAGGACCCTAAATTGTAAAGTGTTATGGGATATAACAATCTTTAGCATTTTTTGTTCTCTGTTACCCAGTGACTGACGATCAGGCAATAATTCTGCTCATAGATGAAAGTGGAATTAGGAGGCTGTGGGCAACTCAAGTGAGAACAAACTTCATAGTGTCTGTTTCTACAGCAGTGGTGTGTAGTTGATGCTGTATACCCAAACAAGTGTGATGGGTGATGTGAGAGCAAATAGCTCTAAAACATCCAACGCACCCTGAGTTTCTAAAAAGAAGAAATACTTTCAATGTAAAAGTAGTGGAGATGTGTGGAACGAGTGATCACACAGGCTTAGGGTTTTCAGTTACTTGCAAGAGGAGGACATGGTGTTACAGGTTGAAACTAAATGAGGACTACGTAATGAGGTTTTCTAAGCTAAAATGCAGACTTGCAGGCTACAGTCAAATGAGAAAAAAAAATATCCTTTCTTCAGACTATTTATATGAGTAAGTGTAAACCACAATCAAGCAAGAAGAAATTTAAAAAGACAGATCAACATTAGCAAAGTCTAGACAAGAGAAAATTAGGGGACATTTTCAATACCATCCAGCATACAATGTGAGAAAAAGGAAGCAAATTATCAGAGTAAAAAAAAAAAAAAACAAAAAACAAAAAAACTAACATGTTATTTTAAAATATGTGGCTCACAGGCATACACTAGGGTCTTCAGAAATATGCTCAAGAAAAATTGTGATGAAAGAAAGAGGCAAGGATGGACCAATGTAAGATAGATTTGAGGATTTGAAACATAAATTTATGTAATCATCAAAATGCAGGTAGCAATAACACAAAAAAGAATCATGCCAAAAAACTCAAGTTTGTAGAATACTTCCATTCATTCTCCTAAAAGGATGACCAGTGCAGAGTAGAGAGCTGTGAGTAAAATATAAAAACGTGTGTGTGTGTGTGTGTGTGTGTGTGTGTGTGTGTGTATGTATGTGTGTGCATCTTGTGCATGTGTATATGTTTGATTGTGTGCATATGTGCATGCATGTGTGCATATGTGTGTGTACATATGTGAATATGTATGTTATGTGTGTGTGCTTGAGTATGTGTGAGTACATGGGATTCGAGGGAAATGAGTGAATAAGTTATTCATATTGTGAACTTATTCATATTGTAAAGAACCTACAGCATTTGACTTAGAACATGTGCAAAAGAATATATAAGACATTTATTAAAATAGAAGATTTCACCACAATTACTGAAATTAAAATAATGAGCATAAAAAAGTTTGGCAGTAGGGAGCAAAGGAGGGGTTAGAGGGAAGGCAGGAAACGGGGAAATGATGCAATTATATATTAATTTAAAATCTTAAAATGAAAGAATTGTTTTAGCATGATTGAGGGGGAGAGGAGTGAGAGGTAAAAATGGTGGAAATTCACTGTATGAATGCATGAAACCTTCAAACAATTAAAAACTGAGAATGCAAAGCTGAACCATAATAAAAATTAGTAGTCTTTCTACATATAAATATTTACATTATCAAAAATAACAGCATTGATTAAGAACTATGAATAAACAGAAGAAACACATAGTTACAAGAATAGATTTAGTAAATAAATGAAGAAAACAGTTCCAAATCACTGGAAATCCACATCAGTCTCATTGATGGAAGTCCTAGTATAAATGAAGTCTCCTGTAAATGAATTTATCACACAATTTCCGTCTAAACACCACAGGATTTTTTTCCAATGGAACCTGACAAGACGTTCAAAAATTAACATAAATAATAACATCAACAGTGAATAAGACTGGACTGTAAAACTAAGAATAATAATGTGGTCTACACCAACAAAGACTTTTAACAAACTGATTATGGAAACCATGTGTCACATTAGGGGACAGAACAAAATTAGATGGTAATAAGTATAAATATCACTCAAATGGGGACATTGGAGGACAAAAGAAACACTGTAAATCATCAAGGAAATCAAAGGCAATTCAACAAGTAGGTATCAACTATCATCTTTCTTTACTATTGTTGAAGGTGGTTTAACTTAGAAATATCTGAACCAAGCAGAGGATGTCACTATGTGAGCATCTTATTTATAACAATTATAATGAAAAAATATTTATATCATAAATGAATTGAATGTTTTTTGCTAACATAATAGTTTCAAAATCCCTGTATCATTATCTAATGAACTGATGGGTGGCTGGGATTCAGAATTTGTCAAAGTGTTCACAAACTTTTAAAATGTATTTTATTTGGAACTGAAGGATCTGAAAAAGCAATTCTGTATTCAAAGAGGAAAATATACAACCTTCTTCAACAATAATTAGAGAATTCAAATCAAAATAATAACATGTCTGTCAGATGAACAAAATTAAGTACTGTCATAAGCATGTTTTAGTAAAAAAATATTAGAAAAATGAATTTTATAAATTCCAAAAGGCAATGTAATTTACTACTGCCATTTAGTACAATAGAAGACAAAGTGCAGGAAACTCAACACAGCTCACACTTTACAATACAAACTGGTTCTTCCTTTACCTTAGAAAATGTTATTTGAACGTTTGATGTGGGGGGCTCCATACTAATGTGTGCACTACAATTTTCTAAAATACTGGAATCTCAAGGGGTTTTTGTTAGTAGTACAGTAAGGAATAGGATCTTGGTATTCTTTTAAATGATATAGATTAAATGATATAGATTAATTTGCATCAACACAGAGAACTCTAAACAAAAGTATTGAGTAAACAAAGAAACAAGTTTGTATAAGTTTTAAAAACCATATATAACCACACTACACATTACATAACATACATATTTATATTAATAAAAGCTCATGCATAAAAGCAGGAGAAATGAATAAACAGATGAACAAGTAGGTGATAAATGATGGGAAATGATAGGTAGATTATAGATAGATAGACAGACAGACAGATAGATAGATTAGATTGATAGATAATGGAGATGAGTTCTTATGTACAAATATGCATACTTAATACAGGTGTATACTGCAGCCTGGTGAAATACAGAAATAGAAATGGGTGGCTCTATTTTATTAAAGTTGAAAGTCACTTATTAGGAGGAATTACCAAACAACCTTTGACTCTAAGAAAAATTACTCACTGTGCTGTTGACTTCTCTGCCATGACAAATGGTCTTATAAGGATCTTTCTAGATTACCTGTGCCAATAGACTATGTGCAGGAGCAACATCAGTGCTGAAGCTCCCTAGAATTCTCATCATCCACCTAACCCTTGCTCCATTTTAAAGAGATTATGGGAAACTTGTTATGATGAGAGAATGCTTGACTTCTGCTTTGAGAGGGTTTTGTTGTTGTTGTTGTTTTGTTTTTGTTTTTATTGTTGTTTTTTGGTTTTGTTTTTTGTTTTTTGTATTTCAAGAAAGGGTTTCTCTGTGTAGCCCAGGCTGGCCTTGAACTCACAGAGATCTGACTGCCTCTGCCTCCCGAGTGCTGGGATTAAAGGCGTGCACCACCACTGCCAGTGCTTTGAGAGTTTTTGTTACAATTTCTGGAAAAACAAGACTAGTAGCTCTGAGCAACAGTTGTTCTGTTATCCAAAGCTATGCTCTGAGTGCTTTCTTCAACCTTGGTTTTCATCATACATATATGTCTCTACAAAGTCTTCATTGCTCCCCACTTGCTAGAGTCCTCATTTATTTTTAGCCCATTTTGAAAGAGGAATTATCCTAAAAAACAGGGTGAAATGGGTGCATAGCAGAGTTTCTAAGTCTCTTTAGGACATCACAATGTAAAAGAGTATCATAAAAAGTGAAAATATGCTTTTACTGGTGGTTTCCATCCTACATGTTACTACAAAATGAGTTAGCGGTTGGTGGTTGTGGAAGATCTCCAGGAGAAAAGCATCTGCCACTGTCCTCTACTGAGCACACAGACAACCGACAACCTCCATGCATGTTTCTAGTATTTCTAGAGGCAGGAGACTCCTCTACTGAGCACACACACAACCTCCCCCCTTCATGAGTGTTTCTAGAGGCAGGAGACATCTTTCCTGAGCACACACACAGTCCCCACCCTCCATAAGTGTTTATAGAGGCAGAAGGCTTCTCTACTGAGCACACACACAGCCTCCCTCCATGAGTGTTTCTAGAGGAAGGAGACTTCTCTACTGAGCACACACACAGCATCCCTCCATGTGTGTTTCTAAAGGCAGGAGACTTGGGCAAAACTTCTCTTTTTCACATGAATAATTTTAGCACTACAGACATTTGACTTTGGGGAAAAAAAAGCTTCAGATGAACACAATTGTAGCCAAAGAATGGTTCTGACTAAATTAGTTACTTCTTGTGTTTAATAAACTATCACTTTCTACATTTCCTGTGATCTCAGCTCTCAGCTCTGTCTCATGCAATCGCATGAATCAAGGACTCCTTCACTTCCCTGTCTATTTTCTTCCTGGCTTCCCTGAGTGTAAAACTTGCGGATCATTGTGCCAGATGTCTGTCAAGGCTGTGCCTAGGAACTGCCAACATAGCTCTTGGTGTAACCCTTATTGCACTGTTCCCAGTTCTTAGTGGTTATGTACATCCTTTTCATCTGCATAAGTGCAAGAGGTTTAATGTGAGAGTCAAATAATACAACAAATAATCAACAGTTCAAACAGGATCTCTGGATATTGCCTGTCCTGGTTTCTTTATATTTTTATGATAAAATATACTGACAAACCATAATTTAGGGGAGACTTTTAGCTCACATTTCCAACTTACAGTCCATCCCTGTGGATAAGTCAAGGCTTCAGGAAGTCAAAGCAGCTAGTCAGAACCTAACCATAATCTAAAGAGTCAGGATTAAATGAACGAATCCATAATCCTTAGCTACATTCTCTAATCTTACACAGCCCAAGGAGCAAAACCAGGGAGTAATACCTCCCACTTTCATTCTGGGTCTCTCCACATCAGTTAGGGCAACAAAAACCATTACTCAGACATGACCACAGGCCAACCTGATGCAGACAATCTGGAACTGAGACATTTTTCTCAGCTAATTCTAGGTCGTTTTCCATTGACAAGTAAAACCAACCACCACACAATCTTAGGCAGATAAGGTAATGGCTATGATCAGGAAACCTACTTCATTTAATCTTTTAAAATTTAATACAGTAGCCATTATTATTACCATCATATTTAAAAGATAGAAAGCAAAAGAAATTTGCTCGTGGCCTAACAATGTATCAACAACTCCTATGAAGTTATTGGGGCTCTTGAAAACTAGATCAGGTCCCACCTCTTTGGCACATGGTTAGTTATCTGTTTCTGACTTGCTGTGCTCTGAAATACCATTCTTAGTAGGAACCTTCTGGTTTATGTAATTTTCTTACAGCCTTTCAATAAGATGAAGGGTAACAGTGAGCAAATTCTGACGCCATCCTCTCCACACAACCTCTACCATCACTGACATGGTAAAAGACTCACTTAGAAGAATTTACTCAAAGAAAATTATCCCAGGCCCCATCCTTCCATTTTCTACCTTCTTAGTTTGCTTTGGAGAATCCTTATGTTTGTGGTGTGAGGTAGCATCTCCTCAAAACTCTGCATGGAAGCCCTAATCACCAATGCTTGGAGGTCGTATGGCACAATGGTATAGTGACTAGGCAGTGTTGGAAATCTGTGTCTCCATTTCAAGTTTCTCAAAATACTAGATTCCAACTGAAATACCTCTTTGTCTTTCAGTCATTATTTGTCTAAACTATACATCAGAAACATTAATAACATATCTTATACTTCACATAGATGTTGGATGGTAAAGCATCTAAAAAATCTTGATTTTGTTTGAACTAATAAATAAAGGCAATAATTCAAGCATAACTGTTAACTGTAAGGATTTCCTCATTTTCACTCTTATGATATGGTCATACATATTTGAGGTGTAACATTATGTCATTTTATTTCCATGTTGAACAATAGACAAGCTGTCTGTAAAGTTTATGCTATTCAAACATGTCTTACTTTGTAGAATACTTCTTAAGATAGATTTGTAGACTACACAAAAATAATGATTGGAAATACTGAGAAATAGTTTGTTCTCATTTGACCCAGTGTTCTTCATCTTCTCTTGTGAGAAAAGAGAATGATTTATTTTTCAGAATGTAGAAGTGAGTAAATAAATAAGCTAACAATACTCATGATATTATTTTTATCAATTTCCTCATCAGTTATTGACAGTTGTATTAGAATGCTAGTAAAATTAGCTATAGGGATTTTGCTTTAGATTCTGTGACAGTGATTATGCTTTTCAGGTTTTAGACAAATACTTTTAGTTATTGTGTGTGTGAGTGTGAGTGTGAGTGTGAGTGTGTGTGTGTGTGTGTGTGTGTGTGTGTATGTGAGCACACAAGGGCATGCCTGTGTGTGCATGTGTGGATATGTGCATGTAACTACATGCATCATCAGAGGCTATAAGAGGATGTGAATCCCTTGGAGCTGGACTTATAGGTTGTTGTGAGTTGTCTGATGTGGGTGACAGTAACCAAATGATGGTCTCTAAAAGCAGTATGCACTCTTATCCACAGAATAATCTTTCTAGCCCTGATTTGAGATTGTTGTTGATTAAGCAATATACTACACTGAAAAACACACCCAAAGCTTTCTTTGTGACTGCCATGTTTTAAGACAATCCTGCCTATAAAATCTCACTTCTTAAATTGTGATTCCCACATTATCTTTGGGTATCTTAACCTAAAGTAGTACAAATTACACTCAATAATCTGAATTATGAATTTAACTTCACATTTTTATTTTGTATATTCATTTGTATCTCTACAGGGGAATGATGAAAACATCCTAGATTGAAGAACAACCAAGTTTCACTATTTTTAGTAATCATAAATGCCTAATATAGGACAGTGCATAAGTAGACACTGACTACACAATTTCTGGATAATGCAATAAAACTTTAATGCATGAGTGTTTGTGAGGTCCCTATAGACGTGGCATGCTGACAAGATGGGGAGCAATGTTATAGGATTGTTTTATGTAAACAAACCCTTTAAAACAGGTCATGATTGGCCCTAATTACACTAGGTTTTGAAATATAAAAATTGAAATTGAATTGTATTTTAAATTTGTATAGCTAGTAAATTTCATATAAAGAAAAGCATTAACTTACTATACACATACGGACGGGGACACACACACACACACACACACACACAGACACACAGACACACACACACACACACAAACTTTACTGGCTATTCCAAGCTAATATCTGTGACTGCATTGTTACAAGCCCTGAACACTAAGATGAAGACTGGATTTTTAACCACTCCTCGGTGTCAACACCAGCCACTTCAGACACAGTGATCTGGCATTAGTCATACATTCAGAGACATGTGAATTTAACAAAATGAAAACACTAAAATGGGTGAAAACTTGGGTCAACACTGAAGGTCACTTCAGTAGTTTGTCTTGCTATGTGATATTCAATACCTAGTTTGTGACTCTCTTTAGAACTGGCAGTGATGTAGCAGACAGAAACACAGAAAAGTACCTGCTGGGGATGGAACATGGAAGGTTAGAAACAGGACAGAAGAAATGGAGGTTCCTGGTGGTATGAAGGGTACTCGGAATCTGTGCCTTTCCACTTTTCCTTCTCTTTCTTTCTAGAATTCAGGTAAATTGTGTTGTTGTGGAAGCTATTGTTAACACATATTTTTTATATAATTTATGTCATTCAATCAATAGTTGAAAATGATTGATAAAACAGCAATGCGCTCAGCAACTGTTTATTTATATTCTTAAATTGTGGCAATGACTTCAAGAACAAGCAGTTTATTTCTGAAATCTCCACAGAGGCTATCTTAGAACAACGATATTTGCAAATCCAGGGAGTTGCAGTGAGGTGATATTAATGCTTTCCAAATGCAATCCTCACATCTCGTTAGCAATATCTCACCACATTAACATATTAACACTCTCCTGTTGCATCTATTAATATTCACATCATATCAGAATTTATTGTTGCTTATTCAGTGTTAAAGTCATATCGCATTAGTGACTTTCATCTCAGATTAGCGAAAGTGGTGCCTAATAAGACTTTCATATTCAATTACTAAGGCAACAGTTTTGTCTTTCCAAGTCACTTCTAACTCCAGCCCAGAGCACAAATTGATGAATGTGGTAATAAAGCAATCGTTCTGGCTGAAGATGGATGGCACCTGGGACCGATGGGGCTGTGACAATGGGATTTGCATGAAGAGGGCACAAATGACAGGAAGAGGCTCTGCTGTAGGCCTGCAGAGCAGCACTTCTGAAGCCCAGATTTCGCACAATCAAAAAGCTAAAGACACAAACACACCTCTTAATAATTTATACACACTGATATCATGGTGCTTTGCCTAACGATGTAGATCACAATGAAAGAGAAGAGAGAGAAAAGCCTGAATGGAAGCCATTCATGGAAGCAGCTTCTAGTTTCTCTCCCTTCACCTACGTTCCTAGAGCAATTTGAACTTACATTTTCCTCTTAATACCCAGGTGTTTGATAAATATTCTGAGACCATATGAATATGCTAAACCATATGCATATGCTGATTACATCTGGCTAGTGGTATAGATGACTCCTTTCTTACTTCCACTCCTAAAGCCCAGCATTGTTTACATTTCCATTATTATAACAAACTACCTGATACACTCATTTTGAAACTTAAGAAAAAGGGCTCACATGGCTCAAGTATTTAAAATTTTCTTTCTTGGTTAGTTGGCTCTGCTATTTTGGAAGGAATGTATGGTAAAGAGTCATACCACATAGTAGCTGAGATGCAAAAGAAAGGGTGAGAGTAGTAGGACTTGTCATCCCCTTATCTTGGAGGTGACATTATTTACTTTCAGTGGATCAATCTCTTGACACTTCTTCCACCTCCAAACAGACCAAGATCAGACCAAATCCTCACATCATAAGCCTTTTAGTTACATTCCGTATCCCAACTAAACCATATATCATGGTGATTTTCAATACTGCTACATCACAAGTGCCCTTCTTCTACTCTTGGTGAGCCTGCAGAAATGCACAAGGTAGTGGGACACATGAAGGACCAATAGACATCAGTCATAAGCATCTTCTGATCTCCTGGATGGGGAAGTCAGGGTAGCTCCAATATCTAGGAATGAAATTCTGCACACACACACACACACACACACACACACACACACACACACACACACACACCACTCATGCAGGCACACAGCTTTTAATAGAAACAGTTGATTTATAACAGTTTTGTGTGTCTTTGCATACAATCACCTGATCTCCAATTTATCATGCAAACTAACATTTCTCCTTCTTCACCTCCTTTTTCAAACCACAATGTATTTTATTCCTGAAATTTTAGTATACTATTTCTCATTTCCCTTTAAGGGCAAACACAGTAATACCTTTGAATTCTTTCTACAACAAAGTTGAGGAACTTTATGGCTTTATGGCTTCATAATGTCTTTCATAATCACTTTTCTATTTGTCTGTAGAACCATGCATTTTCAAATGTCTCCAGAGATAATCTAGAAATGCACTGTGCTACAATCACAGCTGTCCTGTGTATGATACTCACATATTTAACTATCAGTTTAATACAATCTAGAGTTACCTGGAATGGGAGTGTTAACCTCTATGGATGCCTGCGAGAGATTATATTCTTTAGGTTTGCTGAAGTGGAATCATTCTGGGTGTGGATGGCATCACACCATGTGCTGGGTGGGCCCTGGAATGAGCGAAAAAGGGAAAAGGGTGCTGAGTACTGGGAAGCATACATTGATTCATTGTTCTGTGCTCTGGATATGATGTGACTAGTCGGTTCAAGTTACTGCCACCTTGACATCCCATGAACCATTGACTGGAAGCTTGAATTGTGAGGCAAATATACCATCTCCATTAAATTTTGTGAAGGTATTCATTATAGCATCAGAAAATGAAAAAAAAAAAAAAAGAACATTGTGAAACATGAAGCCATGGACCAAATTCTGAATACTTTTGAGTTCTGGGAAGATTTTGTGATCACAAAATCCAGACTTATCAGCCTGTCAAGATCTGACTTTAGCTTCAAATATGTCATTTTTTGCTTATGAGATCAAAAGTGGCATCTAGAAAGCAAAAACAATGGGACCTCTACTTTATTCTCCTCCCTCTCATTCTCTCTTTCTCTCTTCCCTTGTGTATATGTATGAATGCATGTATGTATGTACATATGTTTGTATATATGTGGTGTTTGTGCTGGTTCCCAATGAAGAGGACAGAGGTCAACATCGTGTATCTTCCTCAATTGTTTTCCTCATTTATTGAGACAGGTTGTCACTGAACTAAGAGTTCACTAAATGGCTTGACTGGGTGTCCCTCAAGACCTAGGGATCCTCTTTGTTGCCTCCCCAGTGGAGGGTGTTACCATCACACAATGCCAAACTTGTCTTCTTTTCTTTCTTTCTTTCTTTCTTTCTTTCTTTCTTTCTTTCTTTCTTTCTTTCTTTCTTTCTTTCTTTCTTTCTTTCTTTTTTTCTTCCTTCCTTCCTTCCTTCCTTCCTTCCTTCCTTCCTTCCTTCCTTCCTTCCTTCCTTCCTTCCTTCCTTTCTTTCTTTCTTTCTTTCTTTCTTTCTTTGTTTCTTTCTTTCTTTTTTTTGGTTTTTCAAGACAGGGTTTCTCTGTGTAGCTTTGTGCCTTTCCTGGATCTCTCTCTGTAGACCAGACCGGCCTTGAACTCACAAAGATCTGCCTGCCTCTGCCTCCCGAGTGCTGGGATTAAAGGCAATACCACCTGGCCAAATTTGTCTTCTTATATGGGTACAGGACATTCAAACTATAGTCCTCCTCCTCATGCAATAGGACGTTTACTTACTCAGCCTTCACCCCAGCCCTAAGATCATGGCTTCTGACTTCTCACTGAAGTCTTTCAATGGTCTTCACACTAGCAAGGTAGCAGTCTAGTTCTTGATTTTAACTTATATGACCTAAAGGTATTTTGAGTCTGGGCTAATCCACAGATACCTAAGGCACAGCTACTCTTCAGGTTATTGGCCATATGTCATCTTTATCAACCCTACCCCGGGTTCACTCATGTCTCTTATATGAGGAAATCATTCTTTCTTCTTTTCTCTTACTGGATATTGATCCAAAAATCTTCTCCTATGAGGAGTTCCTATGCTGGCTTAGAGCTTCACCTACAGCTCTAGGAAGAGATAGGAGGGGAGAGGCCATCTCTGCCTGTGGTCCTTGGTGTGGTTATACCATGCTTGGTCCCTAGGTACACCAATAGGTGCTCACAATGGCTCTGCTAAACAGAGCCATCTGATTGTCATTGGGATAATTACACTCTGACTGTTCCCTCAAAGACTGTCAACTGCACAGCATTATCAAAGCTCCAAGTCACTAAGTGAACCAGAATAGTGCTTTATTTGTAATCATAGAAACTGGAGTAAATCTATTTGCCAACTCAGCTCTTAAAAGTCATTAATCCATAGGACGTAGCCACATTTCCTCCTCCCTTTAGCTGAAATACAGAGGACTTTCAGAGTGAATCTCACACTGCTATGTACCTTGGTAGAAAGAAAAAAAAAAGTATTTAAGTGTAAAAATTTGGCTAATCATTTCAACGGTATGACAGCAGAAATACCACAGGTAGCTTCCAATTGAATAAGCTTACTCCCTCTTCTTCTCATACAGACCTGGACCTGTTGCTTTCTGAGGCTATAAATCCAGTAATCTGGCTTTGCTGCATAAGGAAAGAACACAAGTTTAGCAACTTCAGAGCCCACAAAAAAATTCAGACTGACTCTTGATGGTATTCCCGACTTCCTTTTCTGTGTCTTTGCCAGTACACATTCTGAAAATTACAGTCCTTTATCTTTGAGGCAGAGATCTTAACTTCTACTCAGTTGTGTTTTAAATATGAGTAAGACTCCTTCTGAATGCCACATGTCTACATTTGCCAGATAGTTGAACACATGGTGTTTTCTGTTGTTTTAAGGACAGTTTTCTCTTCTTTTTCCTCTGTCTTTGCTTTTTGCAGTGTATCACAGGTTACATATATGCTTCCTATTTGTTTTCATTCCTAGCAAGCTCCAAAATATAGAGGTTACCAATACCTCAAATTGGATTCGTGTCTGCTGGGTACAGACATATTTGAATCATTAACTGTTTCAAAAAAGAGTATTTATTCAAGTTTTCTCCACCTAGAGTATTTAACACTGAACTCCTCTTACTAATCAGCTTATTGTATTCATATTATACTGTGCAGTCTTGAGGCATTTGAGTATGACAATCCTATGTTCTTTCATCTGATACCTCATCACCCAATTGAAACAAAGAAACTGTAAGCTTTCTAGCACTAACTGAAAATGAACAATGATTTTAGTTTCTAACAGTGAATGTTAGCAATACAAAATAGCAAACATATTTATTATGACACAGGATGAACAGCAACAATCCATTATTAACCTTTGAATTGGATGTAAAATTATATCAGAGCTACAGTTTAGTGTGACTTGCATAGCTGTATAGTCAAGTAAGTGCTGCTTACTGGAAGGGTTTAAGGAAGGCCTTCTGAACAAAACTTGTAAGATGAGCTTGTTTGAAAGAGCTATTTCCTATGGGACAGACATTATTCCTTCAAGTTCATGTAATGATATCTTAAAGTATCACGTGATCCCATCAGAAAGAGGGCCTCCATGGAGGTAGTTAAGATTAAGGCAATGTATAAAAGTGGGTCTTGATGTAAAAGAACAGATATATTTGTGTGAAAGGAATCAACACAGATCTACCTGCATCCTAGGAGCAAGGTAGCAGCTGACTGCCAATCAGAAAAAAAACTTCTGTTAAGACCTGGTCATTCTTCACCCTGTACCTGACTGACTTCCAACCTACATAATTGTGAGAAAATACATTTGTCTTCTCTAAGCAAATTGCATTTTGTTTTGGAAGTCCAAAGTAACTGATACATATGGAATATTAGAAAAAGTTTGAAATTATTTCTATATACCAGGCTAGGCTTGGTCAGATTTCTAAAATTGAATGTGTTTTGGATAGTGAAAAGTTGCAAAGATATTTATGACTTTAATCTCACAATATAAAAGCAGATACAATTTCCACATAGAAAACAAGAAACCTTTGCAAAAATGATACAACTGGACAGAAAAATTAAAAGAAAATTAATGGCAATTGTGAAACTGATTTGTTCAGACCAAAATGCTTCTGACTTAGCAATAGGTGCCTTGGGTCCCATTTCACATGCTGGTGATGTGGAAGAGCTAGTTGGAGAAGAGAGAGCCATAGGCAGGCAGACTTTATACTTAGAGGAAGGATAAACCAATGTCCAAATAATCCAATGCTTATTAATTCTTAGAGAACAGGCAATTAAGATATGGGAACTGACCTTCATGATTTGCAAGAAAACTTCCACAAAAATGGCTTCAGCATGAATAGCTAGGAAAAAAGTTACTGCCCACTGCCACATGAGAACACTCTTTGATTGTGTTCCAGAATTATAATGGGACTTGTGCAAAGATGTGTGGGCAGGCACTTGTTCTTGCCCTTTCTTGCAGTGTGTGTCCCAAGACTAGATTTCCTGAAAAAAAAATGAGCATAGAGAATGACATACAGCTTCCATTCTGCTCACCCAGGAAAAATAGTTTCATCTCACAAAACATGTGTGTGGTAAATAAAATAGTGAATCAAACAAACAAAAAAACTGTAATCTAAAGTTAACAAAACAAAATTAACCAATACACGGTGCATGAATGTTGGGAGAACAGCAGGAAATCTCAGATTGGGATGAAAATTTTAGCCTCTTTTGGCTCAGGTCTCTTCATTTGAAGAGGTATTTCCCTTGTCAGTTTGAAACCATGATTAATTAATCTTAGGTATGAAATAGCAAAATCCAACTCTGATAGGCACTTGGCAGTCGTGAGAAAATTTTAGATTCCTTCCTCACCTCCAAGTTGATTCAAGTGGCAGTGACAGATGTGTGCTGTGGATGAGACTTGATCTATAACAGAACTATAAATCATCAAAACCATCTGTCTATGAGCCCCCAAAGTAATCTCTAAAACATGGTATGATTTTTTTTAGCTATTAAAAGAAATATGTGATATTTAAAATTAAAACAATAACACTTATTGAAAGTTTTAATATGCCTTCCAAAATGTCAAGTAATATTATTTATTTAAAAGTGCTACTTCTTCTGAGAATAGAAAAACATTAAAAATTAAGTCTAGTATACATGTGAAATCATGTTAATATCCACTTCTTGGAAGTGCCTATACTCCTTTAAAATTTCCCTTTTAAAAAAAAAAATCGCTTCCATATTATGAGGATTCTAGCCCCAGCCTTTCAGCTTTGTGACTATTCTCCATGTCCCAATTTGTAAATGTTCAGTTGTTTATAACAGTAATTTCTGTCACAATGCATTATATGGATGGCCTCACTCAAGGCCAGCTGTCCAGTGGGGCTGTCTTCACTTCAAGGGAATTTGTTAGTTGGTAGAATGAGGGCACTTTGCTGCACCACAGCACTGAATTGTACTTTCTGCATGTGCCTGAACACATTTCATTATGTTCATTCATACCCACTCATTCAGATTAGGACAACACCATTGCCCTGGTAGTCTCCCTGCCCAATGCCTATGGTAATTCTGCTTTCTCAAACTGCTCAAAGAAAATAGTTTATCATTTGTTATTTGTCTTATGATTTGTTAGTTGTCCAGTGTTGTGAGTAGCTACAATATGCCATCTGTCACACAGGAGATAAGAGTGTTTGTCAGGCTCTAGTTATGTGGAATAGAAAGGGGTAAGAGCATGAATTTAGGGTCTCCAACAAGGTCCCCTGAATCCCACCCATCTGCCTCTCCTTTGTTCCTCCACTTTCAGCACCAAGATTTTGTCCTGGTGGAGGTCCTCTTGTGAGTTCCCTCAATGATGGATTATTACCAGTAATAAGAAATAAACCCTCTCCTCCACAAGTGGCATTTGGTAATGATGTTCATCACAACAGAAACAAAACTAGAACAAACACATGTATTGTGTAGCTTTAAATGTGCTGGAGCCAACATAATATATTGTTTGAGGAAATTACTTTTTTACTTAGGAATTTTTTTTTCATTTTGAAATTTACACAGTGGGGAATGCATTTCTTCTTTTCTTGTACTCCTCCCAATAGTTATTATTAAATTGCCTATTTCCTTAAGAAAATTTTAAATTTTATTTTTCTTTTATATTTCTTTTAATTTTATTTAGTGTGTGTGTGTGTGTGTGTGTGTGTGTGTGTGTGTGTGTGTGTATGAATGTGACAGATAGAAGAGAAAAGAGTGTAAAACTCCCTAGAGCTGGAGTTATGGGTGGCTATGAGCTTATGTGCTACTCCTTGTGAATTCTGGGAACCAAAATCAGGTCCACTACAAGCAGTCTATCCTCTTAACACCGGCCTTTCTCTCCCTAGCCTCCTAACAATCTTATTGTTCATCTTCAGAATTTCAACTTTACATATTTTTCTTCATTTGGCAATTACTCTGTTCTATACAACAGTTTGTTTTCATTTTATTGGCCTTATAATTGACCCTAAATGTAACATTTATTTCAGTAAAAATTATACAGACTTCTAAAAGTCCATTTTAATAAGTGGTAAAAAGAATTCACAACGTGAAATGCCCATTTTTTAATGTAGCTGAGAATGTAAACAAATATGAGATTGTTTTTCTGCTTTCTATTGGAGCCACTGAGTGTGGAGGTTTGGTGGCCCATGCCCACTAGTCAGAACTGAGGTTGAGCTGTAAGGATAGGGCTCAGATTAAGCTCCAGGTTGTTGGAATGGTCACATGTTTACCAGCTTCTAAACTGATGACTAACCTTTGTATTTTGTGTTTGAATGGTTCTGCATAATTTCATTGTGCTTAGAAAGAAACAAACAAGCAACCAAAAAACAAAAACAAAAAAATGCTCCCTGTCTTTAGTAGAATTAGGACAGAGAAGCTGCCTTGCCATCCACTGGAGAGTTCTGGGCATTCAGCAACTCACACTGCTTCTCTAGAGACTGTGTTTGCCTCACTCCACATTGCTAATGAAGTGGAATTCATTTCACCTCACTCCACCTTTAAAAATCAAAGTTCAAACGTCCATATGAGACTCTTATGAAAGGCGAGGTCTTTTCTCCCTTCACAGTGGGGGTCTCCTCTTTGGGGAGCATTCTGTTCTATTAATTATTGTGCTTCAATGCCATTATTATTCATAGGCTCACATCTCTACATACTTGACTTAACACTGAGCCTGCAATTAATACTAATAAGCAGCCAGAGTAGTGGTTGAAATTTCTGCTTTGGCCCACCTACCCCACCCCCTTTTCTTCCTCTGTTCTGCACACAATGAACAAAAATTCTTTTATTCAAAATTCAACATTTTGCACTTCCAGACAGAATTTCATCTGTTAGTTTTTAGGGGCAGTGCTGGAAAAATGCAGTACCAGTGTTATTCCAAGATCTGAAAAACCCAATTAATCTGTTATATTTTTTAATATAACCAGCACTCTGGGGACAGGGAAAATTTTTATTCACTGTTGTAGAGTTAGTTATTACAGAGATGGTCCCATATTGAAATAGTTGCTGATTCTTGAGTTCATGTAATATGATGAGACAGAATTTTTAAAGCAAGCAGTAGAATATACACACTCAAGAAATCCCACTTTACAATAGCCAACATTCGAAGCTACCATATACATTAGGAAGTATAATCCTAACAGTAAACTACAAACAATGAAAACAGAAACAGCTTCACAAAAAATAGAAATTTACTTTCCATTCCTAACAGAAAATCTGCTGGCACTGATTTACCTGAATTTCGGCAATATAAAAAAAAAGCCACATTCTAATTTTGGCTTTCTTGTCATGATAAAATCATGATGGGTTTGGGATATTATTTCTTGTTCCAAACTGCATGACAGCTGATACAACTTCATGTATACACTTGCACTGGGTGAAGATATGGGGGAAGGAGGCCATCAAGCTTTATCTTTTTTTTTTTTTTAAATTAGGTTATTTAAAAAGTGCTTCTGCACTACCTCCAACTACCCTACTTAATACCCAGACTTCCCACATCCTCCTCCAAGGTCTAGCCCAGTGAATAACCATGAATTCTTCATCCATGCCTCTTCCACAGTTAGCAATATCTAGCCTGAGTCTCAAAACCAGTACCATTCCTGAACCCCAAAGGACCTCTAGACTTTAGCCAGGATCTCTTCTACTTATTCCTCAAACCACTGGACTGTCCTCTGATACACACAACTGTTCTATCCAGACCTATCTATCACTACAACCCAGGCTTGGAACAGGAAGCATATCCTAATACCAACTCAGTCTGCTCTGCCCACATGACTTTATTCTATCCAAGACACTTCCAACCTCTAGATTCAATCATCTTTCACATCATCTCTTCTCACCAAACCTTATCCATCCACAGCAAACTGAAAACTAACAAAGGAAGTTCACGTGCCAATATTTCCTTGTAGGAATGCCAACAATATGAAAGATCAAGCCAGTATCCTTTCTTCAAAATCTACTGTATAAATGCTTGAAAATTAGAATTAGTTAGAAAAATTCAAGGACACAGTTGTTAAAAGAAAAATCAAAAATATTCTCAGGGAACCCGAAGAATTTAAAGAAGACACAAACTAAGCACTCAATGAAATCAAAGGGAAAGAGCTTATGGAGAATAAATGCCTTACTGATGTCCAAGAAAATACAACTATAAAGCTGATGAAAATGGCAAAGACAATACAAGGATGTGGAAATGGACTGTAATAAAGAGGTAGAAACACTGAAGAGGATTCAAGCTGAAACACAAATGGAATGAAAACACCCTATAATCCAATTAGAAATCTCAATGGGAAACCTTACACATAGAATAAACCAAGCAGAAGGCAGTATATTAAATGCCAAAGATAAGCAAAGATTATCTAGACTAAATATGCAAGGAACATGAAAAAATTAAATACACAGAAAAAAATCAAAACCTTTAAATTATAGGCATGGAAGAACAAGAAGAATCCCAATCAATTATGTAGACCAGATAATTAACAAAATCACAGAAGAAAATATGCTCAAACTAAGGAAAGATACACTCATATAAAAATGAGAAACATATTGAATAACAAATAGACAACACCAGAAAGTAGAATTCCCATGTTATATCATAGTTAAAATATTAGGTATCAATAAAGAAACATTAGGTATATATAACAAAGAAAGTATATTGAAAGCAACAGGAGAACAAAATATAAGTCCCATGTAAAAGAGTAACAGCTGATTTCTTAGTGGAAACTTTGATAGGCAGGTAGAGTAATATATGCCAAGTTCTAAATGACAATGATGACCAATGCAACAGCAAGAAAAAATATCTGCTACAAATAATAAGAAAGGAAAAACTTTAAGAAAACACAGAAAGCATTATTTGAGATTTCAGGTTGAAGAAGAGAATTAGCGTAGGTAGATACTGTGTTAAGAAATATGAATTCATAACTACTAGAACTCAAAATGCCACTGAATCAACAGCAAAATAACACTGACCAAAATTAACACACACATTTCAATAATAATTAAATATCAAAAACCATAATTATTTAATCAAAAGAAGCAGGCTGAATTGATCAAGAAACACAATCTAACTATTTTTGTTTACAAAAAAATTCATCTGAATTGTAAATATGAGCATCATCTTAGAGTAAACTAACTGATTAAAAAATACTCCAATCAAATGGACTAGGAAGAAAGCAGGCATCACTACCCTAATATCAGACAAAATATACTTCAAACTAAAACTAATCAGAGGAGATAAAGAGGGAATCATCACCCTAATTAAGAGAAAAGTTAACCAAGAAGGTGCTACTATCCTAAAACAATATGCAATATACTCTAGGGGGCCAAAATACATTAAAACATCTATAACTGGATTGAAAGAAACCAATTAACATCAATCAAGAATAGGTGATTTTAGTATCCCACATTTTCAAAAAGACACATCATTCAGATGAAAAAACAATAGAAACAAATAGAAAAACATCAGAATTATTTGACGTTACATATTAAATATTTTAATGCAATTAATTTAATAAATTAAATATATTAATAATTAAACTAACAGATTTCTATAGTATATTATATCTAAACACTCACACTTTTCTGAAATAAGCCACATCTTATGAAAAAATTAACTTTTTATCAATTCAAAGAGATTAAAATCACTACCTGCATCCTGACCACAATGCAATAACACATAAAATTTACAGCAGTCTCTACAAATATCTAGTCAACACCCAAACTCTTATAGATTGAACAACTCATTGCTGATTGATTGATAATGAATGTGTCAAAGCAAAAATAGTTTAAAATCTTAAGATATATTACAGAACCATGGTAACAAAAGCAATATTTTATTAACACAGAAAAAAGGACATGTAGAAATATCCAGGATATATCAAATTTTAGAAAACTGTAGTGGTATTTGCTCTGCCCATGACCCTGGGCTGTAGAGTCCAAAGGAGGTGGTGGTACTTCCTGCTGTTGTATGTGACATCTGATAAGGAGCTTCTCCTTGCTCCAGCCTGCAAGGTGGATTCATTCCCAGTGAGATCAGAGGACGACTTCTGCTATCTACTCCATTCTGTAATCGTGAGTATGTTGGCTTGATTTATATCTTAGCAAATTGTTACTCATTTAATAGATTCACATGGTTTGATATGTCCCTTCTCTCTGCTCCTTATCAAACGTCACTTAGGACAGCAGGAAGCACAGCCTTCTTTGGGCCATATAGCCCAGGGTCATAGGCAGAGCAAACACCACTACAGAAAGCAATGACCCATTTGAAAGACGGGTCTGGGAAATGAACAGAGTTCTCTAAAGAAGGGAAAAATGGCTAAGAAATATCTCAAAAAAAATCTTTCTTAGTAATTGGGGAAGTGCATATCAACACAACTTCGAGTTTTCATCGTACTGAAGTCAGAATGGCAAAGGTCTCCAAAACAATAGCAGATGCTATAGGTGTTGTGGGAAAAAAGACTCGTTATTCACTGTTGGTGGGATGGCAAACTGGTTCAGCCCTTGTGGGAATCACTGTGAAGAATTCACAAAAATTAAAAATAAATATACAATATGACTCAGTTATACCTCCTTATCATATGCCCAAAAGATCCAACATCTTATTCCAGAGGTACTTTTTCAACCATGTTCACTGTTGCTTTATTACACTCTAGCTAGGAAATGGAAACAATTTAAATGTCCTTCAATTGATTAATGGATAATGAAAATGTGGTACACATACACCCTGTAATACTATTCATCTGTAACAAAAAAAAATGAAATCATGAATTATCCAGGTAAAATGATGGAACTACAAAAGATCATATTGAGTGAGGTAACCCTGACACAGAAAGAAAAAAGTTGTATGTCCTTCCTCATCTAGGTACACATCTTCTGATATGAGAACATAACCTGAAATAACCAAGGAAACCAGGAAATTAAAAACATAGCCAGGATAAGAGGATTGGGGAGCAATATAAAGCTGAATCTCAGGGTACATGTGATCTGAACAGGGAAATGAGAAAGGGACAGTGCTCTGTAAAGATAGGGAGTTAAATACAGGAAAAAGGAAAGAAAGAAGCTAAAATAACCTAAGGCTATTTGAAAGGTTATAAAGTGTCATATTATTAACTATATATCTAAAAAAGTATAACATATAATTCTACATATAAATATACATATATAGTTTTAATAAACTTGTCTCATCTCAGTTGCCAATGCTCCTTCGAAGCACCAAAGACCACCTTAAAAAATACTAGACACATGAGACATGAGATTTCCTTTTTTGAGTTGTCTGTCATAGGTTTTCAAGGGACTCCCAAAACATGCAGCCTATTTCTATTGCTCTTGGTTATCAACCCCCACCTTAGAGGTAGGCAGTCAGTCCCTTTTACTGAAAACACTATGTATTTCAGAAACAGGACCAAGAGCATCTAAGCCAGAAAGGATCTGAAGTATTCCTCTCTGAGGACTAGCTTTTCTGGAGCAAGAAGGCACCATGCAAGTTTTTAAAGGATGGAAGCAAACCAAAGTTCCATCCAGCTATGAAGCCTGTGAACCATATCAATTACCAGCATGGTATGATAACTCAAAGGGTGTTGTTGTGACACACACACCTTGGTAACAACCAACAACTCTGTAAGTGGTCTTAAGACCCATTCAACAAGAGAGAAACCTTACCTCATACTGGAAACACAGCTAACTAATTGATACTAGTGAAATCATAATCAATTAAGGCAACTCTATACATACTAGTTTACTAAACCAGCATAATCACTAACAAAAATCTAAACATTTATCATTATACTACAAATAAGTGTAACCTTCACCTCTCATTAAGGAAACTTCTCTGCAACCAATGGAGGCCTCTACAGAAAATCACAACCAATCAAACTGTAGAGTTGTGGAACCCAGTCTTAATGGATACAGCTATAAAACCCTACGGATTAGGGAACAATGGAGAAGAGGAGAAGGAAAGAGTGATAAGAAGAAGATCTGTGAGACCATGCATCCTGGTAATCTCAGAAGCCACACTCATAAAGCCTCATTAACATGACTACCTAAACATGAGCTAAACAAAGACTATAGCAGTGGACATGCCAAAGCCCATGAGGCCTCAACCTTATACAAAGAACGACAGGCAAATATGGAATACTGAGAGTGCCAAACAGCCTTCCTCAGGAGAGAGCACACCAACTGGTTATTCAGTACCAAATGGTCTTCCCTGTTCTCATAATATATACATGCAAATAACAGTATACAGACTGAGCAGGTTATATTTAGGAATATATATGTATAATAACATTAATGAAAAAAAAGATCATAAATTTGAAAGAGAATTGGGAGATGAATATAGGACAGTTTGAAGTCCTGAAAGGGAAGAGGGAAATGCAATAATATTAAAATCTCAGAAGTCAGGGAGAATAAAAGGAGAACCCCAAGAGGCTTTCTTTCCTCTCCCAATTAGGAATTGGATCTCTAATTTTCCATAAACCCAAGTGATAAGGCTAGATGTAGAAACTATTGTATAAATTGTTGTGGGATGAGCTAAAAAAGGAAGAAAGGAGCAAAGTCTGGAAGTGACGTTTCCCAGAAAAGAGCATCTCTTTTAGCATTCACATCTTCCCACTGTATTCCATTATTTCAAATTTGTCTTCATTGAAGCTCCAGGTCAGTAGCAGAAAGTTTGCCTATTATGAAGTGCTTAGTTGGATCCCTTTAATAAATAAAAGGAACAAAAGTTACCAGGATTGCCGGGCAGTGGTAGCGCACGCCTTTAATCCCAGCACTCGGGAGGCAGAGCCAGGCAGATGTCTGTGAGTTCAAGGCCAGCATAGACTACCAAGTGAGTTCCAGGAAAGGTGCAAAGCTACACAAGAGAAACTCTGTCTCGAAAAACCAAAAAAAAAAAAAAAAAAAAAAAAATACCAGGATTTAAGTTCCAGGCAAATCTTTCATGGAGCAGTGGTCATGGATACCTAGTTCAGGATCTTATTGTGTAGCTCAGCTTTGAGTACAGGGCTTCACTATATGAAATTGTGTGAATGGATCCATGAGTAGATCAACCACCGAGGTGCCCCAGTAGATGTCCGCAGGTGTAGTAACAGGCAAACAGGTGGAGGGGTGCGTAACAAACATCAATTGTACTTCTGTACAGTAGATGGATGGAAAAAATTACTATGAGTGGAGAATCAGAAGTACAAACACACACAGCCAATATTGTCTCCTTGTCATAAGACATCCTGATGGTTCACCACAATTAGCATGACCAGGGGTTTTATCTGGTGTCCTGAGTCTCTTTCCTGCTTGCTCTCTTCCTGTCACTTCTGTACTACTTGACTGTAGCTATTATGCAGTTTCTAGGTCTATATACTGGCAACTCCACCTGAAGGAAATTTTCCTCTAGAAATTCGATTCATTGTTCATTAATTCTGTTCTCTAATAAAGATGTTTCTTGTTCCTTCTCTCATACTTCATAAACTTCATGCCAATCTCCAAAGCTATTTTCATCTCTGAAATTGACTGGACTGCCCCTGAGTTTATAGAAATTCCTAGTTTCCAATAAATTAATATTCTTTAATTTTTGAAATTAGCATATAATTTTATTATTTTCCCCATTCCTTTCTTCACTCCAGCCCTTTGTTCTCTTTTAAATCCATGACCTCTGGTAAATTAAAAAAAAAATGTTTAGTGTGTGTGTTCCAAAATATATAAGGAAAATCTTTTCATTCTGTATAATGTTACTTCCATCTACAACTCTTTTATCCAAGGCTTAGTGAATTAATTTTTGAGAAGCACGGTACAGGTTACCTTTGAACTCTGGCAGCATTCCAGATGGTGTACTTCTTGTTGTTGAGTTGAATATGTTGGAGAATAGAAGTGAATGAAGGAGGTACCGCAGCTAATACTCTCAACACCAGATTGAAAACATGATAATGGCTAGAAAGATGGCTGAGCAGCAAAGAGCATTCACCGCTCAATCATGAGAAACAGAGCTTTGATCTCTGCCTATATTATTTAGTTCATATATGCCTATAACTCTATTTCTGAGGGATCTGACATTTTTCCTTGGCCTCCTAGGGTACCTTCACACATTTTTTGCATAATCTCACACAGACACAGAGACATGTACACACACACACACACACACACACACACACACACACTTTAATAAAAGACATAGGTGGGCTGCTTTCCATAGATTTGCTGTTCTCTGCCCTCCAACTTTCATGTTTTCTATACTGGTATTCTCCCAACCATGGCCTTACCTGTTTCGTAAGTTTACCAGTTTCTTCTCCTCACTCTCTAAGCAAATTATATAAATCATTGTTGCATGCTATGCACTTAGGACTGTTGTTGTCCAGTTAATCATTTGATGAAGCAAAGAACGAGGGTGTCATCTTTTCATGCTTAGCTGGACCTTGCAGAAGATCACTACTCATCACCTTGCCTCATGAAACTCACAAGGTAACACTCATGAGTAAGGAGAAGACATTCCTCTCTTCATTCATGTGCCATATAATTGTTTAAATAGAGAATGCTCATTGGTGAGACTGTCTGGCTAGAAAAATTTCTGACAACTAAGCATTAGGATCTGAATTCATATCCCCAGAACCCATGTAAAAGCAGGCTGTGGATGCATGCTGTAAACCCAGAGCTAAGGCATGTATGGACAGATGAAAATCTTTGATGTCCATTGACCAGCCTGGCTAGCCCTATCTGTGAGATTATACTTCAATGTCTTAGTCTCAAAAACTAAAATGTCAAAACTGATCTAGGAACACACCTCACATTGACCTCTGTTGTCCACATATGTATGCACATGTACACGAGCACCAGCATACACAAGTGAATAGAAACATACAGTACAACACATACACAAATAAAAACCACAGCACATCACCCGCAAAAAAGAAAAATCATGAGTATGTAAAATAAAAAGAATAGAAAATACAAAATTGTCATCGCAAAAGTGAATACCAAAAATTTAATATTGTAATAAGATATGATGTCAAAATGGAAAGGGCCTGCATTTCCACACTACAGCCTAAAATCTTCTAAAAATGTAACCATAATTTAAAACACTTCCTCTCTCACTAGAAAGCTCTCTTCCCCACAAATCAGTAAAGTAGGGTTGCCATGACAAAGCCCAGGAATACATATCTTATTTGTTTATTTAGGTCATGCATTTTGTTTGTGATACACTGGAGTTTTTAAATGATCATTCTAAGAGATATACACTAGATTTTTGACAACAATATGCTCTTACTTGCTACGGGGGAGATGCATTAAACTCACTGATTTCTGCTTTTCTTGTTACTATCTATTTCTTCCTGATTGTTCTACTGTTTTCTCACCTACATTCTGGTTTCCACATTTGAAACCATGGTCGATGATTTCTAATTCTCTTCTTGTACAAATTTTAATGACATACAGTTTTCTTTAAGCATTATTTTAGAAGCATATCATACATTTAATTTATATTTTACCCTTTATTTGATATTTAAAAATGCAAATATCTCTTAAAATATTTTGCTGATGACATACCTAAAAGAATACAGTTTATCTTCCAAGTTTTCAAAAGTTATCAACTATATTCTAGCTATTTATTGATACTACTTATTTTAATTAAACCTGGGTGGAGAATTATTTTGATTTTTATGTCTTTTTGAAATTTTTTGAAGAAGACTGGAGAAATGTCTCTGTACTTAACTGTATTTAGTGCTCTTTCAAAGGACTCAACTTTAGTTCCCAGTATCTGGTGCAGGCAGGTCACAACTGCCAATTATTCCAGTTGAGGTGATCTAGTGCCTTTATCTGGCTTCAGCAGGGAACTACACTCTCATATAGACACACTGAGACTCACACATATAATTAAAAACAAAATTAATCTCTAGAACTTATTGAGAAATCTTTTGTGATATAGTGTATAAGATACATATATATTGATATAGAGATATATCTTACACAAATATATTTTACACATACAAACATATATTTATGTATATACATATGCATATTTACATATAAATATGCATATAAATACATACGTACACACACACATATGTATTGTTACTTGTATATATTGTATATAGTTATTGTACTTTTGTGTATAGTTTTTCTTTTGTTAGTTATAATCTTTTGCCTTTTTTCTTTTTATTAAAATAGAAAAGGGGAAATATGGTGATATTTTATTTGTACTGAAATATGATTTTAATTTTATGTTAATAAATAAAGTTGCCCTGGGGTCAGAGCTATTAGAGCCATAGCAAGAGCATGGTGGTTAGAAGAGCTAGGTAGATTTCTGTGTGTTCAGGGATACAGCCAGTACTGGAGACATACGCCTTTAAGACCTGGAGGGCAGTACTTACAGGCAGTGACGAGGCAGTCATGTGGTTGGGTTTACAACCAATGAGAAGGCAGAATAGAAAGACTATTTAAAGACAGACAAACAGGAAGAAGCTCTCTTGGGGAAGCTAGGAGCACTTCAGGAGGTAAGATTTTAGCTCTGAGCTCTGACCTCTCGGCTTTCTCTTTTACATTGGCTCTGTGTTTCTTATTTTAATAAGACAATTGGTTACATCTACACACACACACACACACACACACACACACACACATATATATATACATATATATATATATATACATATATATATATATGTATATATATATATATAGTATATTCCATGTACAGTAGATAACACGTCCATCACACTACTATCTCTGATTGAGGATTATACAAATGTCAATGACATCAAATTGATTCACAACACTACTCAGGTCTGTTACATCCTTATTGTTTTTCTCCCTGATTGATCTATCAATCACAGAGCAAGATTTACAAGTCTGTATAATGACTTTGACTGCAGACCTGTCTACTTTACCCTCTACTTCATTCCCTTTTTCCCTATTGTATTTTGAGATGCCAGTGGCATGGGTAACTATTTCAGGTATTTAGTTTTCTTGGATAATTGATCAATTATCCTTATGGACTGTCACTCATCATAGCAAGTAATCTTTCTCCTTCTGACGATGTCACTATGCTGTAATCATTTCCACTCTATTTTTAACCTGATGAACATTATAATTAAATATGTTTTGTACACCAAGTATTCAGGTGAATTTTGTTCGTTTTATGCAGTTATTTTTATCCATGACTCAAATTTGAAAAGATCACTGAGCTAGGTGGATTAAAATCTATAATAACTCTGCTTTATTCTCATTGCTTTTGTTTTACATCTCTGCTTATTACCCCATTTCTGCATCTCCCTTCATTCATAGCTAGGCATTCTACATGATGCCATTTATGCCTTTGGCATAGGTTTTATACTTTTGAAAAAGATACCACTATTAGAATGATTTCCTCAGGTTTACAATATATACTTTAACACAACCTAATGTCAACTATTAGTAAATACTGTGTTGCAGTACAAACATTTTAGGTGTGCTCTTTTCTTTTATAATGGTATTGTTGCCATTTGTTTCTCTTACCAGTATGCTATAATTATCTAATATATTGCTATTAAATTAAAATTATATTTATCTTTTGACTTGAATAAAGTCAAGGAAAAAAATGGCTAATTTTTCACTAAAAATGACTTATTGGAATGTACATTTGATTGGGCTCTGTCTTCGTTAGGGTTTCTATTGCTATGAAGAGATACCATAGCCAGAGTAACTCTTATAGAGGAAAACATTTAATTGGTTGGTTTACAATTCAGAGGTCCAATCCATTATTATCATGGTGGGACATGGAAACGTATGGACAGACATGGTGCTGGAGAGGTAGCTGAGAATTCTATATCTTTTGCTGGCAACAGGAAGTAAACTGGGCATGGCTTGAGAGTATATGAGACCTCAAAGCTTGCCTCCACAGTGACACACTTCCTCCAAGGCCATACCTACTCTAACAGAACTACAACTCCTAATAATGCCGTTCCCTATGAGCTTATGGAGGTCAGTTCCATTCAAAGGACCACAGGCTCTAAGGTGGAATCTTCATTTTTCCTAATAAACTTTGTCGCATGGGAGCCCACCATACTCCAATACACAGTTCCAAGCTCATGGTCATTGGGAAGTCTCTAGTAAAGCTCAGTGGGTCACAATACAAGGCAAAAATACAAATGTGGGAAAGGAATGTAAGTTAAGAAGAGGAATTGACGAGTGGGAGATGGAACTAATTAGAATACAATTTTTTATGTGTTTGAGTGTTTACCTCCATGTATGTATATGTACCTCGTGCATACAGTACCCATGGAAGTCAGAAGAATCTTGCAGCTCCTAAGTGACGGGGGTCAGAGAAATTCATCAGCTATCATATGGTTTCTGGGCACAGAAACCAGGTCTTCTGTAAGAACCAGTGAAAGATGCCTCCTGTCATTAGAACATACGTTATACATTTGTGAAAAGACAATGTTTATTAACAAGGAATTATCTGTGCTGGCTTTCTGTTTACAAGTGTTGATGTAATTTACTCCCCATTATTCTATGCAAGACATTTAACTTTAGAATTTTATATTTGTCTTTGGTGTTTTTGAATTTAGACACAATAAATCTAAAGGGTGTGTGTGTGTGTGTGAGAGAGAGAGAGAGAGACAGAGAGACAGAGAGACAGAGAAAGAGTGAGAGTTTCCTAAATATTCAATATTCTTCTAAATATTTCTCACAATTGTTATTTCTATAGACATTCATCTCATTGGAGCATTGTCTATATTTTCTACCTAATCCTTTGATATATGCATACATGTCTATTTTGAATTCATTGTCTGATAATTCTAATATTTTAAGCACATCTTAGTCTAGTTCAGATGATTGCTATGTATGGTTAATTATATATTTTGTCACTTTGGAAATGCTTTGTAATTTTATTTGCTTGTTTGTTTAAACACAACTTGTATCAGTAACAGAGACTAAAGATAAAAACAGCATGGAAATTTCCATTGTTCTGGATAGGAGTCAGCTGTACTTAATGTTCCTGGTAGCTTTAGTTACTAGAATCTTCCTCAGCTGATCCTTTCCTTTTCTTTCGGTTCCTGTTGCCTGCTGGGGATTCTTTTGTCCCTGTCCTTGGAAGAGGCTGTATCTTGGGGTTCTCAAAGTGACTGCTTTATCATTATCAAAGGCTTTCTGTCATCACGGTACCACCAGCTGTACTGAAGAGAGGTGGCTTGTGGGAGGTTAATCAGCTTCTGATGAGTAGAATAGCTGTCCAGAGGCCCTGCCTCTGACTGATGGGGCACAATGCTTCTGTCCCTCCTTCCCTTCCCTATTCCTCACCCTGCACACCCTCTTCACAGCACAGTCCCCAATCTGTCTCCTGGAAACTTCCTTGCCTTGTATCTATGCTTACTTCTTATATAATAAGGGAATAAATGTAAAGCATGATGGAAACTTTCTTTTTTTTCCACATTAATTTCCTTTTAATATAAACCTATTCCAAAGAGAAGACTAAAAATGATTTATTTATCTCCAACTCTAACTAAAATTTTTAGTTTCATCATTTTTCAACTATTATCTATTTCATTGTTAGTGTTTTATATACTAAAATCACAACATGTTAAAATGTGTGATATAAAACAGAGACATATACATCTTTAAGGGATTCCATAGAAGTATAATTTTGTTCTGAGGTATCTCTTCAGTCAGTTTGCCAACTGTCATTAAAACAAACCAAATATATGTCCATGATCATTTATTATTAGTTCAAAATACAACTAGCCTGCTTTAGTAGAACACACTACTTATGGACGCTAAAAGTAGAAAGATAGTCTTAAGATACATGAAAGAGCTACACTGTTCTTCACAAATCTATAAAAACCTAGATTTAGTTCCAACTCTCTCCTTCTCAACAGTTCTGCTTAAATGCAGAGGTCTGTAACATGTTCCTAGTTCGGACATCACATTCATATCATTTTGTATGTGCTTTTCAGATGATGCAGTTCTTTGTCATCTGTTCAGGGAGCATGTAAGCATTTGCTTGATTTTTAAAAATATCCTCTGCATACTTGAGATTATATAATTGCATCATTTCTTCCTTCCTTTTCCTCCTTCCAAATCCTCACATATATCTCTCTATGCCCTCTTTCAAATCAATGGCTTCTTTTCTCATTACTTGTTCTCATATGCATATGTATATTTGTATATACATATATATTCCTAAATTTAACCTGTCCAGTCTGTATATTACTTGTATATTTTCAGAGATGACCACTAGGTATTGAATAAATAATTAATGAGCTCTTTCCTGGGAGACATTATTTATTCTACTCTCAGAACTCCTTGGCTGCCTGTAGTTCTTTGTGTAGTACTGAAACCTCACTAGCTTTGCCCTGTCCATTTTATTTTCCCATATCCATTGGTGTCCAATTTGTTCAGGTCATGTTTGCGAATTCATGTTGGTGAGACTTTATCAGTGCAGCTTCTGACATTGCTAGGAGACATATTCCTACAGAAAACTTCCTTATCTTATGACTCTTAAAATATTTCCTGTGATTTTTGACTGAATAATGTTACAGTTCCAGTGAGTAGTCAACAGTATGACTTCAAACAGTGGGAAAATGAATCCTGGAGGCAGACTTCATAAGGCTCATTTGTCAATCTCTCCATTAGTTTTGGGAGCCAATCCTATGCACTCTGCGTTTTCAGTAGCTTCCTACTTTGAAGCAAAGAATTTATTTATTTATTTATTTAGAAAAAGGATGGTATGGGCCAATAGTTGAACCTCTGCCTTCAGGAACTTCCGCAAATGATTTGATGTCCCTTCTCCTCATGGAATAGTAGCAACGTTTTCTACACAGTGGATTTAGGACTATATTGTGGATCATGGTAGACAAAAATTTAAAACACAAGACAACTGGCACTTAAGTGCACATAGACTGACATAGAGCAATTACATATTTGCATAACCTTAGTATTTCACATTATAATGCAATGGTCATGTTAATTGTGTTGTTTGTGAGAAAAATGGATACAATTGTATATGAGCATTATAAAGGAATCAGACCAGTCTCTAAAAGTCAAACACCATGATTTATCTTGTAGTGGTTATTAGAATTTAAATGAGTTAATAAAATTATGTGTATATCTCTGCCATGATAATGGAAGCCAAACCCTTTTGAGGAACAAATGGGGCTAATGAGTTAAGTAGGGGACTGACAAAGGAGAGTTAAGTGACCTATAGGGCTAATGTGCTCAGTGTAGAGTATATAAAATAATTTAAAAGCTAGGTAATTGGAGAAATTAAAGTATTTTGAGTTAAGCATTGGGTAAAGAGCAAAAAAGGATATTTGCTATGATTTTATAGAGCTATAGAAATGATAGAAGAGATATTGTAGATTCTTGGAGAACAAACATTATCCAAAATAGAAGCACCTTCTATGGATGCTGTGGAAGTGAATGTTTACATGTGCACGTATGTGTGTGTGTGCATGCATATGCACATTTGCACATGTGTATCTCTGTGTGAATGCACATGCTTGCACTTATATCTGATGGCACATACATGTGGTCATACAAGTGTGTGTATACTCATGCACTTGCATATGTATTTGTACATGTATTTATACATAAGTGCATGTGCACATGCATGTATGTGTGTATGTAAATGCGTTTTACACATATGTGTGTGAGCCTGTACATGTGTGTGAGAGAGCCTCTGTGTGTGTGTGTGTGTGTGTGTGTGTGTGTGTGTGTGTGTGTCATTTATAGGAAACATATTTTTCCCTATTTACAAATTTTCTAGACAAAAACTGCACATGGTGATTTGAGAGCTGGAAGTTCTATTCTCCTCTTTGTTCCCCATTGGCACTGTTATTGGCATCATTATAATGCATTTTCATCCAATTATGAGAGTGCATAGAGGATGACATGTCCAAGAGCTCTGGGCTGAACACCAACACTGCTTCCTGAGTGAGATAAACAAACAACAAACCAAAAGACGTAAGTCCCATGGTTCCCCCAAAGTCTCTGACTCATGTATAAGTAATTCCCATGAAGTAAGAAATGTTCACACTTGTAACATAAGAAATGACAATAAACTTGTTTTGAATTTAAGATACAGAAGAGCAGGATAAGATGCCTAGCTCAAAAGAGTTCTTCTGAAAATAGATTTCTGTAGAAAGTTTCATCCCTCCAATCATTGAGAAAGAAACTCTATCCTACACAAGCTTACCAATACCTTACTCCTTTTGGTAAGAAAACAAAGGAAGGCCACTTTAAATCTGACTAAATGTGGCTTTTCCCTACTTATTCAGTCACATAGGAGACATACACTGTAATGTTTAACTCTCTAATATATGCCATAAAAGATTCCAGCAATACTGCCAGGCTGGCTACTTAGTCATTCAACTGCTCACAAATTATATGTGTGGCTATGCACTGTCGCATGAGATTACTTTGTGCAAGAAAGCTTTGTTTGGACAAAGTAATTTGATGAGTGTCAGAGCAAAATGTATATATAGAGATATAGATATAAGGAATGGGCCAATCTGATTTCTGTTTGACTCCCATGCAAATCACATCCCTAGCATATTTCCATGAGTTGCTGAAATACTAGACTGGTAGACAGGGCACACTGTGGTCCTGATTAGGAAGAATGTTTTGAAAGGTTTCAAACATTCTTTTCTTAAAATCATGTTTTTATAGAAACATCAGAGAACACATAGCATATTTTAACTCTTTTTAGTTAAAAGATTCAAGTAAAAATGATAATATATTTTTAGTTGTGAGCCTAGCCTTTAATGGCTGAGCCATAAACCCCAGAGTATTGGCATAAAAACAGACAAGTCGATCCATGGAACCAAATTGAAAACCCAGACATTAATCCAGATATCTATGGACACCTGAGTTTTGATAAAGAAGCCAAAACTGTACAATGGAAAAAAGAAAGCATCTTCAACAAGTGGTGCTGGTCTAAACTGATATCAGGATATAGCAGATTGCAAATAGATCCGTATATATCACTTGGGAAAAACTCAAGTCCAAGTGGATTAAAGACCTCAACACAAAATCGGATACACTGACCTTGATAGAAATGAAAGTGGGGAACAATCTTGAATGAATTGGTACAGGAGACAACTTACTGAACGGAACACCGATCATGCCGGTGCTAAGATCAATAATCAATAAATAGGACCCCATGAAACTGAAAAGCTTCAAGGCAGAGGACAAAGTCAAAATGACAAAATGGCAACCTACAGAATGCCAAAAGATCTTCACCAACCCAACATTGAACGGAGAGATAATTTCCAAAACATAAAAAGAATTAAAAAAAAAATAACTAGACATCAACAATCCTAATAACCCAGTTAAAAATGGGGCACAGATCTAAACAAAGAATTCTCAACAGAGGAATCTCAAATGGCCAAGAAACATCTAAAGAAATGTTCAACATCCTTAGCCATCAGGGAAATGCAAATCAAAATGACTCTGAGATTCCATCTTACTACTGTCAGAATGGCCAAGATAAAATCAAAAGTCACAGCTCATGCTGTCTAGGATAGGGAGCAAGGGGAACACTCCCCCATTGCTGGCAAGAGTGTAAACTTGTACAGCTACTTTGGAAATCAACATGGTAGTTTCTCAGAAAATTGGGATTCAACCTACCTCAAAACTCAGCTGTACTATTCCTAGGCATATACCCAAAGACAGCTCTAACATACCACAAGGACAACTGTGTTTATAGCAGCTTTATTTGTAATAGCAGGAACCTGGAAATGATCTAGATGTCCTTCAACAGAAGAATGGATAAAGAAAATGTGGTACATTAACACAATGGAGTATTACTCAGAGTTTTAAAAACACCATAATCAAATTTGCCAGCATATTGATGAAACAAGAAAACAATCATCCTGAGTGAGGTAACCCAGTCCCTGAAAGACAAACATGGTATGTACTCACTTGTAGGTGGATATTAACTATAAAATAAAGGACAACCATGCTACAATTCTCAGACACAAAGAGCTAAGAAACAATGAAAGTTCAGGGGCTTGGAGGGCACACAAATCTCACTGTGAAGGGGAAATTAAATAGACATCACAGGTGGACAGTGGATGTGGATGGTGGGCATGGGAACAGGAGGGATCAAGTGGGCAGAAGATTGATGGTGAAGTACTGGGGAAGACAACTGGAATCAGGAGTAACTTTGGGATGATGTAGGAAACTAGTGTGATGGAACTCCCAGGAATCTATGAGAGGGAGCCTAGCTAAGACTCCTAGCAATGGGAGATATGGAGCCAGAGCTGGCCATTTCCTGTAACCCATGTAAGACTTGCAGAGGAGGGATTGGGACACCAACCCAGCTACATCACCTATGTGGTACATTTGCCCTGTCTATAAGATATCCCAAGACAGCTGGGCGGTGGTGGCGCACGCCTTTAATCCCAGCACTCGGGAGGCAGAGGCAGGCGGATCTCTGTGAGTTCAAGGCCAGTCTGGTCTCCAAAGAGAGTTCCAGGAAAGGCGCAAAGCTACACAGAGAAACCCTGTCTCAAAAAAAAACCAAAAAAAAAAAAAAAAAAAGATATCCCAAGCAAAGGTGGCACAGAAATTACCTGAGTAGCCAACCAATGACTGGTTCAGCTTGAGACCCATACTGAAAGGAAGTCCATACCCGACACAGCCTGGACAGCCAAGACTCAGATGCTGGCCAACCCAGAAACCTAGGATAGAACCAAACATGACTGGCAAAAAAGAAAAAAAAAAGTCAGTGAAATCATTCCCAATGCTATTCTGCCATACTCATAAATCATTGCCTCAGCCCAGTTGCCATGAGAGAGGCTTTACCCAGCGACTAATGGAAACAGATACCGAGACCCAAAGCTAAACATTAGGAAGATGTTGGGGAATTCTGTGGAAGAAGAAAAGGAAGGATTATGGAAATCAGAGGGGCCATAGACACCAGAAGATACCAAAGGACTGAAGAATCACCTAGCCTGGCTCATAGGGGCTCACAGAGACTGAACCACTAACCAGAGAATTTGCATGGGACTGACCTAGGCCCTCTACACATATGTTAGAGTTGGGTAGCTTAGTCTTCTTGTGGGACTCCTTGTAGGATTGCTTTTGAGACCCTTTCCTCCTACTGGGTTGCCTCCTTTGCCTTAATAGGAGAAGAGGTACCTAGTCATACTACAATTTGATTTTCTGTGGCTACCTGATGTACATGGGAGGCCAGCACTTTTTTGAAGAGAAAGAAGGAATGGTTGAAGGAGGAAGGGAAGTTGGGGGAAGGGACTGGGATAAAAGTGGGGAGAGGAGAAAATGTGATGGGGCTGAGAAAATTAATTAATTAATAAAATGTAAAAAAAAGGAAAGAAAATGACATTATAATAAGTATCTCCAACTTAGTGATGCTGATTTTTGGACTTGGAAGAAAAGTGTCACCATTTTAAGTTTCTTAGTTTATTTCTAAGAGTCATGTTAAATAAATATGTAAAAATTCAGTTTCTGCTACAAATATTTGATAATGGATGGGATGGGCTATCCTCGTCTTATGGGCAATACAGGGAAGAGCTCAGGCTTCCTGGTGCACTGTTTTGCATGTGTAGGACAAGAAAATGGATTCTGAGTTGCATGCCTCTATGGAATTGTTTGTGCTGAGGCATGTCTTTTCCATTGGTTTCCATATTCCTAGACAGGTGGTATCTATGCCTAATTTTGGGCATTGCTCTCTAAAAGAGAAGATAAGCATGTATCTGTACTGCCCAGAGAGCCCTCATTTATTAATACTAATTACCTCTTATATGTAACTCATATTTTGCAAATATGAATATTGTGTAATGTATTCATTTCAATGTACATATTTAAAGAACTACTTTTCCAATACCAATGGGTAATGAAACTGTGGTCTATATCCTCAGTCACAAAGAATATGGCCATTGTTTTATATGGATCAAAATGTTAAGGAGTAGAAATTGTTACGTTTAGTTAAATAAGCCTATGGTGATATTTTATTTGTTCTGAAATGTGGTGGTATTTTATGTGTATGTTAATAAATAAGGTTTGCCTGGAGATCAGAGGACATAGCCAGCCATAAACAAAAGTCAGGCAGTGGTAGAACACACCTTTAATCTGATCACATGGTAAGCAGAGTCTCTGTGTGTTCAAGGACACACTAGGGAACAACCAAGCATGGTAATACATACCTTTAATCCCAGTACCAACCATAGAGTTCTAGAGGCCTATACAGACATGCAGTGACAAGGAAGTGAGGTAGGTGGGCTAAGAGCCAATGAGAGGGCAGAACAGCAAGGTAATAAAAGCCTGCGTAGAAAGGAAGCCACTCTCTCTTTTGGACAGCTATGGCAGTGTGGTGAGTTAAGGCTAGCTAATGACATTCACTATTTACCTGATCTCTACAGCTTTCACCCCTACATTTGGCTCTGTGTTTCTTATTTAATAAGACTGTTTAGAAAATTGTCTATATAAGCCATTTCAAAAAAATCACATTTAGAATCCTGATTTTTAAAGATGAATGTAAAAAGTCACTATGAAGAGGTGGTTCAACAGTAACAGAATAAAGCAAGAGGTAACGTATATCACCAAAATGTACATTTATTGTGTATATGATTAAAGTATCCTGGTGAAACCAGTGTTCGTACAATTTATATACACTTAGTTAAAAGAGATATCTAATTTAAAATTCATCTCTGTTAAGTTATACTAATTTCTCTCCATAGTGCCTCAAAAACAGTAAAGAAAAGGAAAAGGGAAAGATACACAGATAAAATGTGTTTTACTTTGTGGCCTGGTATTGTTCCTATTCTGATTTTTAAATTCTTGTGCATTGTTCTTCCCCTGTGAATTTACAAGTCAAAGATGGAGTACACACAGTGGAATCTAAGGTTAACTCTAATGTTACCATAAAGAATGAGTGGTCCATAAGCATCCTTGCTCCCGTTAAGCGCAATTTGTGCTACTGAGGATATGGACACACAGGAAGATCCTTCCTCTAGTCATGTGACATTGGGGGATTTTTATTGATTATGGTTTTCTTGGACCTCCGCTGATTAATTTACGTGACATAAGACTAGTTTGAATGAAAGCTGCAAGTGGCTAGCCACAATGATTGCTCAACCATTTCATCTACGGAGATCTTGACTAGCACTGCCTCCACCATGGAGCATCCAAAACTGTCTGATATCTTCTGGAACTTTACAGACTGATGGATTAATATAGTTTAAATATATATGCAATTTATATAAAATAAATCCTGGGCAGTATTTAATATTATGTGTATTAACCATCAGTATTAAGCTTTAGTTTCATAGAGGTATAAGACTAAAAATATGAATCTATTGTCAAGTAGATGTCCAGATGGAACTAAATTAATTTTTGACTTTGATGCCAAAATTCTTCTATCCTATTGTCTTCTTCACTGTGTGGTGTCTTCCTTGCTGTTTCCTTTATATAGAAGGGCATATTTATTTATTTCTTTTTTAACTAGCTAACTGTTCTATTTATCCAATACTTAATTTGTATTCTAGCTCTAAGAGTCTCTGTATGTATTGCATAGCTCTTCTGAGTTAACTGAGTTCTTTTAATCACAGGCCTGGGATAGTCTATGGAAACACTGATGTTGAACTTTGTTTCCTTATATTTGCTACCCCCTATGTATTCTTGGTCACAGGAAATGTATTTTTTAATGATTACCACAGTAATATATGTTTAAAAATGTGTGTTGAAATAATCTATATGAAATGAGTAACACAAATTTTTAAAATCTATTTTGAAGTCAGAAAAAAAACAAGAAATAGAGGGAAAGATGTTTTAATATGCAAGTAGAATGAAGTGTGAGCAATTAAACAGGATATGCTAGAAAATAACAATGTCTGGAACCTTAAGGTAGGAAGTTCAAATTCTTCAATATATATGTGCCAAAGAAACATGGATCTTTCATAAAACATAAGATAACATTTATGAAATAACAATATGTCAACAAGGAAGTGAATCAATCAGTGTATTACAAACACTTTATTGTTCATTTTACACAGTAAGAAGTAAGAGAATACAGAAACATCTGAAGATGCCTTGTGGGAAAAGATGTAAAAGTCCATGCCTCGTGTAGTTGCATAGATCACTTCCAGGGTTCCGATGAGTATCCCCTAAATGTCCCTGCATGAAGACTTGGTTTCAGGGTGGAGATATTTGAAGGTTCTGGAATTTGGAGAAGTGGAACATGGTCATAAAATGTATCTTCAGGGATAAGACATTTTAAGCGATCAATCACATGTCTTCTCTGGAGATGATGTTAGCATGTATTCCGTCACTTAATTAGCATCATTGCTATCTTCTCCTTTGAACAGAGGCTCACAGCAATGGATCTCCTTAACCTCAGATTTGAACTTCAGTAGTTATGAAATCCATCAGCTTCTTTTCTTTACAACTCATCTGTAACTGTGGTGTCCTGAAGCTCACTAATACACATAGTCAAAGGAAGCAGTTGGATATATTGCTACACATTCATTCTGTAACCCTTCATAGCACCTTGCATTTATTCTGTACTGTGTGCCCATTTGTTTTCTATACTATCTTCATTCATATAACCATTTACAAAATGCTCGGTCAAAACTACCCTCCATCATTCCACAGACAAAGCATGCCTGGGGTTGGGGAATTCCCTAATACGTTGATAGCATAGACAGATTCCACATCATTTCTTTCTCTGATCTTCCTGGCTGTGTGATTTAGGCATTCTTTTTATAATTGCATAAGTGAACATCTGTTTGTAAGATCCCATGGGGAAGTAAAAACATTAACAATTCAGATCTCTATGAGAGTTCTACTAATGGCTGAAATGTTACAAAGAATGTGCTTATAGCCAAGAGATTCTGGTAAGCATGTATAAAAGTGAATCACAAATATAAATGCAAATATAAGAAACACCATTCAATACAAGGAATTTCTTTCCACAAGACAAAATACAAGAAAGTTGTGGTAGAATCATGGGCAAAATACTTGAAGTTTTGAACATGGTATGGTAAACCATTGAGTTTACAATAGTTCATTTACTCTCTTTAATAATCTTATGCCTTTCACCTGGTATACTTTTTTATTCATCTATGTGACTTTGTTTTTTAAATTTTATTTTATAATTTAATTTAATTTTACATATCAACCATGGATTCCCTTGTCCTCCCCTCCCTCCCCCTGCCTTCCCCCCAGCCAATCCCCCATTCCCATCTCCTCCAGGGCAAAGACTCCCTTGGGGATTGAGTTCAACCTGGTAGATTCAGTTCAGGCAGGTCCAGTCCCACTGCCTGGATGCCTCCCAAATAGTTCAAGCTAATCAACTGTCTTACTTATCCAGAGAGCCTGATCCATATGGGGGCTCCTCAGCTATTGGTTCATAGTTCATGTGTTTCCATTATCTTGGCTATTTGTCCCTGTGCTTTTTCCAATCTTGGTCTCAACAATTCTCACTCATACAAACCCTCCTCTTTCTCGCCAATTGGACTCTTGGAGCTCCACCTGGGGCCTGGCCTTGGATCTCTGCATCCGGTTCCCTCAGTCATTGGATGAGATTTCTAGCACGACAGAAAGACAAACATGGTATGTACTTACTCATAGGAAAATACTAGATGTAAAATAAAGATGCCTAGACTGCTACTGACAACTCCATGGAGGCTACCTAGAAAACAGGACCCTAGGAAAGACACAGAGATTGCCCAATGACAGAGATATGGATGAGATCTACATGAACAACCTGGATGTGAGTGGGGGTAATGAAGGGCAAGGTTCAAGGGAATGAGAGCTTAGGGGAGTGGGAGATCCCAGTTGGGTCAAGAACAGAGAGGGAAAACAAGAAATAAGAGACCATGATAAATGAAGACAACATGAGAATAGGAAGAAGCAAAGTGATAAAGAGGTCCACAGAAATCCAAAAGATACCTCCTCAGTAGACTACTGGCAATGGGTGAGAGAAAGCCCGAACTGACCTACTCTGGTGATAGGATGGCCAATCACCTGGTATAATTTATTCACTTGTTCATTTTCCAATGAATTTTGCATGGAAAACTTATTTACTTGAAGATGGAAGAAAATTTTAAGAGAAGTGTTTGGTAAATGTATGCATGATATTGTTAGGACAGTTTGTGAAAGCCATAGAGAGGAGATTTGCAAAGCTTCATGGATGAGTAGTGTTATTTGGTGACTCAGGAGCCATTGGTTGTACTGACTCCTTTTATATCATTACCTGTGACCTATTCTCCTGGTTCCTGCTGAGGGATTCTTTTTAAAGAAGTACAGGGACGTGCCCTTTTGTCACCCATTAGAATAACTATCTAGACCTGTGCCTTTACTTGGTCCTCTCTCATTTTTATTTATAGACACAAGCTTATTCTTTAGTTGATTTCTATATGCATTGGTAAATTAATACAGAATCTTGAGTACATGGGAACTTGTAAAGAGAAAGAAAGGGACATCCAATGATTCTTTGATTTAAAGTTATACCCATAAGTATTTTAGCATATAATTGTTTCATTGGTGTGTTGGGGGAGACAATACTGACAGCAAGTTACAACATTAAGACCTATTACTGATTGTGTTTTATTCAAATTGTAAACTTTTGTGGGCTTTTCACCTATGAGAATAAAAGTGAAAGGAATAAAACAATTATTTGGTAAGATTAAACCAAATAAAATGTCTTAAGTGCCTGAGCAGCTTTTGCCACTTCATATATGTTTAGAAGGACTTGGTCTCCTTTAATAATTGCCCTCTTACTCCAGTGTGTAAGCAGACTTATCAGGGACGATTTAACCAAGCCTATATCCTTTTTCCTTCTTGAAGCAGACACAGAGGAAGCTGAGGTCTTCAAGCAGAAGTTAGAGGGGAAGTTGAGGGTAATATTTATCTCAGTAGCACAGAGCATACTGCAGGGGCACTAGAGGTGGGAGACAATTTGAACTGAGAGTGCAAGTCATAATTGGTCCATAAAATATAGTTTCATTCTCTTTTTTATTGAGACCTATTGGTCCAAATCTTATTACCTTGTCATTTTTTCCAGCTTCATAACTAAGAGAAAGTAGGGGTAGGCTGCTCTGTTCTGCAAACAGACACCTCTTTTTTTTTCTCACCTCTTCCTCCTGTGTTTCCCTGAATTGTAATTTTATTTCTCAGTCATCAAAAAATATTAGGTTTCACTGTAGTGTAAGTTTGAGTCTGGGAAGCCACATAAACCAGAAACCACCATATAAGGCTAGAAAGCTTGTCTTGGTGACCCCAGAATCCCGTGAGATGCTCAAAAGATAACTTTCTTATTATCTGGCCCATCACTGCGAGCAAAATTAAAGCATAACAATGTACATCAATTAAATAAGAACTTCCTAGGCAACAGGCATAACTACTGATACCAGTTGCTGAGATAGGTAATAATTGGGCTTTTATTTTCCGAGCTCCCTACATAACCAGTTGTTACCTGCTTTCAACAGGAATGGTGGTGGATACCTTCTACGACCAAAGGCCTTAGGAACAGAAGAATGCATAACCTCTCTGTGTAAATTTCTATCTTCGTTTACTCCTGTAGTTCTGTGTTACTTGTCACCCTAAGTATGTCACACACAGGATTGCTAAATCATTGGTATAATCAAGGATGGCATGGACTACACCATAACAAGAGTAAACAGAAAAGGGGAATCTTATTCAGAATGCGATATTAGTTTAGGATAGATAATAATCAGATATCATTCAACTTTTGTCACTGTAGTTATAGGTCACCCCCCACCCCCACCCCAGCCTCAGGTCTTGATGCTTAACAGTCGTGATGCCTGTAGCCAGGAATCATCTCTTCTCTATTTGGATAATGTTTTAGCACAGAACTGCTTATATGCTATTTTGACAGATAGTTCTGAGATGGCTTTCTCTCCCCCAGTGTTAGAGGTGGGTTAAGTTAATGTTAAAAAACCCAGTAGTTTCACTTCTTGGCTAGAGAGATACAGGACTACTTTCCATGGTTCCTCTGAGGTTGCCCCCACATCTGAAGACACATTTTTATTTCTCAAATCACCCTACCACTGACTGAATCAGTTGAATGAACTTTGATGATAAAGATAACCAGAAGCATCTCCAGCTGAAGAGCCATAGTCAAAGGCATGAGCCCCTCAGCCTCCTCCAGGTCACAAACCTCCTATGATCTACAAGAGCCCTGACTAACTGCATATTAAGTAACTCCCTTGATTCTACATATAGCCTTCCCAAGTGCTGTCATCTGTGATGGCCTCCTCTGAAATCTGTCTTTTTGACTTGACCCATTCTCAACCAAGTATTCACTAAGGATGCTACCTCTGTTACCTCGGGATCTTTATGCCCCCTTTTTCAAATTTTCATACATATATCTTGACTCACAGGTCAGACTATAAACTTGCTGGCTTAGAAGAAGACTTAATTATTTCTTTGTCTTTCTCATCTTGCTTCACATGACATTTTGTACAATAGTGTCAATAAATGCTGGAGAATGGATTACTATGGTGGTGAATTGGATCTGATTTTCACATTTGGTTCCTTCTTTAATGCATCAGTAGCCACATAAAGGGGAAAATTCTCTCTCTCTTAAATACACAGTTCCTACTGTGTAATGGAAGATAAGAAAATTAAATTAAACTAATAGCTAGTATTTATTAAGCATTTGTGTCAGGTATGATAATTAGAAGTATATTATCAACATCACATTCAAAATGAGCATATTATTAACACGGCCTTCACAGGCTGAAGGTGGGCATTTAATGGTGTTCTGTAAATTGTGAAACAGGAGTTAGATAAGAATTGGGATGATATAGTGAGCAAGATGAAGATGATGAAAGAATCAGGTTTATCATAATTGTTCCTGATAATCACAGTTCTCCTGATTTTGGAATGCTTCAAAACCTAAAGGATGAAATGCTGAAGATATAAGCTTCAATGAAGGCAAATCAGCTTTGAAAAAAAGAAGTATGTAATGCAAGGAACAGAGCATGGATTTGGGGCAGAGAAGAAAAAAATAAGTGACAGGTAGCAAGAATATACTTTGAGTTTCTGTTTCTGCCTATAGCCACTCCTGTTCTCACTATGAAATCATGAGCCATGTGCCTTTGATCTTGCATATTTTTCTTGATCCAATCAATGTGTTCTTTTCAAACCCATTCTGCTTATCCTGAGGGCAGCTGATTCAACAATAGGTCTGAATGCTCAAGCTTAAATGATATATATTTTAACTTGTTTTTAAAGGAAAGCTTTGTAATTCCTATAAGAAATGAATCATTAATTTTGCCATGACATTATATATGAAATCTAAGCAGTCGCTCTTCAACACACTCCAATTCAGAGGAGTCTAAAGTTCAGCAAACCAAGCTCATGTAGTATTATATTTGCCCTTTACAAAAGGTCAGAATATTGTTCAATTGATGCCAACATCATGCGCTAAATGAAAGGGGGGTCTGAGAAGATTGGATGTGGTTAAGGGTCATACTACATCCATTCATGAGGCTCTTTAGACATTGCAAAATAAATCACCTTGGCAATCCTTTTTCAGTATAAATTCTGAGAGAATTTTGACATTGGATATGGGCATTGGCAAGAATACATTCATTGAGTTTGGATTGGTAAAGTCACTTAGAGTTGGAAAATTCATAGTTTTATTCTTCCCTGTCAGATTTTAGATTATTCATTTATTCCTGAATAAATCTAACAGCGGGAAGATTTACTTAAGGTCAAGTTTTAATTAACATTATGGTGAAGTTAAGGTTAACACTCATGATCTGAAAGACATGGTATGGCATTAAACTAATTGTTTGATTATGGAGATTTCCAGATTACTGATTTTGGCAAGGTCACTATATATTTCAAAACCTTAGTAAGTGCCCTTTCTTGTACCTATCATGAACTGTGGGGCTATAATTGACCTCTTATATTTTCCTTCATTTTATTGTTTATGTTTGGAAAAAATGATTTACCTTTAAATGCTAAGTCATGACAGGGGAATAAAAATAAGGAAAAAATGCTTTCCATTTCTCTCTTGGTATCTTATCCCTTGGTAAGATTCCTTCTGTTTTAGCTATTGTTTCTTCATATTTGTACTTCTAATTCATCTCCTTATACTATGACACCATGGTGGCAGTTTATGCTGTGATGACTAATTTCTTACTATTGAAAATGGAAATTCAAGCCGGGCATTGGTGGTGCACGCCTTTAATCCCAGCACTCGGGAGGCAGAGCCAGGCGGATCTCTGTGAGTTCGAGGCCAGCCTGGGCTACCAAGTGAGTTCCAGGAAAGGCGCAAAGCTACACAGAGAAACCCTGTCTCGACAAACCAAAAAAAAAAAGAAAGAAAGAGAGAGAGAGAGAGAGAGAGAGAGAGAGAGAGAGAGAAAGAAAGAAAGAAAGAAAGAAAGAAAGAAAGAAAGAAAGAAAGAAAGAAAGAAAGAAAGAAAGAAAGAAAGAAAGAAAATGGAAATTCAGTGCTTACATGCTTTAGGTATAGAATGTCCCAGTTTTTCCCACCTGCCAACACGGCCATACCACATTGAAAGGATGACTCTGCCCTCAGAATGCACAGTGCTAGTCACACTTTCTTGAGATTTCTTCATATGTACATGGGAAAATTACATCCTTTCTAATTCAGCATATCTATGATAAATAAATGACAACTGGTGAGAGGGATTCTTAGAATCTAGAACATTCAGGTGTCTCTTGCATCCTCACACTAGAGTGCAACATTCAAGATTGCTGCTACTTCCTGCTAGAAGTTTGGAAACTAGGACCTGGAAGGCCTTTGGGAATACAAATAGCAGGTTTGTTGAAGACTTGCAATAAACCTTGTTCTATCTTCATCCTGTTAATTTTCTTTACTTGATTAACTGCCTTGGAAGAGAATGGAGCTTAATGAATTGTGCTACCTGAATGTCTTGTGCTGTTTCCACATTGTCTCCTTCCTTTCTCCTATCTTTTTCGTCTTCCTTCCTTGTTTCATACCCTCTGAGTTTTCATAGGTCCTTTATGAAAGAATTTTTTTGACCCTCTTAATAACTTATGTTCGCCACAGGCATAAGGCATCTGGGTTGATTATGTCTTGTGCAATTTTACCAGCAGTTAGGGAGATAAATGATGTCACCACAAGATTTTCACACAAAAAGGAAATTGCAATTCATGTAAAAATTATCTGAGCCTTGCTGACCACTTGATCCTTTCTTACATAGTAAAGAAAGATAGATGGAGAAAGTGAGATACAGTTTTAAAATTCAATTTGTTGAGCAAATGCTGCTATTCTTAGGGATTGACTTACAACTCACCAGTACCATTTCTCCTAAAGCTCATGAACTTCTCACATCACCTTCTACTGGATCGTCTGCAGCAGATTTAGAGGACAGAATTTTTTCCCTCACATCTACTGATTGAGGAAGTTCTCTGAGTAGGCCATCACCATGTGTCAACACATTCCAAACTGAGACAATGTGCGCCAAAAGGGGGAGACTCCAAGAAAATAAATAGATTCTTGTACTACTTAGACTGTTCAAGGGCAGAATACAAAACCTGGCCATACCAGCAGTAAAAGGATTTGACATTGAAAAGGTGGACTTCTCTCTCATGGCATAGAAATACTAATTGTATGTTAACATACGGGAACCATTGTGATATCATAATGAAATAACAAAGAACTACATGGGAGCATAAGAAAGTATCTGCTGAGGCAATGACTGTACCAAGATTTAAATATCTTAAATTGTTTAGATTTGCCACTATATGCAAATTCCATATTCTCTCAACTTAAAGAAACAAAGCCAAGAATGGGGAAGTTTAAAGAAATTGGATATACCTTTGTGGGAAGCAGTGAATGAGCCCAAGTGTTGTGGGAAACCAGGGGAAAGTAGCAGAGAACACAAATATCGTAAGCTACATAGCAAATGGAATTGACCTCATGGGAGATGCATGCTTAAGAGGGAGGTAAAATGAGATTGTTGTGTAATGACTGAGATTTTCACAACTGCCAGTGGTAACAGGGTTTCAATGCATAGACCTTCATTACCTGGTTTAAGGTGGTTCTTTTGTAGTAGTCATGGCAAAGTTTTAGTATAGACAGTGCCCAATTCCCCTTAGAAGAAAATGAAGTCTGTTTTTTTTTTATATTTGATTATATAGCCTTATCATAAAGAGGATTTTCATACAGGTATGCTGGGATTGCATTAAGAAGACTACACATATAAACTGGTACATATCTGAAATGGAATACTATTGAGCACCAAAGAAAAATGAAATTGCAAAATTAGAGGGCTTAGAATGGGTAATATTAAGTGTGGTCACCCAAACTTAGAAAGAAAACAGAAATTCATATTTTGCCCATACATGCAGATCCAAGCCTATTTTTCCATGTATATATACAAACAGATTAGGTGTAAGTGTAAGTATAATAAAACATTGAGAAAGGTGTCCATGGAAGGGCAACTTTGGTGATAAGGACAGAATATAGAAAATAGAAAATAGAAAAAAACAAAAGAATATATGAAGATAATTCTTTTCCAAGTTCCAAATCTGTCATAATATATGTATTTTTTTAGTGTGATAGACAAGTTCATAAAAGTATAGTTAGAGAAAATGTAAACCTTAGAAGCTCCTTAGCTTTAGAATGATCATTCAAAATGTAAAGGAGTTCATTGAGATGTATAGAGTTTGGGACTGAGCAAATGTTTGAGCAGCTGCCTTGGGATAACTGTGTTATAATTTTATATATGAATTATTTTCACGAAGAAGGAGGAGCAGGAGTAGGAGGAGAAGGACCACTTAGCTCCAATAACATTACACAAGCCTTCTTCCCATTTACACTGAATTTTCATAGGATATATCACATATATCAATAACTCACATCCTTTTCTGTTTCCAGATGAGCCTAGATTCAAAGTAAAACTTTCCAAGACTTTTTCTTCTGCATTTTATCTCTTGAAACTTCTACCTCCTTAACTGAATGTTGTTTTTATTAGAGTGGCTGCCTTAAAGGATGCCCTTTTCTTAATGAAATCCACTCAAATAGTTTTTATTGCCCAATTTCTTCCCATTTTCTTCTCTCTGGCACAGACTACCTGGTATCCATAATTGCCATTTTACCTGGATGTCATTTAACCCAGAGTTCATTATTGCTCTTCTTTTAAATGTGTTTGTGTTAATTTCCTCAGAACGGCCTCATCGCCAGCTGGCCTGTTCCCTGCAGATTTCCATGGCCAAATGTCACACCTAAGTGCCTGCACCTTCCCTGATTTCTCCAAGCATTTGTTTAGACCCTATCAATCATTATCTCACAATATAAGCAGCAGCTTTGCAAATGGAGAGCATGACTGGTCTGGTGATTTATGCTTCGGGAAGCCTGTCTTTTCCTCCCAGTGCGAATCACAAGGGCCCACTCTTATTTGGCCAGTCTGGCAGTACCTGCCTTGGCTTATGGGAGGAGAAGGCTAAACTGCCAATATCACAGCCTTGTTTCTTTCATTCTTCCTGGATTTCCTTATCAGTTGTGACAATATGCCACAATTAATGATAGCAGATACACGCATGTTTGATACCACATGCATCACACTTAGGCGTGATGGATTAGCCATCAAGGAAATTAATTCTGCCATTACAAAGTAACATCTGAACTTTGAAGTTAGGCAGCTCTATTGTCTCAGGTTCCTCTATGAATTCAGGTATAAATATAACATTGGCAAGCTCATGTAGACTAAGAATAGTTTCAATATTGAACTTCTTAATATCCCAGGCATTAGTTTGCAGTTCCTTCCTGTCAATTTCTTCCATCCCGAGGGGTATTCATATCATCAGATTTCAAGGCTAGAAATACACACACATAACATGGACCACTTTTTTTTCAAGTAAATCTATTTTTAGAATATTCTATTCTATAAGCTATTCACGATCACAGATCCTTTGAAAAGAATTACCAATTTAGCTTTGACAGAAGGCACCAGGTAACATGCTTCTTATTAATCAAGTAGCCTTGAAATAATCAAATCCCTAGATAGCTGTATGTGCTGCAACTCATCACTATCAAGGCTCTGCATGTACATTCACAGCAAAAACAAAACTTTAGAAGGTCTCTGTTCCTACAGTCTTTTGTTCCCTAGCCTTTTGTATCATTCTGTTGTAAGTGATATTATTCAAGCAGGCCCAGTGATAGCTGCCAACTCTTGATGAGATCAAACCAAGAAAAATTAAAATGATGTCTTAAAATGTAAGTCAACAATCACAAGAAACATAAGATGTTTTCATAAAGTTCAAAATGACTGTTTAGAGCATTAGAACTTTGTGATAATCCTCAAATTATAGAAGGAAAATAAGATATTCATATCCATTGCAGGCAGGGAATCCAATTCTTTATTATTTTAGGGACATCATTTTGCATGGGGCCATGGTATTTGACAGCCTTTTCACAGCTGGTTTGGTCCAGAGGTAGATTGTATTAATGGCCAAAGAGTCTCATGAAAGAAGAAAATGTTAACACATGATGGGGAAACCCCTGTTGTGAGCAGGCTAAAATGAAGATGGCCTGGAAGACTGTCATCTTTAACCATTTGTGTAGCATCCACAAAGGGCGCTTTACCCATAGCTTTGTTTTATTTTCCTGATGTATCCTCCCAGTAATTAAACATTTTGTTTCCTATGATAGTATCTACTGAACAGAACTGTGGGGTACTATCTTCCTTCTGATATCTGAATTATTGTGCAATAAATGTAAAATATTATTCTGAATCATGGATGGGACAACCAGAATATGTGATAAAAATGACTTATACTACATATTTTGAATACAACAAAGTTATTATGAAAGTTTGAAGAACTCCATAGATGTATCTCCAGATATTGAGCACACTGATTTTCATTATCTTAGTATAATATATTAGTTGTGAAAAAAAAATCTTTTCCTGTAAAGCAATTCTTTTGGAATCTATACTTACAAATGTTGTGCTAAGTCTACTCCTTGAACATGTCAGAAACACCATGCTCATGTCAACTTTACTGATTGTGTTTCACTACTTAAACCATCCCTTCAGTCAAATATTTTGTGTTTGGTTGGTTTGGAGACTTTCACTCCATTTGCTTAAACACATATTTGTTGAATATTTTTATATACCAGGAGATGAACATGCTCCAGGAATTTAAGTGTTCGTGTCCAGATAATTATTGATCCATTTGTGTGTCATACCTAATTGCAAATCCTGCAAATGGATTTGTAGATGTTGGTTGTTTCAACACTTCCTGTGGCTATGAGGGTCAGGAATTACATACCTCACAGGCTCATCTGAACTAACTGAAGTTCTAGCTAAGTACACTCAAACCAAACCCAAACCTGGGTCCCAGAGGCATTTACTCTTGCCCAGAGCCTTTCTAGTACTTTGTAATATCATTTACTTTGCCATTTTTAAAAGATTCTCAAAATTAAAATAGATATTGTGAATATACTAAACTATTTAGAATGTGTGACAAAGGAAAACATACATCATGTAACAAAAAATGAGTGTATGGGTTTTTAAACAAAATTTCCAATTTTGTTATGACAAATGCTTTCTACACACTTGTTTCTGTGGTTCCTTTCCCCTGTGGGGTCTTGCTAATACATAAGATGTTCAAATACAGGGACAGCATATATTTAAAAAAAGATGTAACTTTTTTTTCTTTAAGATTAGATAGTTATATTTATAGTCTTCCTTATTAAGAATTTTAGAGCTGGGCGGTTCGTGGTGCACGTCTTTAATCCCAGCACTTGGAAGGCAGAGCCAGGTGGATCTCTGTGAGTTCGGGGCCAGCCTGTTCCAGGACAGGCATTAAAACTACACAGAGAAACCCTGTTTTGAAAAACCAAAAAAAAAAAAAAAAAAAAAAAAAATGGCCAGGTAGTGGTGGTGTACGCCTTCAATCCCAGCACTTGAGAGGCAGAGGCAGACAGATTTCTGTGAGTTCAAGGCCAGCCTGGGGCATAGTGAGTTCCAGGAAAGGAGCAAAAAGCTACATAAAGAAACCTTGTCTCGGAAAAAAAAAAAGAAAGAAAGAAAGAAAAACCAAAAAAAAAAAAAAAAAAGAATTTTAGAAAAGAAACTCACTAAAGAAGTGTATGTGTATAAATTTGAAATACATTATAAAATAGTTCTGTTAGTAATATAAGTTAGAATAAAAAGTGAATCAGATACATTTTGGACTGACCAAAATAGGATAGATAATGGAATTATTTTCTCTGAGTTTGTCAAATGCAAATAGACTAGATATTGTTTAGGTTTATTTATTTATTTATTTATTTATTTATTTATTTATTTATTTATTATGGTTTTTCGAGACAGGGTTTCTCTGTGTAGCTTTGCACCTTTCCTGGGACTCACTTGGTAGCCCAGGCTGGCCTCGAACTCACAGAGATCTACCTGGCTCTGCCTCCCGAGTGCTGGGATTAAAGGCATGTGCCACCACCGCCCGGCTTGTTTAGGTATTTATTGCTTGTATATATTGTATATACTTTGTTATCATATTTAATGTATATAGTTTTTCTTATATTAGTTATAGCTTTTTTCCTTTCATTAGAACAGAAATATGGTGATATTTTATTTGTGCTGAAATGTGATTTTTATTTGTATGTTAATAAATAAAGTTGCTTAGGGTTCAGAGCTAATAGCAAGCCATTTAGCAGAAGTCTGGCAGTGGTAGTACACACCCTTAATCTGATCACATGGTAGGCAAAGTCTGTGTGTTCAAGGACACAGCCAGCTTGGTGACACATGCCTTTAATCCAAGTACCAACCATAGAGACCTGGAAGTCTGTATAGACAGGCAGTGATGAAGAAGACATGTGGTTGGGCTTAGAACCAATGGGAAGGCAGAATAGAAAGTCAATAAAAATACAGACACACAGGAAGTAGGTCTCTTTCTCAGGGGAAGAACGGCAATGGCTGGTAAGCTAAAGGCTATTTGCTAGTGCTCTGACCTCTTGGGCTTTTAACGATTAAAAACAAAAAAGATTATATAATAGACCAGAAAATAGATGCATAGATTTTCATCATGTGGACCTCTTTCTATGTATATTTGCTTTTGAATATCTGAAGTCTTACTGTAAATTGAAAACCTACTATACATGTATATGTGTGCATGTACATGGTACATTCACACACATGCACACACACACACATAGTTTATAGCATAAAGTTAAAACAAAGAACTGAAATGTGTGTACATTTTATTTTCATATCACACCATTATGTGGCCATGATTACCCTGTTAAGTTCTTCACAATTATTGGCTCAGAATGGTGATGAAGAAGGGCATGTTTTACCAAACTTAAAAACTGCGATTTTAATTCCCCTGAGCAGTGACAGCATGATTTAGGACCATAGAATTAGGTAAGTCTTGGATATAGGTTCAGATAGTAACTTTCTGCTTCAAAGGATGACACAGAATCATCCCCATATTAAGAGGTGTATGATCCAGAATGAAATTTTTAAAAAAAAAAAAAAGAGAAGACCTGCATGGTACAAAATATCTCAGTACCATTTGAGATATTTTGTACCATGCTGGAGAGTACTAAACATAAAAATATGTAATTTGTTTCTTGTAGTATTGTGTAGTTAAGGAAAGATGCATGTGTGTACGTGTGTGTGTGTGTGTGTGTGTGTGTGTGCATGCTCGCACATGTGCATGTGGTGTGTTTTCTGTGTGTTTAAAATTGTTATGGTTTTCATTCAACTCAGCCTTGCTCCTCAAATACACAAAATCAAATTTAAGGTGCAATGCATAGTATAATCATTCAAAAATTTAACAAGTTCACTGTGTGTGTTTTTCTAAAATTCAGGAGCCTACCTCATTTATCTTAAGAGAGATGACTCAGAGGCGGAGGTAGGTGTGTCTGAAATGTGACAATGGTTGGTCATTTGCAGTATGATCACTGTGATGCAGAGGAGATGGACTATAGAGATCTACCCACAGTGAATTTATATCATGGGATGACAAACATGAATAATGAGAGAGTTTTAATATTCTGTCACCTTGTCCTTCTTATCCTCCCCAGTATCCTCTCTGCTTACTCATTTCACATGCTGGAGCCAGAGCATTCTCTGTCTTCAGACTGAAAACTCTCTTCATTGTTTTTTCTTCCTTCTGTTCCTTACCTTTGTATTGCTGCCCCCATTCCTAGGAACCTGCAGCAGCCTTTTGGTCTCCATCTGTCCAGTCTCTGTGGTAGCTGATCAGTGTGGTAGATATCTCCAGCAGCTTCCAAAGCGGCCGGAATGGACATCCTTTGTCACCTCTGACAATACAGCATTAATAATTTTTTAAAAGCCACTTCATATTTCCTCATTATAGCTTATGCTCATGATCAGTAGCATGGGATTTGAAGCAACACTGTTCAGATTCAAACTTTGGCCAGCTTACTTGCCAAGTATGCAACATCTGAAACATTACTTCAGATCTTCAGTTTCCTGAGCTGTGAAGTAGAGGTGACTACTTTATAATGGTTGATGTAAGAATTTGCTAATTGATACATGAGTTATTTAGATTGATGATTGATATATAGTAGAGAGCATACCAAGCTTACTGGTATTAATGGACAAATTAATGTGTTTTCTGCATAGGGTATGCTAATAGCATCAAGCTTTAAATGGATTACCTGTAATAAAATGTAGGACACATTTGAGCCAGTATCCAAACTAACATCAGAAGTAGTGATTGTCTTGTCACGATTTTAGCTGTTTGGAGATAATAGTTGTTGCCAGATGAAGAGCCTCTAATATTGTACCTAAAATGTGGAGGAAGTTATAGAAATGTCATATAAATTATATATAGAGAGAGCTGCACTCACAAGCCTCCTTTTCATATCTGTGTGTGCATGTGGGCTCAGTTACTTTCTCCTAAAGTGTAGCAATGGGGCTTTTAAGACCCCAGCCTCCTAACACAGAGTATACTACCCATGGACTCAAGTGCATACAAAGAGAGTACTGTACAGCAATCCAGTCCCTTGGGAATATAAGCCTACTTCTCAATGTGCACACGGAAATCAGCTCCTTCTCAAATATAAATTCCCTGACATAAAATCCCAAGCATTAACAATGGGACTTGGGCAAATCAGTTGCACCAAACAAACATGGTTGAATATCACACTTGATATTTGCCTTCTCATATCTCAATTCTGTCAAGTTTTAAATTTGAAAAGAGATAGAAGGTTTTTCCTTATTAATCAGGAAGATAGACAACTGCAAGAAATTATAGACAATAAAAATAAAGTGTTAAACTAAAAAACTGAAGTTCTAATATAAATTACAGAAAGCCTAGAATTATAGTGTGCTGTGTACAACAATGGTTCATGCTATTTAGAATTTTGTGATGGGACAGTTGAGGAAGATCTGTCATCACCATGTATCAAAATCAGCTGGTTTTTTGACTTGAGAAACTTGAATCTGGTTATCTGGAAATGCAGGTACCTTCTAAACCATGCGAAATTAAATGATACTTTAATATGATCTCTAAGGGGAATATCTGTGTTGGAGTGATGACTAGGCATATATATTTTTTCTGTTAAACAGAATACTCATTCAAGTAGACTTCACAAGGAACCTTTTCACAAGAAACATGGGTCACTTTTGATAATATACATCATAATTAGTTTTAATGTTGTACATATATATTCAATATATATTCAGACTAGAGAGGGAACATAACAGAAAAATAGTGGCCCACGAAATTGAGTCTTTATGGAAAATAACCTCTGAAATTGTGCTCCATTCTTCTTCTGCCTTAGTTTATAATTTGGTTGTGTTTGGGAAACAGAAATCTTAGAATGTTCAGAGGCTCAAATCACATCAGCACTCACAAGTTTGGAAAAGTTGCCCAACCTCCTGGGTCTGCAAATATTGGCTGGAAATTACACACACACATCAAACTTCTGGCAGTTGTAGCCCTCCTCCTGGCTGGAAGTTCAAGTGCAGGGACGCATGAAATTGAACAATGATAATAGTAAAAACTTTTCTGAAACCATTTTTGAACTGCAAAAGGTAGGATTTAGGTCTATCTTATCTGGAAGAATGACTCTGGTAAAATTTTGTAGTCAAATGGTTTCATTGTCCTTCCCTCTTTCTCATCATATCTTATGGCATGATAAATTTACCACTTTATTAAAAAACTTAAACTTCAGCACCACTGAACTGATACCTTCTAATTATTTGGACTTGAATCAGTCCATTAATTGTGTTCAAAGACCAATGATTTTTTTTTTTTTTTTTTGCACATGTATGCTGTGAGGGAGCTGATTAAAAACACTGGGTAAAGAACAATGAATCCCAAAGATTGCAAAGACTTTCTCTGCATTTCACTGCATCCAGACCTTTCCCTTGTGTTATTATTGGGTCAGATGCTGATCTGCATCCAAGCTTTCATTCAGTCCATTTCTGGAGAAAGAATGTTTGTTCAAAAAGAAAAAAAAAAAGGTTATTTCAGTAACAAAATTCTCAAGATAATTCATAGCAACAGTCTGCATATGTGTGGGGATAGTGAACTCTGGAAATAACATATGCATTGAGATTATCTAGACAGTACTTCTTGTTGTTCCCTTAACAGCCCAGCATAACTAGTTATGTAAAAATAACATTATATTGTGCATTATAAGGCCTCTGGAGAGAACTAGAAGAGATCTCTTGTGCCATGTCATGGTAGTATTGGAATTCTTAGCACCAAACTCCCTCCCATACAAAAAGACAGAACCCCTCTGCCTCACAGAGGGGCCAGGAAATAGAAATCCAGAGGAAACGTTATATTTATCTGTTTTAATATTTTTTTCTCTTCTCTGAAACCATGGAGAATTATTCTAGGATGTGAGAAAGAGACATGGTGAGTGAGGACTTTTTTAAAGTTCTTATAAAAGAGACTGCTTGTATTATCTTTAACAAACAAACAAACAAAAAACAGATGGAAAACACTGCTGTCACTCATTCAACAAAGAGGCGGATCCTTCTCAGAGAAGCAATCTTTACTGTGATAGCACACCCTCATGTGTCCTTGAGGACTCTTTAATTTAAGGTATCTCAGTTATGACTTCTTCAAGATTCAAGATGGCAAGTGGAAAGTGGTGAACAGACACATTCAGTCATTTAATATCTATGACTTTAGAGCATAGTTAATAAAATTTCTACTAGTGTTTTGTCAAGTCTTTCCTAAACATTCAGTCTCAAAAATCCAACACTTTTTCAAGTCTCAAACAAGGATGATCATGTAACAGTTCCCTCTTATCTGGCTCTTGCTTTGTCTGGTAAGGCTCCATGAGCTTTCCTTGAAGATATATCCATGTTGTCAAGCATTACTCTACATAAGTTGAATATAATCAGTAGAAGTTTCTGTAAAAATTTTTATTCAGAATAAATACTTACTGAGGGTTGGTTTACAGCAGCCTGTTTCCTACTTTGATTCCATATGTCTAGTTTTGAGAAGAGCAGAGGGAGAGATTGGGGGGAGGGTTGGCTATGGGAGATTGGTAACTTGAATTGCTAGGAAAAGGAGAAAGTATACAAAATTTTAATAAAAAGAAACCACTACTGCCTTGTTCACTCTGTGGGATAACTGGTTTCCAGTGCTGCAGATCCCTTGCAACATCAGGCTTTCTTTTTGAGACAGTTAATGCGCCATCAGTCAGCCGGTAGCAATAGTTTCTGTGTTGCAGTCTAAGTGTGTTTTCATTCAGCTCATTTGCACTTCAAAGCTAAAGTCGATAATTCCTACACAAGTAGGTGTAATTTTGGTTATTTCCCTTTTGTAGTATATGAACACAAGCTGGGAAAATCTCTAAATTCATTTGAACAGGGCATTGCTGGCTGGAATCTGCAACACAGAAACTCTGTTAGTTATTGGTAAGTATTATTGCTGTGAGTAAATCCTTAGGGAATGGGGGGGTCTACAGCTAAACACCATTTATTCTCTTTTCGTGATCAATAACTTTATTACATAAAACATAAGGATGATCTCTGTTTTACAACACATCTTGCAATCTTATCTTCAGCAGAAGAGTTGGGAGGAAAATGAACAAAGCCAGTAGCTTTCAAGGATGAAAAAATGTTTGCTAAGCAGGAGGAAGGAAAGTGTGGTGGGAAAGATAGATTCTGATACATCAGAACAATATGGCTACTTTGCTATCCATGAGTCTAAGCAATGGAAAAGCTGTGAGAAGAGGCAGGTATAAGGAGCTCTTGCTATGTGGTAGCTGTTGGATAAGACAGTGCTAGTTTGCTTTAATGCTATGAACCCCAGTATGTCTAACACACTCTACTGGATGGCCACACACTTAAGAGTATTTAAGTGGCACTAATGAGGACACACAGTAGAGTGGGTATGGAATGAGGTAGAGAAACCAGAAGGAGATGGGCGGGGGAAAGGAGGTAAACATGATAAAAAAAATGCAGTGTATAAATTTCTCAAAGAATTAACAACACATTTTTTTTAATGCCCAGGAATCCTGTGCCAAGTCAGCCTAATCTCATGCCACATTCCATGTCAACATTACAGTTGACATGTTGAGGTCATTTCAAACTCACTGTGTTGAAGGGTTATAACCAGAAAAGTTTTAGTGGTGACTAGTGTCTGAGATCACATGTGTGACCACTAGCTCAAGGCACAGGATTAGCATTCACATTTTTTAATTACTTATTAGTCAATTTTTTTGAGAATTTCATACATGAGTTCTATATGTACTTCACTTCTACCCGTCCCTTTCCCCCTCCAACTCCTCCATGTCTCACCAACTTCCTCTCAAATTTTGAACTCTTCTTAAAGTTTTGTTACATACACATGAGTATGCATATGTACATTAATAAAGCCTGTCAAGTGTATTAGTGTTGGTCATATGTATTTATGCTTAGAGATAACTGCTTGGGATTAGATAAGCTATTAGGGTACTCATTCTGGAGAAGACTGTTCTTTTAATAGCCATTCATTGTCCATTTGCTCCTATCTGTGATGACATTTCCATTAGTTTTGTCACTTTGCATGTCTATCTTGGATAACCATATTGCTGAGATCTCATTGATTCTACCCCTAGTCATCTATAGAAGATAGTGCCTCACGTCCAACATCTCCCTGGTCCTCTAGCTCTTCCACTTTCTCTGCCTCTTCTTTTGCCATGATTCCAGAGCCTTATATGTAAAGTTTTATTTTAGCTGCAGAGTATTTTTGTATGTGTTAGGAACTGTGCATGTGTGTCAGTCATTATATCATCATCATTTGTTTGTGACAATTTCACAAACAAATAAAATTAAAGGACAAACAAGACTGATAATTTTCAAAATGTTCAATGACTTTTCCAGATTTCTCTGATAGAGAAAAGGTCTTAAGCTAGATCTGAATGCTGGGTAAGAGCTGTTATACTCTTCCCAGTTGTGTTTGATACCCGTGGCAAGGCAAAACATTGGTGGTATTTCCAGGGATTTATGCCAATAAATTCTCTATGGAGGGATGTGGCATTTCTAAAAGCAGTCACTCAATATGATGAAGCACGCCTGGCTTTCTTTGGTTCCCCATCATGGCCTTCCCTTACCTTTTCTATTTATGTCTCTCACTTTATAATGTCCATCTTTGTTTGACCTGAGTAACTTTTACATTACTGTCTGACAATTCATTGAGTCTTCCTTTGTGGGATTCTATCTCCTGCCCCCATCTACCAACAAGGAGCCCTTTCAGGATCACACCTCACTGCTGTGGATACCTATATGCTGTGAGTGTGTTGCTCTGATTGGTTAATAAATAAAGTGCTGATTGGCCAGTAGCCAGGCGGGAAGTTTAGGCAGGACAAAGAGAGAGGAGAATTCTGGAAAGTGGAAGGCAGAGTCAGGAGTCACCAGCCAGACACAGAGGAAGTGAGATGTAAAAGTACCAGTAAGCCATGAGCCACATGGAAACTTATAGAGTAATAGAAATGGGTTAATTTAAGATATAAGAACTAGATAGCAAGAAGCCTGCCAAGGCCATACAGTTTATAAGTAATGTAAGTCTCTGTGTGTTTACTTGGATCTTAGCAGGACTGGAGAAAATTTCAACTACACCTCACTACTTTGGGCCTAAGTGATTTCCTCTTAGCAGTTTTGTGTGAGTGCATAATTAATAGCATTAATTAAATAATACAATAGTATTGCCTATTGTCAGTAGCCTTGAAACATTAAAAAGAAATCTTTCTAAAACTTTAAACCTGTATCACTGCTAATGCCATTAACACCAGGGAAAAATGAATTCATTTATTTTTCTTTGAATGTTACACTCCTCCTTATACCATATTAATATCTTCCAAAAATGCCTTGGAGCAACAGGAAAATATAGATTTTTCAGGACCACTGATAAGATAAAAAAAATTAAGCTATGAGTTATGATCAAATTACCAAAGAAACAGTGATGTTTTGGCTAGAACTCATGAAGTCTATGTCTACCTCACATATGCAGAATTGTCCCCTTTATTTCCTTTATCCTTTATTTAACCTATATTTTCTGTTTCTGTTTTCTGTTTTTATCTTGTAGTGTGTATGTCTGCATGTCTGTGTGAGTGTGTGTGTGTGTGTGTGTGTGTGTGTGTGTGTGTGTGTGTGTGCATGCACACATGCATGTGCATGTTACATACATATATGGTCATTCTTGAATAAGCATGAGGAAGCCAGAGGACTATTCCAGGTTAAGGCACCCCCTCTATTGTTCTTCACTGTATTCCCTTGAGACAGGTTAACTCACTGAACCTGAAGTTTATCATTCCCTCTAGGATTCCTGGGTATTGAGCTCCTTGTATCTGCCTGTCTCAAACAAAAACACCAAGGTTGGTTACAGGCATATTCTCCTGCCTGGCTTGTGTAAGGATGCTGGAGATTCAACCTCAGGACATTGTACTTGCATAGCAAGTATCCTTACTGCTGATCCATCTCCCTAAGCTGATACTTCCTTGAATTGAGATGTAACAACTTCCAAGGTCATCTAGTGTGAGTAAAATGAATCTAGAATAGTTTTCAGTGAGTTTCATTAGGTATGTACCTTTGGTGGAAAGGTGTCCTTTCTTACGGTCCCTGTCATCCCATCAAGACATGACTGACTTCCTATGGTCTTTTCTTTTTAATGAAGTCTTATTTCCCTAAGGTGTTTTTTGTTATTGTTGTTGTTTTGTTTTTGTTTCTGTCCTGCAAATAGAAGCACTTTAATCTAAAGTTTGTGCAATGATATTTATTTCAAATATGCAGGGCTTTCTTTGTATCCTAATTTATGTTCACCATTTAATGAAGAGAGAAGGGTAGAATCAATTAGCAAAAATTTTAAGCTATACTTCAAAACAATTGTGCTATTGGTGAGATCCATTTGATCCAAGTAGCCCCCCACCCCAACTAAATGAGTCATTTGAAAAGAATCTAGTGTCCTGAAAAAACAACTCGAATTAGAGCGGAGAGGAACAGCTAGAAGCCAGTAGCTCCTTAACCTTCAATGTAGGTGATGGTTTCTGAACTCTCCTTTTTCCTTCTTGTCAGCAAATCCTCCTGTCATTTCTTTCACATCTTTGAAGCATTCTCCAGGGTTGTTGACAGAAATCAGTTCACAGGGAATGGAAAAGTTTCATTTCATCATTTCTTGGAGAAGTAGAATGGAAGAAGTGATGGCCTCTTCTGGCCCCCGTTTTCAGGCTGAATGCAAAGCATGGAGAGATGATGGCTACACCTGAATCAGAGGAATGCTCTGTACCAGGCAGCTCCATCAGAAGCAGTAAACTATTTCTCTCCAGTCAGACTTCCTGTTAGCAGGAAGGAAGAGTAGTTTGAGAACTCATTGATGCCTTCAAACTTATGAGCCTTAATTAACCAGGGGGACCTAATTGTTCCATTATATCTGAAAGAAAATCTGAGCCCTAATAATTCTTAGACATAACCTCTTTGATACAGGAGTACCTTTTAATTACAGTATTCCCATGAGATGCTACTAGAAACTCATTATTTCAGGAACTTTTCAGCCCATGGTATCTTCATTTGTTACAAAAGTCACCATCTCACTGAGCTGGGACATCTTCTGTTAGTATGAGCTTTCTACATTGACATATTCACCATCTCTGATGGACCAAGGCTAATTACAGTGATACTGAAGAAGAAGAAAGACATAGTACTTTCTAATGTGTGCTAGTCATGTGATAAAAAAATCACATGATAAAAATTCACATCTGTTTAAGTTTTCTTTTATCATCACAGATATATTTTATAACATTAATGCTCTAGATATATAGGGAAGTTGTAAGTGTGTGTGTGTGTGTGTGTGTGTGTGTGTGTGTATGGGTGCGTCCTTCTTTATGATCACACAACACTCATAGGTGGAGAATTAAAGTAATGAAGTTCTGTGTCATTACTGAACTGTATATTGGAGTCACCCACAATATATAAATGCTTCTAACTTAACACATTCAAATTACATTGTCTGTTCATTGTTCTTTTCTGGATTACTATGAGATAATCTCTAAAAAATGTCTTAATTAATAAGACTTTCAGCCAGCATATGAGATTATTAGATTTGATTTTAGAAGTTTCTTGTTTTCTTTCTGAATACATGAGATTTTAAGTTGCAAATAGTACTGAAAATTTGGCATACAGATGAAGCACACAGAAAAACCACAAGATCAGTGTTCTAAACCAAGTGTCTGTATCTTCAAAAGCTATCAACACAAAGATGGTAAGAGTTTCAGAAGGACATGATGGGAAGAAAACACACTTGAAAGGACACTAATGTGCTTTTCACACCTGAAACTTTCTTGATTGGCTTGATACATCACCCACCATTTTCTCTTTCGAACTAATGAAAATCATTTAGTTTAAATGATTCCTCTCATCTCTTTGAGGGCATGGCATAGTGTGCTCCTACCTCCATCCCCTGAAATTCATAGAGAAGGTGTTCAGGACTGAGCTACCTTTTTGTGTGAATGTGACAACCCCATGTTAAGCTTCTGAAAGAAATAAAACTACTAAGAGGAGCTGGGGCTGCAGCTAAGTCAAGATAAGAGGCAGGAACCATCTGGGAGGGGTTTTGGGTGGCTGGGGAAGTAAAAATATGAGGGGACCAGAGAATCTGGGTGTTACTTGCACAGACACAGAAGAAATTGAGATGAACATACCTCTCTGTAGCAGAGCTAATAACAGATTCTTAAGTGAGTTCTGCTACGGATGTGGGAACTTTGCCAAAGAATGAAACTTTGAGAAAAGGAAGGGGTTGATGGTAAAGTAAACTGTGAACTCATACACATTCTAGGCAAGTCACAAGACCAGTGCCCAGTGAAGTAGATAGGCATCTGTCTATCTCTGAAAGAGATAATGGCAGGAGTAGTGGGAATTAGACTCATAAAAAGATGTCACAGACAGCAGATTAATACCAATGATAAACGCCAAAATGACAACCTGAAGAACAGCAGGTACTCAGGCCTCCGCCGTGCCTTTTCCATTGTTTCTTGTGTCCTTTTCTGTCTGACCTCTTTGGCTCTAGCAATAGGAGTATTCAAAAATCACATCTATTGTTGTGAAAACTAGCCATTATTATGTGTGGGAATCTTTGAGTTACAATTCTTATTAAGTCATGTTGGTTTAGATATAATTTTTATAATTCCATTTGTAGGTTGTTAATTGTATGTTATACTACAGGTAAATCAAAACACGCTTAAATGTTTTAAAAACTCCCTTGAAATCCTTTTTTTTTTTTTTCAACTATTTAGACCTCATTCTGGAGGCAATGGCTTCAGATTTCATTTTGACATGGTGCCTCTAAGCAACGTTAAAATTCAATTTCCTGATTAATAAAATAGAGTTTTTATTTGTTGTTCATTGATGGCGAATAGTGAGCCTTCTTTTATTGCCTCTGCTTTCGATCCTCCATTCAAGCACCAGCTAATATTTTAGTAGATTATCATTGCTAAGTTGTTTCGCTGAAGTCTTCCGTGCTTGGTTCATTCACTTGTACTAATATAATATAATAATCATGCAAAAGGTACTATGACCCTAGTCATATGAATTTGTGAAATCTACAAAATTTAGGAAAATTTATTCAGCCTTAAAAACAATATAACTCTATTATATGAAATACCTAGAGTAGTTAATAAAAACAGAAAGGATAATAATGGCTACTAGGAGCCTTAAAGAGAAGGAAAGGTAAAGCCATTGAGTAAATATTTTTAGTTGGGGAAAGTGAAAGAGTCCTTGAACTGAATTATAAAGATGACTGTTACCATGACTGGAATATTTGTTTCTCCCAAAAGCCATGCTAGGTTTTGATTGTCACTGTAGCAGTATGGAGACTTTAGAATTGGACTTAGTCACAAGGAATCCATTTTAAAGGCATTTGTGTCATTGTAAAGGACAAGGTGGCTCCTCTCTCATTTTCTGTTGGCTTTCTGTATTCCACTCTTAGGAAACCATTAAGAAGGTCCTTTCCAGATGCCAGCCTTAGATTTTGGATTTCCCATCTCCTAAACCTATAACATGTAGATTTTTGTTCATTTGTAAGTCATTTATCACATCTGATCTGTTGTAGCAGGTACTATGGAGTGTTTTCCTCTGCATATGACCATTGCCATCTTGAAATGAGGACAGTTATCAAGACCTGCATGACACTGAAATATGACTGGTTTCAGTAACAACCCTGGAAGAGGATAAGAAAGGCTCACAAATCACACAAGATGGTAAAAATTTGCACAGGGTGCTCAACAGAAGCTCACATGGTACACAGGGCACACAAGGAGGGGCATGAGACTCACAGGCCCCTCCCCCTTTTCCAAAAATCTGGGAGCAGATAAGAACTGCACGGGACAGATGCTATTCTTCAATTATAAACACCACAAACTTCACATATCTTATAATTACATCCTCACCAATGTGCTTAACATGTGACCTCAATAAACAATTGCTTCTTTAAGCTAGACTTGACAGGAATCCTTCATATGGTCCATAGTCTATCACTTCTGGTATGAAGTCATGTTAGTCCATATCTGCCCAGAAAAGTGAAGCACAGAGTTATGTCCCCAGGGAATGTATTGGATTTTCTCTGTTACTATGTAAAATGTTTGCTTTCTCTGCTGGGATTTTGTTTTTTTTGTTTGTTGTTTATTTTATTTTGTTTTTGATTTTGTTTTTTCTTCAACGCAGAGAATAACTTAATCAGTTGTGAACTTAAGGGATCCAGAAGCTAAATGCTTGCTGAAGAACAACCAAATAAGGGTAGTGGTGAGTCCTGTTGTGCAACCTGCAAACTACAACTTGGTCATTTCATTGTCATTAGGCTAAGTAGGTACCGTTATTTCTTGGGTGTGATCTTTTCAAGTTTGTTTTGCATTTGCTTTGAATCAGTGTGGAACTTCCTATATGCTTACTATACCCAAGAATGAGGAGGAGAAATATATATACACACACACAAAATATACTTAGTGTGATGATTCCTTCTCTCAAAGAGAGAATTTCATCTGAGTCTTTTTCCCACAGCCACTCATACTGTTTTTTTTTGTTGTTGTTGTTGTTTTCCTACACACACTAATTCTATTCCTGGGTAGTTTGGCCTGGAATGTCAGCAATCTCTGCTTCTGCCATCCATTTCTGGGTTAATTTTGGACTGTAGATTTTTTTCAAACCCTCCCTTTCCAATGTGTTGTTCTCAGTCATTTTCATTTCTCAATAATGCTTTGAATCTAATATTGGATGATGGCCTTTCTCCTCTCCTCTTACTTATTAAGGTTTATGGGTTTAATTTGTTTTTATTCTCTCTCATTTTAATGAAAAATGGAGGCAAATGTTTGTGGGTATTTGGTCATCACACAGAACCAGAGATTACTACAGGCTCTTGCAGCACCAAGGCTCATCGCCCTCTTGTGCATCAGCAGCACACTCAGTGAGTTTTTACTGGGAGACAAAACTGATATAAATGAAGGAATACCTGGACATGAGTGCGTGTTCACTGTCTCCTCACTGCAATGCTGTGACAATTTTGTCACAAAGCAAGTCTCTCTCTCTCTCTCTCTCTCTCTCTCTCTCTCTCTCTCTCTCGTAATTTACATTACAAATATAACCTGTTCAGTCCATATAATGGTACCTAAATGTAGGTTTTCAGGGCTGACCATGCAGCTCTAGTATATATGCATATACATAAATATACATATACATATGTTCATGCAATTAATTTGGTTTAAAAAAGAGAGAGACCATGAATTTGAAGGAGTGCAGGGAAGGGTGTATGGGAGGTTTTCGAGGTAGGAAGGGGGAAGGTGAAATGCTGTAATTATATATAATCTTGTAAATAAAATAAAAATATTATATCTCAAAAGAATCTCAAATTCAGGTTCTATTTTGGTAATTTCTAGTATCCATAACTATTCTTAAGTTTTTTCTCAGTTCTAATGAGAACACATATGGTGTCCCCCAAAAATGTTTTTACAAGTGCTTGTAGGTCATTTATTGCTGCTTAGATCTATCCTGTATTGGGATATAAAATCCAGCCTGCTCAAAATGCCGAGCATAGAGAGCAGCTGGACTTCCAGAGTTCACTCAGACTTCCCTTCTGTCCAAATTCTTTTATTAACTTACCCTTGCTCTTATTTTCACTAAAGTTCTGAAATCCAATGGAAACAGATTGATTTTTGCAAAATGTCTTAGCATTCTCCTTCTTCTGACATCCCCTGGAATCCCATTACTTATATAAACTATGGCTGCTATGTTCACAATTACGTATGTAAGCCTACTGAACCACTTGTTCTTTTTTAATTTCTCTTTTTCTGTCTATCTTTTCTTTTGCTTTGAGATTTGATACTTAATATGGAAAAGAAACAGAAATTCAGAGCTCCCTCTATTCTGAAATAAATATAATTGACTCAAACACCAAATTAGCTTTATATATATTTGCCTATTTTTTCCCTCGGTCCTTATAAGAATGCAAATGCTACTTGTGATGGTTGGTCACAATTATCAACTACATTCACCCAGAAAGCAGTGTTTTTGACATGTCTAAAAAAGATTGTCCTGATAGCTTTAACACAAATGTTTCTCCCCACTGGGGATGGAACTGTTCCCTACACAGGATACCATGCTGCATAAATAGAGAAATGGAACTGAACAGCAGCATGAATTCTCATTCTCTGAGTGTGGATGTGATATGACCAGCTGCTGTGAGTCATGTGTCCTTGACTTCCCTTCCATGGTATAATGTACCTGTGAACAGTGATCTAGAATAAGTTCTTTCTCCTTTGACTTTTTTTTTTGCCAGAATATTTTGTCACAGAAATAGTAAAATAAATCAAGAGTGTATTTGAATTTTTTTTCATTTATCTACTGATCAAGACAAACAAGTTGAGCTTCAAGGGTTCTGAATGTTGAGCACACAGTAGCATGAGAAAAGAGCAGCAAAAATCTTTGAAAATGGACCAGCAGAGAAGGCCAGGGGCACAGGCAGGGTTTGTGTATGATAATAATCCAGAGCATATTTGAAGTGGAAATTTAAGTCTTTCTCCATTTGTTGCTCATTAAAATTACAAGTAGCTCATTCTTGTATTTATCAAATTTCCAGGAGAATATATAATGTTGAACAGAGTATGGAAAAGTCCATGGCAACCACCCCTTCCACTACATAGAAACCTGGCAGGTGACAAGAGAGTAGGGGATTAGTGCACATGTACAGAGAAAGAAGAGAATGAGCAATTGATGATATTTCATAGGCTATAACATACAGGCTTTATGATGGAAGACATACAAAATATTGACATTATACATAATGAACTGTATTGCGTATAGTCAAAGCCTTCTCCATTCTCACAGGTGAGCACATGGCGAATAGAAGATGTTGGAAACAGCTTTCTATGCCACTCTGGCATGGCCAGTGGCAAGAAGTAAGACAGCTCCCATTTAATGAAAGACTACTGCAAGTGAGTGGGAAACAATGCCTGCTAATTATTCTTGTTGTGCAATAAAATAACAATCTTTAGCAATAATAAAAAAATAAATAAATAACGCCAAATGACAAGTCATTTTACCTAACTACACATTCAGATCTTTATAGAGATTTTCTCACTTGTGCCCTCAATTCTGTATGGAGATTGTAAGTAACCTTAAGCTGCCACTGGCTCTTTGCCATAGTTCTGAATGTTCCTTTGAACATTTGCTACTATTTTAATAGCTCTGTTTATTTTGTGATGAATTATGGATCCACAGTGTATATCATTTATAATAGAGATTCCCATTTGTGCTTTCCATCATTAATGTTACTCAATACTTTAGAGAGAAAACACAAACCACCATTGGCTGTGCTGCTACACCCTCAGAAGATGAGATTATTTTCCTGTTACTGCTTTGTGTTCTAGAAATTGGCAAGCACCTCCATTTCTAGCTTTTGTTGTAGAGTGAGAAAAGGAATTGGTTTCTTGCAACAATAGCAAACAACAGAGGATGTGAGACCCAAACATTGACAAGGCCTACTGGGACTGGCTTTGTATTTGAATTGTGAAGTTGGCTACATTGCAATGGGAAAAGGGTGCTCCATTTAGGACTGTTAGGTTTAGTACTACATACCTATGTGTGGTCGGGGTATGACATTCACAAAGATGGTGAATGGGAACCTGGGCAATACTGTCAAATGTCTGTTGGCCTTGTATTTGGCCCAAAATAGAAAACTAAGGAATAGGGGTTTTGGGGTTTTTTGTTTTTGTTTTTTGGAAATGTAGAATCTAGTTGCTATCTATAAGAGTCATCCAGGCTATGTCATGTCAGTAACAGTAGGACATAAATAGGATATATATTTTTTTAAAAAGCAGTGAAATTAAAATATCTTATCAAATGCTACATATTAGCTCAAGCATAGAAGATTCATTTCATCTGTTAAATATACAATAAGTATACATAATCAACAATGCACTGAATTAAATGTTAGGAAATTTTTAAATGTGGTCACATAGTACTCTCAATGGAACCAGATTTCTGAAAATAGAGGTAAGTAAATATTGGATGAAATGTAGGAGTAAAAGGGCATGGTGAATTGAGTGTAGAGATATCTAGTCTTGGCATTACCAACAGAATCATAAGTTGTACCATTCTAGCCACATATGATTTATAACTAATAACCATATTGTGTTTACAGATTGTTCCAAAGTCCATTAGAGATCAATAGATACTGTGATATTGTGTTATAGCAAATTGTGAATATAGCACAAGGCAGAGATGAGACAGAAATATGATGAAAAATGAGAAAGACAGAAAAATGAGAAAAAGACAGAAGAAATCAAATAAGAAATTAATAACCCAGGGTAGATGATAAAAAAACATTTTAAATTTATAGTATAGCAAAAATATGAACAAAGGAGTTGATTGATTCATTAAATGTGAAATTTAAAATTTTAACATCAAATAATGAGAATGTCACTGGCTTGGAGGAAAGGTTTTTCTTTCACTCAAATGTTTGACGGGATGTGTTTAAATTTGAGGTGCTTTTCAGCCTATGATTTCCTTATGCCTCTAAATGTCACTGTGACAATTCTATCAAAAACTCTTTAAAGCATTTTTTTTTAAGAGTAGAAAGTAGGAAACTAGATTTCTTATTAATTTATATGGTCAGTGTTCTTCCTCTTAATAGAAATGAATCCTTGTTCTATTTTATAATATATGAAACACATAAATAAAATACTTTTAGAATTATACTCATAATTGCATTTTTGTATATTAACAAGAAAAACAAAAAATGATTAAAAATGAAGTCAAAATTATTTATTAATTGTCATGTTGACTTTCTCATCATCTCTTCCACACCTTATTCTTCTGTTCAGAAGTGTTCCAGAATTTAATTCAATCTGGAATACTGTTCTGCTCCACTGCCTCCCAAAACTAGCCAATTATCTATGGAAGTTTCTTCTTGGATGCCCTCAGTTAGCTCTGTTCATTCAATGGAAAACTTGTAGTAGTACTATATTCATTCTAAATGACAGGCAGAGAAATCCTTACTGTTTGAATGGCAACTTAAAATACAACTCAAGGTATCTGATTTAACCTAGTTGAAATTAATTTAATTTAGTTGTAAAAGTACAAAAAATGATGTTTGTTTGGTCTTCCATATGAAGTCTGATACATAGAATCATGTTAGTAGGTGAGGATCATGGGGAAAAAAAGACAGAGCAATCCATAATTCACTTCTGCATGTACAAGGAAAGTTATTAATATGTGTGTATAAAATTAAGAATCCAAAATTCATACTAGCCCATATGAAGTTGTAAAATAAGAAACTATTCAATTGTAATTTACACTTCAAAACTTCTAATGCTTTTTTTTGTAGTTCTTACCCTGTTTTCAATTTTTTTAATTTTGTAATTGTGGTTAGACAATTTATCTAACATGTGCAGAATTACAAGAAATTAAAAGAATACAGGCTTCTTGTGCACATGTTCCATAGAGATTCGTCCAATTAACCTATCAATTAAGAGTCAAATAAAATCTGTTAAACTGCTTTGTACCTGTTTTTTTTTTTTTTTTTTTGACAGATATCACCACAGAGGACAGTACTCTAGGCCTTGAGAAACTATCAGAGTTTGGCATCTACTGTCCTAGAAAATGCAACAAGCCTATATTGAAAATCATAACACTGAAATGTCCATATGAGAATGACCAAGAAAATGACCAAGAATGCAGAATGGAAACAGAGAAAGAAATATAGCAAACTAAATATATGGGAACCCAAGGGTTTCACAAAGTTGACTTCTTTCTGGAAAGAAAGGGACTAACTGTTGAATCAAATGAAGCACAACTGGAATGTAAGAAGTGAAAGCTGTGATGTAGTATAACACACAAGTGAACTAGCCATGGAATTAAGAATGGGAGAGAGAAAGAGGAGTAGAAGCTCCATTAACATAAGCACACATTTGTTTACCTCAGCTCAAGCAGTGTTTTCTCTCAAAATAAAATTCTAGGAAACCCCATCTAACTTTATTTTAACATGGTCTCTTGACTAGTAGCTGAGACATTAGTGAGTTCACATGTAACTTTCTAATATCATTTGCAGACATCTTCTTTAGTCCATGATTCATCTATTACTTCTCACCCTACAGATGGAAAACCAAAGTGGTCCTTGCAAAGAATCAAGTCCTGCTGAGGACAAGCAAGCATCTCCTCCATATTTTACAAGGAAAGAATTGCATTTTCTTTGTAGGTCTGTTGTCTAGAGGCTCCAGAAATAATGTCAGGGGAGCCATTGCTACCCTCCAAATATCATAGATTCAGAGAAAGGAAAGGTTTAAATATATGTTGGAAATGTGTGTAAGCAAAAAAGCCACCAACTGGGAAGGGGTCAGCTTAACATGTTTGACAATACTCTGTGGGAGGAACTGATCCAATCCTGTGAGAAAAATTCTATTTCAAAGGCCCAGTACCAATCCTTTCAGAATGAAGGAGCCCAGTGATTGTCATCAGTTTTCTCCTCATAAATGATTCATAAACTCAACACTGTCATTCTGGGGACCAAGCTGCTATAACATGAATTTTTGTTAAAACAACCATATTTAGAAATCAGAGAAGAAAATATCACATATAACTTTTGAACAGGATAGAGAAAATTTGCCTTCACAGTGCCTACTTAAAATAATTCTAAGCTTGATAAAAAGTATCAGTGGAAATTCTTCCACAAGGTATTTTAAACAGCCCCACCTTGTGACAATATCTTGTACAAAATCTATTGGAAATACTTTGTAAATGGTTACCTACAATTTACTTTCTATAAATGACACCTTACTAGCTGATTCAGACTCATAATATAGAAAAAAATATTTTGAGAGGTACAGAAATAGTTGCCTTGATAGAGTTTACAAATTGCTCCTGAAAAAAAATACAAAGAGGAGATTCTATTAATCACCTATGATATAAAGTATAAAAATTTAACCACAGAAAATACAAATTAGGAGAAAGAACAGTTATGAGCTCTTAATGAACTTCAAAATTTGCTGAGGTATTTATTGGCTACAGCCCACAAATGGATCGACAACTAAAGAACTGAATAGTTTATTTCAAACCTTAAAAAGTAATAAGGACTTAAATAGTCCAAGAAAAATATGAGCTGAGACTGAAAGAATATTGACCTTTCTAGAAAAGAAATTACAGGATACACATTTGGATTATTTGAATCTGGAGCTTGATTGTATTGTGGACATTTTACCATTTCCACATTCTCTCACAGGAATTCTTAAGCAGTGAGAGGATATTTTAGAATGGATATTTTTGCAACACAAAGAGAGTAAAAAAATAATACCTTTGTAGAAAAGGTTCTGAATGGACTCTCAAAATAAAATTAAGACTTTGTCAATTAGCGGGAATAACCTAGCAGAAATTGCAGTGCCGTTATTAACATGAATTTGCCTCAATATGGACAGAAAATGAACACCAGCAAAGAGTTTGCAGTATTTTTTTAGGAGAGATTAACAGTAAATATCCCCAAAGCAAGAGATTCCAGTTTATATTGAGAACTAATTGGATCCTTCCTCACAATGTATGGGTAACATCCACTTCTGGAGCACCTACATTCTATATTGATGCAAATAAATAAGAAAGGGCAAGTTATAAGTCAAGAAATTTAAGTGGTTCAAAGCCCTTATGATTCTGTTCAAAAGTCAGAAATAAATGTTATTCTAAGGTATTATTAGATTTTCGAGAAACCTCTTAATACAGTTACTGACTCTCAATATGCAGAAAGAGACATTTCACATATTGAAACCACTGGACTTACTCCAGATGATTCAAAATTAATTTAGCTATTTATTCAATTATAAGAAATAATCAGAAATATAAATCTTTGTTTGTGTGTACACATATCATATCCCATATGATTATACCAGGCCCTCTCGCACAAGATAATGATGAAATTGATCAGTTATTGGTAGTAAATGTGCTGGAAGCCTCAGAATTTCATAAGAAACACCATGACTTTATTCTTTATTAAGAATGTTTTATTGATTTTACATAGCAACCACAGATCCCTCCTCTCTTCCCTCCTCCCAACCCCCAGTCTCCACACCCTCCAGAACCTACCCTGTATTCCCTCCTCTGAAAAGGTAAGGCCTTCCATGGGGAGCCAGAAAAGCCTGTTACATTCAGTTGAGGCAGGTTCAAGCCCCTCCCCCTGCATCAAGGCTGTGCAAGACATCCTACCATAGGTAATGGGCTTCAAAAAGCCAGCTCATGCACCAGGGATGACCCTGATACTACTGCCAGGGGTCCTCTTAAGCAGACCAAGCTACATAACTTTCTTGCTTATGTAGAGGATCTAGTCCAGTCCCATGGGAGCTTCACAGCTGTTGGTCTAAAGCTCATGAATTTCCACTTGCTTGGTTCAGCTGTCTCTGTAGATTTTCCCCATCATCATCTTGATGCCCCTTGCTCATAGAATCCCTCCTCCCTCTTTTAGCTGTGGATCTCTGCATCTGCTTCTATCAGTTACTGTATGAAGGCTCTATGATGACAGAGTATTCACCAATCTGATTACTGGAGTAAGGCAGTTCAGGCACTCTTTCCACTATTGCTAGCAGTCTAAGCTGTGATCATTCTTGTGTTTTCTTGGGAAATTCCCTAGCACCAGGTTTCTCCCTTTCCCCATGGTGTTTCCCTCTATCATGGTATCTCTTTCATTGTTTTCCCACTCCATCCCTGTTCCAGTTCCACCACTTGATTCCTTATGTTCTCATCCTCCATTCCATAACCCTATTGCCCCCCCACCCCCAGTTTACTCATGGGGATCTCATCTATTTCCCCTTCCCAGGATGATTCATGTGTCCCTCTTAGGGATGTTCTTGTTACCTAGTTTCTCTGGAGCTTTGGGTTGTAGCATGATTATCCTTTGCTTTATATCTAATATCCATTTATGAGTGAGTACATACCATGTTTGTCTTTCTGAGTCTTATCATCTCACTCAGGATGATATTTTCTAGTTCCATCCATTTGTCCGCAAAATTCATGATTTTTTTCTTGCTGTGTAGTACTCCATTGTGTATATGTGCCATATTTTCTTCCTTCATTCTTTGGTTAAGGGACATCTAGGCTGTTTCTAGGTTCTGGCTACTATGAATAATGTTGCTATGAACAAAGTTTAGTAAGTATTATTGTGGTATGATTGAGCATGCCTTGGGTATATGTCTAAGAGTGGTTTAGATGGGTCTTAAAGTGGGTTGATTCCCAGTTTTCTGGGAAACCACTATATCGATTTACAAAGTGGCTGTACAAGTTTACACTCCCACCAGCAGTGCAGGAGTGTTCCCCTTACTCCACATCCTCTCCAGCATAAGCTGTCATCAGTGCTTCTGATCTTAGCCATTCTGACAGGTGTAAGATGGTATCTCAGAGTTATTTTGATTTGCATTTCCCTGATGACTAAGGATGTTAAGCAATTCTTTAAATGTCTTTCAGCCATTTGAGATTCTTCAGCTGAGAATTCTCTGTTTAGCTCTGTAGCCTATTTTTTAGTTGGATTGTTTGGTATGTTGCTGTCTAGTTTCTGGAGTTCTTTATATATTTTGTAGTTCAGTCCTCTGTCAGATGTGGGATTGGTAAAGATTTTTTCCCATTCTGTATGCTGTCTTTTGGTCTTATTTATCATGTCCTTTGCCTTACAGAAAATTCTCAGTTATAGGAGGCCCCATTTATTAATTATTGCACTCAGTGTCTGTGCTACTAGAGTTATATTTAGGAAGTGGTCTCCTGTGCCAATGCATTTGAGGCTACTTCCTACTTTCTCTTCTATCAAGTTCAGTGTATCTGGATTTATGGTGAAGACTTTGATCCACTTGGACTTGAGTTTTGTGCATGGTGATAGATACGGTTCTATTTGCAGTCTTCTACAAGTTGATATCCAGTTATGCCAGCTTTCGTTGAGGATGCTTTCTTTTTTCCATTGTACAGTTTTGGCTTCTTTGTGAAAAATCAGCTGTTCATAAGTGTGTGAACTAATGTCAGGGTTTTTAATGTGATTCCCTTTGTCCACGTGTCAGTTTTTATGCCAATACCAAGGTGTCTTTACTACTACTGCTCAATAGTAGCGCTTAAGGTCAGGGATGATGATGCCTCCAGAAGCTGCTTTATTGTACGGGATTGTTTTAGCTATCCTTGGTTTTTTGTTTTTCCATATGAAGATGAGTACTGTTCTTTCCAGGTCTATGAAGAGTTCTTTTGGGATTTTGATGGGGATTGTATTGTATTTGTAGATTTCTTTTGGTGAGATTTCCATTTTTACTATGTTAATCCTACCTATTTATGAGCATTGAGAGATCTTTCCATTTTCTGTTATCTTCTTCAATTCCTTTCTTTAGAGACTTAAAGTTCTTGCCATACAGGTCTTTCACTTGCTTAGTTAGTGTTACCCCACAGTATTTTGTATAACCAAACTGTATGCACTGCAGCTCATATGGAAAAGTATTCTGGCAATCAGGAGCCAAGGAGCACCATGAAGGCACTGTAAGTTCTGCAGCTTATAGTTCTGTTTCAAGGAAAGGTTTCCCTAATGTAACAAGTAAGGAGGATTTCCCCAGTGAAGTTGCTACAGTTCTGCTCAGGTTCCATGGAGTGTAACAACTCTGCTCTGGGGGAAAGTTTCCCCAGGGAAAGTGTTACAGTCCTGCTTTTTCTCCTCCCTGCTCTGTCCATGCTCCTTCTCTGTCTCTGCTCATTCAAAAGAAGGTCATAACTCAAACCTCATTCAAGAGATTTATTGGGAGGAAAGAATCCAGGAGAGTTGCTGTCTCTGCCAGGGTGGAAAAAGTCAGTAGAAAACTGAACAGGCACAGAGCTTACATAGGGCTTCTTAGGGGTGGAGTTTTTCCAAGATGAACATTTTCAGGGTGGGAATTGGTCAGATTTCAATCTCTGAGTTTGGACAAGCTCACAGACTGGCTGGATTTCATGCTCAGGGATTGGTTGGTTTCCTGCTCAGCAATTGGTTGGTTTTTCTGATCAGAGACTGGTTGATTTTTGTGCTGAGTTGGTCAGGGGCAGAGTGTTTCTTTGTCTCTGGTTTCAGGCAAAAAGTATGTTTCTTTCACTGGCCCTTTTTAGCCTTTTCGCTCAGGGTGTATTTCTTTCACTGGATCTGGGCTCAGGGACAAAGTGTGCTTTCTGACTCTGGTTTCAGGGTTAGGGTGTATTTCGTTGGCTCTGGTTTCAGGATGAAAGTGTATTTCTTTGGTTGGCCCTTTTATCATACACAAACTCCATTACCTGCAGGAAGTAACCCAAAATGTACTAAAAAAATTGGTAGATGGATGTGTTTCATTTTGTAGAATTTGGAAAATTAAAATATGTGCACCATATCATGAATACCTATTTAGGATTTCAATGGTCAACTTCTCTGAGTTCTGAAAAGGCTGATTCTGTAATTACACATTTATTAGAAGTTATGGCTAATATGTGAATACCTTGACAAATGAACATTGACATGTTCTCTAGTAAAATGAAACAGATTTTGAATATTAAACCATAAAGCATATTACAGGTATACCACACTATCTTACAGGAGAAGCTGTTGTAGGAAGATCTAAAGGCATTTTTAAAGATATACTTATTAAACAGAAAGGTGTAATGATTCCAAGAGATAGATTAAACAACGCTTTATAAATTTTTAATTTTTAAAATGCTAATAAGAAAGGACTATCAGTTGCAGAGAGACATTATCTAGTAGAAAAACAGTTTAATTAAATCAATCTGTGTGCTTCAAGGATATGTTGATCTCAGAATGGAAACCAGGGTATGTGTTACATTGGGGAAGAGGTTTTCTTTTTGTTTCTACAGTAGATGAAAAGGTATGGATACCATCAAAATTGATCAAGATTAGATTCATACAAGAGAGACTTCTTGATAAGGAGAGGGAATAATTCATCAAGTAGCATGGCCATTCAATTTAAACTATGTTACAACTAACAAATGTCTTTCATTTGACTTGATATAAACTGACAAAAAGGGAAACCTCCAAAGTTAAGGTTGGAGTAGGGTTTTGTTTTTGTCTTTCCAGGTGATTAAAAGCATCAAACTAGGGAATCTGAAGACTGCTTGAAAAATTAAACATCTGAAGAACAAGGACAAAACATCCAGAGACAATGTCCAAAGAAAATGAGTAAATTGGCCTAATGATATATCACATTTCCAGCATAATACAATTTCATAAATCTTCCCAAGTTTGATTCTGCTTTTCTTCACTGACATATAAGGCAAATGATCTTTTTGTGGTCCCAATTCAATTAAAAATTAAACCTGGCTTTAGAATTGGAGTGTGGCTCTCTCCTTCTCTAAATTCAAGCATGCTTGTTAAATCCTTGTCCCATGTCAAAAGAGCCAAGACCATTCCCGGGAGTGATTTTTGAAGTTTCTAAAATGATATGGCCCAACAAAAGAAAAAAACAATATAAAGGGACTATTCTATTGCCCCTAATCTCATAATCCTTTGGTTTTAACCTGACTCTTTAAAACCTTTCTTACGATGTAAATATTATCTCAAAATTTATAGTATTTTAAACTTTCAGATGTGATATTAATGGTGATATAGAGTACTAACTAATTAAGAAATATGCTTTACCTAGCTTCCTGTATGTGATTTTGGGCTTGGGTCTAAAGCAGGAATTAAACTTGTGTACCACAGATATATTTAATAGATTTTTATCCTTTTACCTATCCAAGATCTGCTGCATATGACATTTAAAAGATTTTTGTTTAAGATTTCTGCATTTCTGCAGTGATCCAAGACCATTCCAGGGAGTGATCTTTGAGGTTTCTAAGATGATATGGCCCGACAATGACAAATCCACCTGGATTGTGGTAATGCCAGCAAGCTGACAAACACCACCCAAAGATTAGCTTTGGACTTAAAACTGCTTAGGACAATTTCAAGGCTCTCAGCCAAAATGGTCCAGCCTCATAGATTGCTCCAGCTGCAATTCAGATAAGCCCTACATTTTTCCATCACAAAGAGAATGGAAAACAGCTGGCTTTCCCATGGCTTGACCATTACCTCAATTTTTTCAGGGTCCCTGAAAATGCCACCATCCCCAAAGCAACAGGAAGTAATTTTAAGAGCATGAAGCTCACCTTCCGAAGAGGTAGGGAGGGTAGTTTTGTTCAATCCATGAGTTATGAGTGTTTATCATTGTTTAGAGGGGTTGTTTGCAAGTTGTTATTGGTCGTAGTCAAGGAGGAAACTAAGCAAAGGAGAATAGATTCAGGGATCTCATTCTGAAAAGAAAATGGGGATATAGGAATGATAGGCTAAAAGAGTAGATTATTGAATATGCTTTAAGCTAAAAACTACTATTCTTAAATATTTTACTTTGTAGGGGTTTTTGTATATATATAATGTATGTATGTATGTATGTGTATATATATATATATATATACACACACAAGTTTAAGGTTATTTTTGTTATACTGTATATATGTTCCTATTCTTTTTTTTAATTAAGAGATTTTTCTATTCATTTTACATATCAACCACAGATTCCCCTGTCCTCCCTCCTCCCACCACCAGCCTTCCCCTCCAACCCAGCCCCCATTCCCACCTCCTCCAAGGCAATGTCTCCCATGTGGAGTCAGCAGAGCCTGGTACATTTAGTTGAGGCAGGTCCAAGCCCCTCCTCCCTGCACCAAGACTGTACAAAGTGTCTCACCATAGGCACTAGGCTCCAAAAAGCTGACTCGTGTACTAGGGATGGGTCTTGGTCCCACTGCCTGGGGGCCCCCTAAACAGTTCAAGCTAGACAACTGTCTCACTAATCCCAAGGGTCTAGTCCAGTACCATAGGGGAGCCTCAGCTATTGGTCTACAGGTCATGTGTTTCCACTAGTTTGACTAGTTGTCTCTGTACTTTTCCCAATCATGGTCTCAATATCTCTTTTTCATAGAATCCATCCTCTCTCTCATCGATTGGACTCCTGGAGCTCTGCCTGGGATCCAGCTGTGGATCTCTGCATCTGCTTCAATGAGTCACTGGATGAGGGTTCTATAATGACAGGGTATCAGCCATCCGATCACCAGAGTAGGTCAGCTCAGGCACCCTCTCAACCATTGACAGTGGAGTCATCTTTGTGGATTCCCGGGAACCTCCCTAGCACTCTGCTTCCCCTATTTCCATGTTGTCTTCATTTATCATAGTATCTCTTTCCTTGTTCTCCCACTCTGTTCCTGATTCAGCTCAAACCTCATGCTCCCCTAACTCTCTTTCCAACCCTTGCCCTCTATTAGATCCCCTTCCCCCCAGTTCTTGTTAAAGCTATTATACCTGTGCAGTTCATTTAACAGTGCAATGTAAATTTCTAATCCTTGAAAGTTTTTATTACAAACTATTTAGGATAATTAAGAAATACAGGTTAGTAATTGGTCATTTATAATATCCAAACTTGTAGTCATGTTAGGTATGTTTTCTAGGTCAAACAGAGATATACTTTAGATATGCTGGCGGTCTTCAATTACTTCAAAGATCTATAGAATATGCCATTTAAGATATTTTAATAACATAAGGCTTTTCATGACAGTGACACATATCTGCCCTTGTAGCACCAATCTACTTTGGAGAAGATGAGCATCAAAGAATCTCCACTTTGAGTTTGCTTTGTTTGATACAAAAGTTAGCCACTGGAAAAGCAAGCATTCTTGCCTCAACTGCTCACAGAATATTGTCTAAACTTTATTGTTAGTTTCTTCGAATCTGAAGGTAAAGCTACCTACTAGCTGACCAAAATTAGCCATAGAAGTTTTGGAGGAATGAGGACATATAGACAGACACAGGAAGTAGTAGGAAGGGGTTTAGAGCAATTCTTAACCTTTTGTTGAATCAAGGAAGGAGACAGACAGACAGGAGGTCACTAGTCACTTCTCTACTGCTTCTCTGATCAATGAGGTTCTTACCCAATACTTGACTCCTGAGTCTTTATTGATAAAGAATAATTAGCTAAACACTTTCAAGTATAGTTAGTAAATAGCTCTGTTGTGCATGAGAAAGCAGTCATCAACAGCCTAACAAAGGAAAGAAGGGGCTGACAATCCTGGAAATGATGCAAAAGCATTGGAATATGTTTAATTGCATCATCATCATAAAAATGTTGAGTTGACTTCTGGACATAAATCTTAGTATATACAAATTTTATCTTAAAAAATTTAAACTATGAATTTGATTATAAGAAATTTCCAAAGTTGTATAATGAGAAACAATAATTGGCTTTTATTCACCTGTGACCATGATGATAGACTTTAGATATAGGCTGCCCTTTCAATTTATGTTGAATAATCAGCCCATTTATGTATATATGGAGAGATGTACAAATTTTATGTGAAATTTCTCCCTTTCCTTAATATACTAGGTCAGAAAAAATTTACAAATATGAGAAATATCAGTATTTCCTGTTGAGTATAGTCCTATACTGTAGATTTTCTGTTCTCTGCCACTAGGTGAGAAATAAAGGTAATTCCGTCAAAAAAAGTGTTTCTTGTCACACAAGAGTGTCCCTCTCATTTGCCAATGTAGAAAAGGATCTAATTGCCCCCCCTCCTCTTTCTGTGTGTGTGTGTATGTGTGTGTGTGTGTGTGTGTGTGTGTGTCTGGGGGGTAATCTGGAGGGGTGGGACAACTGTGTGGGTGAATGCGTGTGGGTTTGTGTGGGTTTGTGTGGGTGTCTACAGTATATTCTTTGCTTCCCCAAAGTTAATCTTCTGTCAGGATATAATGCATTTCATGTATACAAAACTATTGTAAAAATTTTAGTAGCTGTGATTGCTTGGTCTTCATTATGCCAAAGAAAATCTGTGAGTTACTAAAGATGTGGTGGAATATGTAGCACAATCTCACAGAAAGATTTTTAATTCCTTGAGTTCATTTGCAGAGTGTCTCAGACATGATCTAACAACTCTAGTATAACACAGTGATGTTTTCTGCAAAGCCCATTTCAAGGCTTTGAGGGTCAAGAGCTTAAATTTGTTTAATGACTAAATGGATCAGGTGACTCACATTTCATTGTGAACTAAATCTGATGTGCTGTATTCAAAGTTGTTTCTCTGCTGGTCCAGGAATTATTCATCAGCTACCTTTCTCTGTCTTTTTTATTTAAATTCCAGTTTGCAAGAAAATAATCTAGTGGTGTAGATGAATTTTAACTGGCTCATTGTCCCTGTTGTTATTATTTTGCCAGCTATTTTCTCCCTCACTGATAAATCTTGTCCCTGTGTCTAGTCAACTAATGATGTCTGCTGTTTCTAAGAAGAGATTTTATGTAGTGCCTTTCCTTTTTTATTTTGAGAAATCTGTGAGGGTGTTGTAGTATACAGCATGTGTTGCAGGGTGTTACAGAGTGAAAGTCCTGTATTGTGACTGTGTATATCAGATAATTTAAGATGAATACTACTGAGACTATTCACTTGAACTCCAGAAACTTGTATGTCAGGGAAGTTGTGAAGTCATGTCTCACACCATAGTTCTGATAGACTCTAGTTTGTAGTTAATGACAGGCATTAATGTAGGAACCAAACACAGGATACCAAGCTGAGCTCACAGTGATTGCATGGAATCCACTATGGATAGTGAAAAGTAGCTAACTTTAAAGTCAAAACCAAGAAGTCCTGGAGTTTGGGACTTCACAGTGCTATCTGACTAGGATTTTGTATATTTTAACTATTGTTGAACTGTTTTTAAAACCTCTTCCTTTTCCATGGGCATGTTTCAAACACAACTGGAAACAAGTAGGCATGGATGTGGACTTCTAAACACCAAGGCCATAGATATCAGTGAAGACTATAGCCCACTATTTGCACAATGAGAGAAAGGGCCCATATGCTTTTCTGAATTCTAATAAACTACATATTGGCCACTGCATTATCCCAAGAGCTATGAGGTAATGTTCATATTTTGTATACAAGGCACAGGATGATGAACTCTTTTTCATTTATTGATTCATGCAAGACCTTGTTACCAAGAACTTAATCTGTATTGGCCACTGCAGGTTTAATATTAAGGACAATTTGATTTTACATTAAGCTAAATTATGCAGGTACTATTGAAATGAACAGCCTCACTACAAACAAAGGAGGCATGTTTTCTAACCATGGACATAGAACTTAGGGCATTTTAAAATAGTGAAATACCAAACACAAATATGGAATTTCTGTATGGCAACGGTGGCTGGCAAAAGCAATTAAGAAGGTGAAATGGGATAACACTCAGCACTTGATAGTAAAAGAGGCAATTTCAATATGGCAGCATCACATCCTCTGATTATTAATAAATAAATATTGATGTTAATTTAGCACTTTTCATCTTCAAGGCACTTGTGATTATTAATTAGTCCTCTCAGGACTGTTCAAAATGTAACTTCCGAAGTTTACATTTGAATAGAATTTCCATGATAGTGTTTTTTTTTCCAGCTTCAAGTACAACTAACTGCCTTTTTAGTTTTGTTACAATTCTTAGAACTTGTTTCTCCTCCAAATCAAGATGCTATGATGAATGCAACATAATGAAATGGACATAGCAAAGTAGTTATTTCAAGAAAGGTGGTTTGGGGGAAGGTAGGGTCAGAGAACATTTATAGAGTACCATAGACCAATACATGGAGTCAGTTCCTCTCAAGGTCACCAGCCTAGTAAAATACTTTGGAGTGGCTGAACCCCATTTCTGCATGCAGGCCTTAGCTCAGGGCATGATCTCACTCCTGAAGCTTCTGTCTTCACATCCCTGCTGCCTTCCATGCTGACACATATGCATTTGAGTTCATATTTTCAAACAAAGAAACATTTTTATAATGTAAAATGTTTCTTTTAATCATTTAATTAATTTAGTTTGGCTAATAGAAAGCCAACATACAAAAATAAAATCTTAGATCTTTCCTTGAATCTCAGAGACTAAAAATGAAGCTTTTGTTACATGCATAGGAACTATGTAGTTGTCTTAGTTAGGGCTTACTATTGCTGTGAAGAGATACCATGACCGTGGCAACTCTTATAAATAAAAATATTTAATTAAAGGTGTCTCGCTTATAGTTTCAGAGGTTCAGTCCATTATGATCATGACAGGGAGCATGGCAGTATGCAGGCAGACATGGTGCTCGAGCTAAGAGTGCTGCATCTTTCAGACAACAGGAAGTCAACTGACTCTCACATTGAGGGAAGCTTGAGAAAAGAGACCTCGAAGCCCACCCCCACAGTGACACATTTCCTCCAATAAGGTCACACCTATTCCAACAAGGCCACACCTCCTAATAGTGCCACTCCCTTTGGGAGCTGTTTTCTTTCAAACAACCAGAGTAGTATAATATGTTTTAAGCAGTAAATTTTATTTTAAGTAACTTTTTTTGTTGTTGTTGAAAAATTAGATGGTTCAGAGTTCCCCCAGGTCCAGCCAGACTGGCCTTTATCCCTTCATTTTCCCTGATATTAACTATTCCACATGTTACCATAGATTAGTCAATTCAATATATTACATACTACAAGCTAAAGTTTGTGGATCCATTAGGATTATCTCAGTAGTCAGTGTATGTTTTAAGTTTTGACATGTTGTATGGTAACCTGTGATATGAGATATTCTGCACTAAAGTATCACAGAGATGATGCTATGTTGTAAAAATGCCCCTGTGTGTCTACTTCTCAGTTTGATCTGAGTCTGAATGCCTATCTTCCTCCTTGATATCCTGAGCCTTCAAGAAGGTTAGGTTCATTAAAGACTAATTTGTACAAACATTGAGACACCTGTCTTCTCATCTCTACTAGACATAATGTCACTCTGGATCCAGAAAAAAAAATGTATTTAAATCAACACAACTTGAAGATAATATATGAGTGTAAAGATTATTGATGCGGGGGGTAATCTTTGCACTTAATTCAGTTAGACTCATGAGAGGCTTTCTCAAAATATATATGGCTGCTATACTGGCCGAACATTGTGAAACCTCCTTGTTAATGACATCTCTCTCATTTCTGTGCTGACTAGGGTCATCACAAGAGTTCTGTGATTGCTGAAGGAGAATCACTTTTAATTAATTTTAGAGCAACAGCTTGCAATTTACTTAAGCAGATATATCCATTTACATAAATTTGATTTTTATTTTCTTTCTTTGAAAACAATACATGAACGTTTTCGAGAGCACATTCCCATATTTGGTGTATACTATCTAGCACAATGCATCATGCTCCAATCAACAAGGGCATGTAACTGCCCTAAGGCTCTTTGTCCATGTCTATCTCTTTCCAGATTCCAAGTTACATAATGGATGACATTTTTTTTTCTATTTACTGTAGGTGTCTCATGCCTAAACATCACCCTACACACAATAGATTTTCCATCACCAAATGGATTTAATTTTTTAAATTAAAATCATTTAGGAAGAAAAAATAAAGTAGATAATGAAATTTCTGTACCAGAAGAAGATGGTTCTAAAAATGTTCCATTTTACTTCATAGTCCTTGTTCCTAATAAATTTGTAATGGCATAAAGAATATGAAAAGGAGAAGGTATGTTTTGTCTTGAAATCTCATACCATAGAATCTGTAGTGGATTGCATGTATCTCAAATGCAATTCCCATTTTTTCTCAAAGGTCTTGCTTCAGTTGCTGAAGGTTAAAATACAGGTAGCACGGGATTGGCCTCCATTTCCCCAGACAAGAGACATAGTCTAGTGAAAACGAGGAAATATCAAGACCCTGTTAAGGAGTTTGAGGTTTGTCTAAAGGCATGCACCTCTCTAAAGAAATGAAGACCACTTATTAACCTTTGGCCATCCCTTCAAAAGCTGTCCTTGCTTACCTTGTGACAAAAGAAAACCTGACTGTGTTGCCTACTATTTGATTTCTTATGCTAGACTTCAATTGGAAATTAATATAGGAGCTGGGTATGGAAGTAGGCAGGAAAGTATCATATAGGTATTAGCAATCTTCCTCCAAAGCCTTTGGTGCATTGAGGTTTAAGCATTTCTCTTTAAATCTTGACCAGTAAGGGAGAACTGAGCTGCCCAGAAGACATAAAAGCCTTTCCTCTTAGCAGAAGAAAGCATTTGACCCACAGAGATCCTTTGAACCACCATTGCCATGATGATTAGTCTTGACTCTGTCTCCTAATCTGCTGATTTAGCCTAGATGAGAGCGGATTAACTAGTGATCTGTCACTAGTTTGCTGCTGTGTTCCATGGGACACACAATTGCTATAGCCAAACTCAGAGATGCTGCTGCTTCTCAAACACTCGGGGTTGTAGCACGTGGGTAACTGCGGTTTTTCCCTAGGACTACTCTCCTTGGTTAACTCTGATGCCAGACCCAATGGGCCAAGCATGGATTTCATACCGGAAATGAGTGTAACTGACTAATTCCACAAGGTTCGTCATTTTTAAGTACAAGACCCTTACCACTCCTTGCTGGTCACCTTGTTTCATTCCTATCCTGTGTGCCTTGTCTAGCACAGGGCTGGAAGGAAGAGATTAGACCCCACATTACTATGTCCTATCTGTTGAGGGTTAGCACATAATGTGGAACAACACAGCTTACTCTATGTATCTAACACTGGTGAAATGTGTTATAGTTAATGGGAATGTTCTTACTATAATTTGAAATAATTCTTTCCATGTCAGTTCACATGTACATTCTTCAAGGTCTTGAGACTGTGGGATTTACTTTAAGAACTTAGTATACTTAAGGCATTTGCTTTCTTTTTAAAATGAGTTTTATCTGTGTATGTACAATCTGTGTTTCCTGAAGTAAATAAAGGCCGTGTTTAACCAGGTTCTTTTTTGATCATGTCAACCTCTTAGTTAGATGTCCTTCCTTGCCAGCTCTGATCCCACCCTGGCACCTTAGTTAGTGCATTCTGACGTAGACCCCATCCTTATGAGTTCATGCATGCTGTCCAAAAGCAGGCAAGTATGAAGGAAAGAGTTGTAAATTCATTAGATTTTTAAGGCAAGTTATCAGAATAAGAAGTTGGACTAGAGCCCCCAAACATGCAGGCTATAAGGTCAGCATTTAACCTTCTTTCTCTCTTTCCCCGCGCTCACCACTTTTTTTTAAATTTTTTTTTTTATTGCCCAAGGACAAGAGAGCTCAATGTATGAGACTCCAGGGCCATAAACTTAAACAGGCTGGCCATTTCATAACAAACAGTTGCAAGCTGAGGACTGACCAAACAATTTTTATTGATAGCACTAGAGCACTGGTGTGGATGTGAGAAGCAGTGTCACACACGGCATCTTTTTCTTAATTATTAGGACCTAGACAGGTGGCAGGAAGGGAATGAGGAGTGGGGGGGTGGGAAAGAGGCAGGGGTGGGAGGCATGGTGACACTTCCTATCTCAGGAGTACAAGATTCATTACCTCTGATGGAAAGTCACCAGGCTGCTGTGAGCCTGACATACTCCGTGACAGGAGAAAGTGACATGGCCGTTTGACATTCAGGGCTAGAAGGTTGCCCGTCTGTAATCACTAGTTAAAATTGAATCTTGTACACTGCACCCTGCCAGCACAGCTCAACTCTTGATAATTATTTGGATGCTACTGTATTTGGATTTTTATTTCCCAGCAGAGAGGGAAAGTTGGATTTATAGTTTACTGCTGGGTGAAGATTGGAACAGGCTAGATCTTTTTTATGGTTAATATGGCAGAGCCAAATAAATCTGGAGATGCTTTTGTCCCCATTTTAATTCTAAACCACTTGGAGGTGGGAATGGAGAGACACAAAGGAAGCAAGGGGCCTGTCTTCACATTTTTCTGAAAGCATGCTACCATTCTGACTGTGCTCATGTTTTTCTTTTTTTTTTTCTCTTCTCTTCATGATGCTATGAACCAGCCATCTGCTCAGAGAAGAGGCTGGGAAATACCATTTTGCAACTGCTATAGACTAATCTGCCATGTGGTGCAGACTCCTTTATGGTTGAGGACGTTGATGGCCAATGCCATTTAAACAACCACTTTCTGTTCTTATTCACCAGAGGGTCATGGAAAGGACCTGACAAATGTTTGATACTTGGTCAGTTTAGCATAATTATTGGCTGGCTTTGGACTCCAATGTGCAAACCAGAATGCTGTGATTGCTACAAGAAAGTCCATTTTTCTTCCCTACCCCAGGTCATGGAGGATTCTAATGTTCAAAAATGAGTAGGCTATATACTTTCTTCAAGCCTTGGAAGATCTCACGTGTTTAACATTAAATGTTCTATGTGATGTTTTGAGGAATACATCTCAGCCATATGCTTATAGAAGGAAGGTGTGATCACTACCTAATCTCTATATAAAAGATTAACTGTTGCCAGTTACAGTGGTATTAGCTGTGCCACAGAAGCAAAAAACTGGTCCTATAAAGATACTTTTATAACAATCAAGCTCAATATCTACATGCCCAGCCCCAGAAAGGTACAGATTTACATGAAATCACTCTTTCCAGGAATCATTTTCCTCCCTCAGAGGAAGAAACCGAAACAAAACAGCAGTTCCTTTGCTTAGTCAGAGATAAGGCATGCTGAGTAGCATCTTGTCAAGACAAGCCATGAGATAAAATCCCAAGGATTACTTTTGGGGGTAGGTCTCCCTGGGTTTATGATTTTCACACCTACTCCCAGAAGCATGATTGCCTGTTGACCTTGATGGCAGCATTCTTAGAATCAGGATACTGACTTGTGTGATTTAAAGGGAGACCTAATACCAAAGAGAGGTGGGGATATGCAGATTGTGGTAGCTACTGCAGACAGACCTTCAGAATAGGCAATCTCTAATCAGAAGGTAGCCTGGTAATCAAGTGGGTACAAATGAGTACCTTACTTCATGATGGTAGTCTGCCTTCCCCTACATTGGTATGGCCATATTCCTAGGAACAGCATTCCTAACTATTTTCTCCTGAGCAGTGGGAGCTGGACTGCTGCTGTGACTGCTTTCTTGCCTCGTCCTTCATTCTATAATAGTGAACACCTCTTCTACTTCTATAATGGGGAGATGGCAGATTGACAATCATAATTGCATTTTTCAGCATCTCTTCAGGTTTAAAGGAAGCTGCTATCAAGGCTTAAAGAGCCCAGAAGCAATGTGTTGAGTAACCTATAGACATAAACAACTCAGTGTGAATAGATGTATAACTTACCCTGGTACTATCAAAGGTTCACTGAATGAGTACTTTAAAGAGAAGGTTTCTTGTATGAGGTGGGAATTTCTACATGGGGAAGAGGTATTTAGCTCGAAGGCCACAGAAGAAAGAAGAGATGGGTGGGAGGGGAATTGAACAGTGAAAAAATTAAATGAAATAAATAAAAGACATAACAAAGAATCTTAAATTAGCCTGTAATTTCTAAGAATGACAGAGTGAGGAGTGAGTGGCATGCTGTGTTTGCTGAGGTAATTTCCTTCATAGTCTGTGAGCTTTCTGGAATGGCAGATATCATGTGGCTAAATGCACGCATGCATTGGTTGTATCATATTTCAGTCTCTCCTAGCCATAGACACTAGGATAAAAGTATTATCTATTGGACTCTGGACATACATAAATTATGTTTCCTTCAATAACTTTACCTCCCTGATGCCAGAGAGACAAAAGACAAAGCTCCGTCTAAGGCAGGATTTGTCAGCACTGTTGTTCTGGGGTTCTGTGTGGGGAACTTCTGTCCAGGCAGTTAGGTCTGGATTTTACACTCCTCTGACGCAAAGTGAATTTCACACAACCTGCATGATATTTTACAATATGTTTTCCCCCACAGAATTTCTCTTGACTAACTAGCACATCTATCTTCCTTTTTCAGAGTTTTATACACTTCATCACTGTTGTAGAAATGCTCTTCTTCCATGAGTGTTTGGTTTTAGAATTCTTTACATTCTCAGCTAATACATACTGTTTGAATAAGCAATTATATGCTGGAAGTAAGAAGTTTTTGAGACTTTAAAATATCACCCTTATGAGCTTCAGAGGTCACTTTTTGAAGCTGCATGATATTTCCATTTATTCTATCATCTATCTATCTATCTATCTATCTATCTATCTATCTATCTATCTACCTATCATCTATCTATCTTCTCTCTCTCCCTACCTCTCCCTCCCCCCCTCTCTCTCTGTCTCTCTCTCTGTCTCTCTCTCTGTGCATTTCTGTATCTTTCTATCTGTGTCTGTTTGTATAGCATATGTGCATGCAGTTGGGTATACCTATGTGTACGATGTGGAAACAAGAATAGGTGTTTTACTTTCATTTTGCTCCATTTTCCTTTCATTTTACTTCATTTGTAAAAGTGAATTGGGGGAAGAAGAACGGGTATATTTGGATTAAACTTAGAGGTCAAAATTCATCACTTATGGAAGTTGGATCAAGTACTAAATCAGAAACTGAAGTGGGAAACAGGGAGAATTGGTGCTTACCAGGATTCTTTCTGGATCATGCTCACCTAGCATCTCTTAAGCAGCCCAGGTCCACCTGCCTAAGATGGTACTACTTGCAGTGGCCTGAGTCTTCCCAAATTAACCACATCAATCAAGACAATGGCAACTGAACATTTTTTGTGCTGCTCTATTGCCCTGTGATTTATACCTTTGAGAAAAGGTCTTTCATGTAATTTGGGACTCACTTTTTATCTAGCAATGAAGATACATCAGTCTTTAACAATCCTTGAGTCTTCGTCCCTCAGGACATAGTTGCAGGTGCTTGTGGCCTTACCAATTTTTTTCATAGGTACTAGGGATCCAAAACACCCCCCCCCATTGTCACTAAGAATCTCTGGAGCTTCACCCAATCTAATCACATCATCTTATTGCTGGGCCTTTGGACTGATGGTTCTACAACTTGGACATAGGAACTGCCCTTCAACAGAATCAAATTGCCTTCAATATTTCCATTTTAAGATGTGTTTCATCAGATTTGTTTCTAGACTTTCTTGTTTTGTGTATATTTCTGAGGAGATTAAAGTATCTAGAGCCTTGTACTGCACCTGATCTCAACTAGAATTTCTCTATAGTTAATGATATAATCAGCATTCTGGAAGATCTAATAGAAGTCATTTTACCAGGGCTGCAGAGACAGCTAAGCACTTAATAACATGTATTGTTCCTTTAAAGGATCCAAGTTCATTCTTCAGCATCCATGTCACTTAGGTTCCAACTGCCTATAACTCGAGCTACAGGGGGTCTGGCATCCTATTCTTGCCTCAGTGAACATTCCACTCACATGTACACCTCCTTACACATGTATAGCATATATATATATATATATATATATATATATATATATATATATATAATTTAAAAATATAAATGAAATATTTTTTAAGAAAGACATGGTTTTACCATGTAATCAAAAAGGATTAAGCAAAACATAAGTGTTAGTTGCTTGGAAGATCTTGAGAAAGAATGCCTTTCATAGCTAATACTCAGGAGACATGATAACTTTTATTTTAATTGTCTTATTAATATGATTTTAATCTGCATGCTAGTATTCTTTGGAAGCATATTTAATTCGTATTGGAGATTAACGTCCTCAATATCCCTCTAAACAATGGAAATAAGGACAGACTCTGTGACAGCCACAGTTGAAGTCCAAAAATCGGGCCACTGGATTTGGATAGATTTTCTTTGTCATCTGCAGTCATGTTGTAAGGAAGACTTTGGTTGCTGTGTAAGGTTCAGGGTTATTATTGCTGGATACAACAAGCAAGAGTCTCTCCCCCCAGCCCTCGACACCCCACATGCCCTGTCTATGCCCTCAGAGATGTAAAAGAAACCATTTTCACTCTGCCTTCCTGAAGGTTGTTAATTCAAGTGCAGGGGGCAGGGAAATGTAGGTTTCCATTTTTCTGCCAAGCTCTTAATCAAGGTGATTTTCTGAAAACGCAACTGCAGAAAATAAGCTCTTTTATTTTGAGACCAACAATAGTTTTCACAATGTTCTGCAAGCCTGAACCCTCCTTAAAATGTCGGGGAGACAAAACCTGCTCCCACCTGAAAGGCCTCTTCACTTGCCTTGAAAGGATTTTTTTTAGGCTGTTCCCCTTAAGCTGCTTCTCTTTCTGTGCAACTTCCCAATCCCATTCACAAACTGTTGCCATGGTAAATAATTATATCACAGATGAAATGTGTACACTTCCTTTTCATAGCTGGAAGAGAAATTGTAGAGGGAAGGGGGAAAAATCAAAATCCTTTAAAATTACAGGGGAGATAGCTGAGGGAAGATTGCCGCCTCGTTAACATAATTAGCTCCATGAATTATAAATTGGTATTAGAACTTGCTCTTCATGACAAAAGGAGTAATTATATTTACTCATGTAAAATTAAACAATACCAAAAAATTAATGGGACTCACCAGAAGCTCTCTTGACATCATCATAAAATTCAGAGATCTGAATATCGTACAATCTGAACTGATTTAAGCAGCATAAACTTTAATACTGCTCAAATTTGCTCTGTAGAAATACATCTCCTGGATATTTTATAATTTATTTCCTATGTTTGTACCCACAAATATACATTCATACACACACCCGTACACACACACACACCCACATACACACACCCACACCCACACACACACACCACACCAACAACCAAACAATACTCCCAATGGTTTCTCTCTAGAGTGATCCACAGAAAAGACCAGACCTTCTGAACCACAGTTAAAAAAAAAACAAAAAACAAAAAAGGAAGCACCTACAAATACATCTAAAATATTGAAGTTGCCTCTTCATATTGTGGTATTGGAGTTGGGTAATAGCTAAAGGGAACTAGTTAGGGGTAGGTATAAACTAAATACATTTGCATACATGTGTAAACTTTCCAAAGCATAAAAACATGGGCCAGTCTGAAAGATTTGTCTGCCTAGCTATGAAGACCTAGAAAGATTTCCTTTTGCAGAAGGGTTGTAAGACGTCATAACAGTAATACCTTAAGCACTTTATATATACATGACTAGGGTTGTCTCTGACCAGCAATGCTGACATCAGGGTAAGAAAGAGAGAAGAAATAGAGAATATACAAGAGCCACTCTTTGTCTTGCATTCTGTAAGTCTTATTCTGAGTATGCATGGGTAATTTTGGTCTCTATAATTTTGCTGGATCATGTTTTGTACTTTGTACATCCCCATGCCTTTTGTTCTATAGGTACAAATTATCCTCAGGAAAATTTACTCTCTTTACTGTCCTTGTCTTTTGTTCTAGTTTCATTTCTGTTATGCTAATAAAATGCCCTGACAAAAAAGAGCTTGGGGGGTATTTATTTCATTTTACACATCCAGGTTATCACTGTGGGGGAGTCACAAAGGCAGAAAAATGAAACAGATGGTCAAATCTTCTCCACAGTGGAGCAGAATGCATGGAGATAGCTATGCCCACTAGGTTCTTTGCTTGTGTTTATTCTCATAAAGCTCAGAATCCCCTACCCAGGGCATGGTGCTACCCACTATGGGATGAATATTTCCACATCAATCTATTTAATTGAGACAGTCACCCACAGAGATGAGCACAGGTCAACCCAATGAGAAAATTTTGAGACTCTCTTCATATGTGTTGGAGTACCCTGCATTTAAGGTTGCAGTCCACCATGTCCGGACAGCTCTCTGGACTCCGTGCAAAATGGAGGACTCCCTTTACAGCCAGGATCCCTCCCTATCTGGATAGTGTCTCTAGGCCCAGGGGCCTGGCCTAATCTGGAAGCTGTCACTAAACCTGGGTGCCTGACCTATCTCAAGCACAAACTTTGACACAAATCTTGAAGTTGCTCTCCAACTATGTAGTTAAGCATTGTGCTCCAGCTGTCTGGTAGCACCATGCTGCAAAATGCAAATTAGGTGATGCCCCAGCCAGTATATCCATCCTACATTTCCCCTCATTCTGGAATCAAGCTGAGTTGTAACATGGAAAATGTCTCCCGGAGAGCTTTTTCTGACATGCTCTCAAGCCTTCTGAACCTTGCTCTCTTGCTTCTACATCCTCCTCCCTCTCCAGCCATCAGCCAACTAACTATCCCCAAGGAGGAAGGAGGCCAACACTTATGAAATTGCAGGCAATTTAAACATCACACCATTCTATACCAGTTAATGTAAAAAGTATGCTGTCCATGTGCCCTCCTGGTGGCTATTGCTAGTGTAATAGATTAGCACCATTTTGTGCGGTGTACATAGATTTAAAAGTCAAGCCATGTTATAGTTGTAAACTAAATTTGTAGACCATTACCACCTTTTAACTTTCCGTGAAATCTTATAAAATAACTACTCATTTTCACCTCTTCTTGTGATTGTAATTCCTCTTATTGTCCTCTACTAGAAGCTAAATCATGGGTGGTCCTTTAGAAAACATGACCAATCTAGGACATTAGGCCTCTTCTAAACATGTTTATTCTAAATATGCGTGAATTCAGGGAAAGATGTCTGAAAGGAAAGTGGAATTTTATAACCATTGGAGGAAACTTTAATTTTTGTAATCACTCAGACATTGAGACTGTTGCTGTTGCTTGCTGCTGCTGCCGGTAGTGGTGCTGGTGCTGGTGGTTGGTGCTAGTGGTTGGTGCTGGTGGTGCTGGTGGTGCTGTTGAGGATGCTGCTGGTGGTAGTGCTGAGGGTGCTGCTGGTGATGGTGCTGGTGCTGGTGGTGCTGTTGAGGATGCTGCTGGTGATAGTGCTGGTGCTGGTGCTGGTACAAGTTGTGCTGGTGGTGCTGGTGCTGGTGGTGTGCTGTGGGATGGTCTTTCTGTACGCTCTCTGTGAATATCTGCTGCTACCATTGGTTAAAAAAGAAGCTGCCTTGGCCTATGACAAGACAAGTTATATAACCATGTGGAAAATCCAGGCTAAGAGACTGGAGTCGGGGGAGCCACTGGGAGCCACCAGGGGAGCAAGATGTAATGGAACACAGGTAAAGCCATAAGACACATGATGATGCATAGATGAATAGAAATGGGTTAATTTAAGATGTAATAGCTAAGCTGGGTGGTGGTGGCACACACCTTTAATCCCAACACTCGGGAGGCAGAGGCACGTGAATCTCTGTGAGTTCATGGCCAGCCTGATCTACAGAGTAAGTTCCAGAAAAGGCTCCAAAGCTACACAGAGAAACTCCCTCTCAAAAAAAAAAAATGCAATAGGTAGCTAGCAATAAGCCTGATCTATAGATCAAACAATTTATAATTAATATTCAGTCTCTGAGTGATTATTTTATAAGCTGCTGCAGGCCGGACAGGACACAGAAAAGTTTCCAGTTATAGTGGTGCTGGTGTTGGTGCTGGTACTGGTGCTGGTGGTTCTGGTGCTGGTGCTGGTGTGGGTGGTGCTGCTGGTTCTAGTGCTGGTGTTAGTGCTGGTACTGGTGCTGGTGGTTCTGGTACTGGTGCTGGTGCGGGTGGTGCTGCCTCCGTGCTGCTGCAGGTTTGTTTGTGAGGAAATGCCATGTCTATATTGCATTTCTTGAATTGGAGAGAGAGAATAGCAAACACAGCTCAAAGACATTCTCTAGCTTCCCAGAGTTTAAGACTCTCAAGAACTCAGTCTGTCATTTGGGGACATATCAAATTATAGTTACAGTGAATACTTAAGAAAGTGACAACATGATTAAGTGATATTTTTACTGAAAGGGGGAGGCACGAAATTGTGGTCTTAGATACCTGCTCTCTGAACCTGCTCTCTGCACGGGATAACAGTGGATCAGAGCTCTGTTCCCAGCCCTCTTTCCCTCTACAGGTACTTCTGCAGCCCAAATTGATTCGTTTTGTTACATCTGGTCTTTTCTAGTCAATATCCCAATTTGCATCTCTAATTGTTATGCAGGGTCAGTTGACTAGACAGTCTGGCAGATGTTATGCCTCTGGACAGGAACAGTGTCTCCTTCTCTACCTTAGGGTGTCATTCAGGGTCCCATGATACAGCAGAGGATGTGCTTAGATGGGTAAACATGAAAAGATAAAGAAAGGGAACACTAGAAACTAATATAAGAGAGATTAAAAGAAATCCCTAAGGAACAAGGCAATGTCCCAGGCCTGGCTACTGTGGAGTCAATTCTACCCATGCTAGAAGGATCAACGAGTACGTAAGATGGCCTTAGAACTTGCAAGGGAAATTTTCAGAGGAAAGGCACTGGGCAAGCATTGTGGCATTTGGTAGAAAGATTGCTGGACTGAACAGAGGAAATAAGAACCCAAATCTAACACTTAACTTCTTTCTCTTCTGCACCCAAACTGCGGGTAACTCAGGGGGTAGATGACCTTTCATTTGCTGCATTAATATTGATACTTTAATAGCACAAAGCATGCTAGAGAAGTGGAAAAATCACATTCAGAGAGATGAATGGAAACACAGCCTACAGAGTGAGCAACTGTGACCAGGGGACAGTTTTAGAAACATCAGGTTTTTTTTTACTATAGAAAATTATGCATTTTTAATGGGAATTTCTTGCCATTAAATTTGAAAGGTTATAATTTTTTGAAAATCTAGTGAAACCTGTCTTGTGGACTATGGGCTATTTCTTTGGTATTGGTAGAAGTTAAAAGCATTTTGGACAGTTGAATGACACAGGAAGCCAAATATTTTTGACTGGTTTTTAAAAAACATGAACTGCCTCTGAAATGAATCATGTTCAAAATTTTATGATACCAATATATGAATGAGAGATAAAACTAAAGAATGCTCAGTAAAATCTCCCATTAATGGGGAGCACCGAGTCTAAGACTTAACCATTTTTTTTTAAATTAAAATATAATTACATCATTCCCCCCTTCCCTTTCCTCACTAGAAACTTAACCTTGTATCTCTCCTTCCTCTCTTATAAATTCACAACGTCTGTGTGTAAGAAAATCTAATCTTGGTCTTCCACCAGAGTAAGCTCCACTTACTCAGAGTAATCTCCAAGAAACCTAACTTTCTTTTTTCTCAAGCAACCTTCTATAGGATTGAGGTGATACTTTTTGTTAATACCATTGAAAGAAAATTATTTTGTAATATTTCCTTAGCTTCATTTAATATATAATCATCATATCATCATTTATACCACCTTTATTAAAGGAACAATCCACGTTCTGAGAATTTCCCTCTATTTCAGGATAACACTACAAAGGCATGAAACATAAACAGCACAAAGTATTGTTACTTATTGTTTGCTGTTGTAATATTGACAATATAAATCTTGTCTCACTAAAAACAGATTATTCTTCATTTGTTTCCAAGCCTAATTATCACATATAATCTATGTATCTCTTTCTAGGATATGCTTCTATGTTTAACCATACTTTATGGTCACATGAATGTTTTTCACAATGAAAATCTTTGCCACATGTAGAGACAAAGCTCTTCTCAGTGTGACTAATTAAAAAAAACTGAAAAAATAGAATTAAATAAGAAACAAGCATGTAAGAAACCATACCTGTGGTATTTTTTGGATAAAGTCTGTGGTATTAGTGATGGGCACACAAATAAATGTCATGCCTAGAAATAGGAAATGCATGATACATTGCCACTATGTTCCACTCTTGTGGTAGATGCAGCAGGTCATCATAGCCCAGCTCATCCTAAGGAGCTGGGAAACTTTGACAGTCTTGTCATTCTAGAGCTTCTGTCCCAATAATACGTCACCATGACTTTGACAAATTTATAAATTATGAGAATTTCTCTCTTAATCTCTCATTTTCCAAAGATAGATCCTAAGAATGTTATACATAATGACTCCTCAGTAAGTCAAATGGATGTACTTTCTTTTGTATAGTATTAAGGTGTAAACGTATGCATGTGTGGCACTGTAGGATTTGTATATATTAGTTCACTTAGTATTTCGTCTGCAACAAGGATACTTGTAAAATTAAAATATAATTTCATACTATTGACAACTATGAAATCCTTCATGTTTTGTGATATGTTCTGATAAATCCTTGACTGAAATCACTTAATGCTACCCTATTAAAAACACTATAAGAGACATTAGGGTTGTTTTTTAATTATTCTTTTTCTTAATTTATTTTTTTTCTTTATTAAGAAATTTTTTATTCATTTTATATACCAATAATAGATTCCCCTCTCTTCCCTCCTCCCACTTTCCCCCCAACCTCCCTCCCCAACCAACCCAGACCCCGTTCCCTCCTCTGAAAAGATAAGGCCTCCCATGGGGAGTCAGCAAAGCCTGCTACATTCAGTTGAGGCAAGTCCAAGCCCCTCCTCGTGCATCAAGAATGGGCAAGGTGTTCCACCATAGGTAATGGTGTTCAAAAAGCCAGCTCATGCACCAGGGATGGATCCTGATCCTACTGCCAGGGGGCTTCTTAAGCAGACCAAGCTACACAATTGTCTTGCTTATGCAGAGGGCCTAGTCCAGTCCCATGGAGGCTCCACAACTGTTGGTCTAAAGTTCATGAGTTTCCACTAGTTTGGTCCAGTTGTCTCTGTAGGTTTCCCTATCAAGCAGATGCAGAGATTCACAGCCAAGCAGGAGGCCGAGCTCCAGGAGACCAGTCAAAGATAGGGAAAAGAAATTCTATGAGCAAGCAACATTAGGATTTTAATGTTCTAGTTGAGAATAGGAAGATGGGTTAGATTTGGTAACAAAGCTTTTAATCTCAGCACTCAGGAAGGAGGCAGATGGAAGAAGATTGCTTTGAGTTTCTGACCAGCCTGCTCTACATAAAGAGATCCTGTCTGAAAAACTCAGACAGGTAGGTAGCTAGATATATGGATATATGATAGATGATAGATAGATAGATAGATAGATAGATAGATAGATAGATAGATAGATAGATGATAGAATAGAGAAGGCTGAAAGACTTGAAAATCTACCCAGATTTGCAAAACTATTACCAAGACATACATTACAGTAATAATAACTGTCAAATATCAAGAAGAGAAATTCTACAGCTAGTATTATAGAAAAATAAACCACATTCACAAATAAGTGACTGGCCTGAGTGTAGCTGGAGTAATCTCCAGTCCTTCCCAGGCCAGCAGCCACTCAGACTCAAAAACACACAGATGCTTATATTATTTAAACTGTTTGGCCTAATGGCTCAGGCTTTTTGCTATCTAGTTCTTATATCTTAAATTAACCCATTTCTATGAATCTATAAGTTGCCATCTGGCTCGTGGCTTACTGATAACTTACATCTTGTTTCTCATGAAGATGGTGGCTGGTAGTCTCCTGACTCTGCCTTCCACTTCGCAGCCTTCTCCTCTCTCTTTGTCTTGCCTATACTTCCTGCCTGGCTACTGGACAATCAGCACTTTATTTATTAACCAATCAGATTAACACATTCCTAGCATACAGAACATCCCACAGCACCTGAGGCTATGTAATAGAGAGGGTTATAGAGAAGAATTGAATGTAAGGTTACCTGTTTGGTGGTGGTGGTGATATTGGTGGTGTTGGTGGTGTTGGTGTTGGTGGTGGTGGTGCTGGTGCTGGTACTGGTGGTGGTAGTGGTGTGTGTGTATGACAGAGAGAGAGAGAAAGAAAATGCTTTGTTCCAACCAAGTACCTGCCAAACAAATTAATGGATTTATTAAGCATAAGCTTTGTAAATCTCAAACAAAAATCCAAGAGGTTGTTGACTGTAAGATTTTCTATCAAATTTAGCTGGTTCCCATTCTGAGCAGTGAAACTATGAATTCAATACCCATCGTTATCGAACCTAAGGTCAGAAAAGCAAGCCTAGCTTATGCCAAGACACATGTGCTTCCAGAAATAGTGGAGCTGTCAGCAGTCACAAGTCACCTAAAGAGTATAAATCTGATTCCACTTTTCACCATCAAACAGTGTAGTGCTGCAGCAGTATTTGGCACAATGGCTCCATGCACATCTAAACTCCCCATTGATGGGATACTGAAAATCTTCCTCTTGCAACAAATGCTCCTGAAGGTTAGAATGGCATTCAGAATGACTCCTTGCCTTCTGGCTGAAATACTCATCAGGTCCAGCTTCAAAAAGAAGGTATTTTACCTGTAGCCTACTGACTTCTATTAGATCACCTTGGGCATTAATTTCAATTTTCATGATTCTGCACCATAAAAAGAATAAAAAGAAAAAAAAAACTTGTATGTGCCACAGCTTAGCTGCCAACTGTTGGAGGAAAGAATTTGATTTCTATTGAATACTGCACTTTGGAATGAAAGAAAACATTGCCTAAATGAAGCTGTGGCTTTCTGTCACCTATGCCTATATGACTGTGAAATCAATTATATGAACTCTTTCGAAAGTTACTGATTGTGGCAAATTGAATGGCCTTCATTTCAGCATAATTTGGAGAGGCTGATGTAATCAGAGACCTTATACCACAGTGAGAGACAAGATCTGTGATATTCAGATGGAAAAAGGCGTCAACAGTTAAGCCTGCCCCGTGTCTTCTGCTTACTGGCGGCAATGCTCTCATGAGTACAAATGAAACTGTTTTGATGAAGGCAGCAATGGTTCTGCTGGGATGCCTGAGAGGGTAAAGGAGTGGAAATAAGGTCACTGGAAATCCCACCACAGCCATCATATGCAAGGAGGCAGTGGAATCTAATCCTAGGTCTAATTGTCTGCAAATGAAACACTCTAATATCGAATCTTGAGTTATGCCTCGGAGCTGAGGGTCAAGCTCAAATGTGAGGAGAGGTGAGGTGCTTGAATTTTCTTAGTGAGAATGTTTGCTCCACCTTGTTCCTTTGGAAGTCTATAGCTCAAATAATTGTTTGTCAAATTATATACTTGATCTCTACCCCCAAGACAATTTTTACTTTAAAAGAATTTATGGCAGGCTTGGCTTTAATACATTTACCTAAATGAGAAGTTTATCTCCATTTACATATAGGACATAGCATGTTTTCAGTTAACACTCCTGTTAACTGTGATAATCTAACACTGAGTAAATGTGGTCTGGTCTGAATCAAGCACAGGATAACCATGCTCTGTATTTTGTCCATGACTTATACTAGCACAAGTCATGTGAACTTTTGGAGGCATAGACTACTAAGCAGAAACATATTTACTTTTTCTTTCTTTGATATAATGTATTTAATATTTATATATGCATGTAATATGTTTGGACCAAATCTACACCCTATTTTATACATTCCAGTTCTTTCCCATCACCCTATGACTTCTTGATTTCTCTCTGTGCCTCAATGTCTCTGGCTCCCTATACTCCACTCTCTCTCTCTCTCTTTTCTCTCTCTATAATCACAGAGTCCATTTAGCGCTGTCTGCATGTACATGGGTATGGTACTATCTACTGGAGTCTGACATATTCCTGAAGAAAAGTGACTTTCCCTCCCCTAGCAGAGAACTATTCCAACTATCTCATTAGCTAAGAGTGGAACCTCACAATACCACTCCCATCCTTGTTGGGATATTGACATTTTGATATTGTATAGATCTTTTGCATGGAAACATACTTCTTAGAAGATGCTAAATCACTCTGAGGATCAGAATGGCTCTGACCTAGGACAGATGGCACAATCTTTCCTTTGTAGAAGTTCCTCATGTTTGATTTTTCTTTAACCATAATTCACCTCCAGCTCAGAAACAAGACTAATGGTATTTGGGCACTCCCTAATTTGCCATTGATTTGATTCGAATTGGGAGACTTTAGTGTACAAAGAGGGAAAGGATCTCGGTTTGAATCTACTACTGTGAATCATTTACTTGGGTGAAGTTTGTGTAACCAATCATTTTTGTCTAAATGATCAATTTCAGCTTGTAGGATAGTGACAGATTTACACAATTAATTTATGTTGATGAGTTTGTCATAACTATGAGAGAATGTCTGTTATCAGTATCAACCAACTAATTGAACATATCTTAGAAGCAATAATCCTTCTTCTCTCCTTATACACAATTCCACCTACTATATTACTTCTTGCATGAGATAATAGACATAATGGGAGGAGAACAAATATGGGTTCTAAAGTGCCAAGTTCAACCCCTGTTCCAAATATGTAATTTTGGAATACACATTTGCTTTTCTAGATCTTTCTTTTATAATTCACAAACAAATATGCATGTGTCAGAGTTTTTTCTCAGACTGTTATTAGAATTAAATTCTGAAAAGCAAAAGTTTAGATTTTATATTTATAATGTAGAATCCCAATAGAGTTTCAGTCTAAAAGTATATAATGTATGCATGCATCTATGCATCAATGAAAAAAAAGAACTTACTCAAAGGAGTTGGTTCACACAATTATTGGAGCTGAAAAGTCCGAGATGTGGAGTTTTTAAGTCTGCAATAGGATAAGTAATGCTATAGCACAAATCATAGTTAAGAGATCTGAGAATCAAAGACAGAGCAGTTTAAGTAATACTTCAAATCTGGAAACAGGACTGAACAATGGCTGTGCTTGGAACATAGTCAGAGAAAGGAAAATTGATTGAACTTTTGTCCTTAAAATTTGAATGTAGTCCCCTCACACTTGGGAGTTACATGCATTGTACCCTGTCTACTGATTTAAATGTTAACATTAGCTAGTACTTCCTCATAAGCTCTCTCAGCATCAGTGCTAAACCATGAATGTGGAAACTTCATGTGCCTGTGAGTTATCACTCAATGTATTGTCAACCTGGGCCCCTAAACAACTTCTGCACCATACTAATGTCCAAACATAAAGATGAACTTCATTTCATCTACTATGATATTATGATCCTAAAAACAACCTAAATAATGCAACATATTTCTCTAAAAGGAAGAAAAGAGGCTAGCCAGATGGCTTAGGGGTTAAGAGCATTTGTTGCTCTTGAAAAGGAACCACATTCAGTCCTGAGGACACTTAGGGTGGATTCAGAACTTAACTCCAGTTTCAAAAGATCCAACTACCTCAGGGATATATTTTTGAGGGAAAAAACATTCTATTTTTATAAAAGAAAAGAAAATCTTTGAATCAGGTTTACTGTTCTTGGTGTTATGTAGCTTAAATACTAGCATTAGAAATTACCAATTACAAACTAAATTAAGAAAAAGTAATATATTATTGTGAATGTAAAAGAAATAAGAGAAGGAAGGAATCAAATTATTTATATATATGTAGCATATCTATACATATATACATGAATTTTTATATATCCATAAATATATATGTGCACAATATATCTTAAATATATTAATTTCAAAATATACACATGTTATATATACATACATACATACATATATATGTTTTATATATATGCATTTTCTCAAGACACATGTTCATATTTTTATTTTCTACTTGATCAAAGTGAATAATCAGATTTTGTTTGAAGTTCTGTCAAGTATGAGTGCTTTATTTTAATTTTCTCACCTATATCATTAAGAGATTCTGGCAGCCCAGTGACAATGAAACATAAAATCAAGTGCCACATAGTATTTCTTTGTATGGAGAATACTGGGGTCAGCACAAAGGGGGAATCATATTCTCCATACTCCATCTGTGTGTGGGAGCTGGGCCTGCACCCATGTTCAACTAGAAACAATCTAGTCTCTCTTCTACCCTGCCTGTACTCATTCTCATGAGAAAATAGATTGAGAAGCAAAGTTCCACAAATACTTTGGGGTTATTTTTTAATACCTCAAAGACAAATAATTTTTAACTGATAACTAGAAATCTCTACTTTTCCTTTGCTGTAACACATACTATTGACTTTTTGAGTTGTCCACTTTTTTTTCTTTTATGAACTGAGATGTTAAGACATATACAAACACAAAATTGTATCTAATAATTCCTTTATCCAATTAAGTATTTACTAAAATCCACTGCAAATTCATTCAATACAGCCTTTTATGGATGACTTTATAATCATTTAGAAGATTAAAAAGTCAAACAGAAAAAAAATCTGTGTGAGGGTTAATTGTTAAACTTCATAGAATAGCAAGTATAATGAAGAAGAGAGTTAGAGAGCCAATATCTTTAACAGACAAGGAGCAGAGTTATCTTGAAGTTAAAGAGACCCTGGGGGAGCAAGAGCAAGGATGACAGTCTTGGCAACATGAAACATCCTCTGATGGACCTTGAGAGAATCCATCATGTACATTTATGACAATAGGCATGATATCCCCGGACAATTAAAGATGTCATAATGTACACTGGTTATCTTTGAAGGGTCCAACATATGTCCAACATTAAATGATGATCAAATTTATCTGACTCTTTTCTACATTGACCTAAATATTTGCAGATCATGTAGTTTACTTCTGCATGCATGAAGTACATATGTTTCAATCAGCCACAAAGAGTGCCTCATGCCAATCGAAAAGCCTCCACCCTGATTCTGATCAATTTGCTTCATAAATATTGTCTTAAAACTCTCACTAATACTAGGGTGATTATAATTCTAGATTTGGAAAAATGGATATTTCATGAATTTATTCCACTTTAAATATTCTACCAATCTATTTCAAACTAAAATCTGCCTATGTTTCTTCATGTTTATGATCTTTATAGTAGTTATAACCAATTTCTACTGCTTATGTTCAGTGCAGTCAGCAAAGTTCAGCATGGGGAACTCAGGTCTTTCGCTAATGCATATAGGCAAGAATAAGGAAGACTTGAAAACACTAGAGAAACCATATTTCTGAAAATGAGATTTGCAGGAAGCCAGAACTTTACTGTGATAGAAAAAAACCACCTCAGGGTTGCCATGTTGGTGAACATATTCACAGCATGGTGACTCCAATATCCCATCTTAACACCACTGCATCATCCAGCCTCCAGTTCAACCATTCTGTCCTCTGCTTCTTTTTAGATTTTCTGACTGATTATTTTAAATATGGAAGAAATAAATTTTGCCATATTCTTCAAAGGATTGAATTACATTTTATATCACAATACATAGCATGACATAAAATATCAAGTGGTGACAAACCTACCTCTCATGCCACCTGTTGGTAGGTTTTGAGTTTTGCTGAAAATAATCACCTACAAATTATCTGGTAACAGAATGGCCATACTACCAAGACACTCATTTTTAATCTCTTACCCAGAACTTGCTCATTGTATCTAATGCATAATATTTTTGTGTAAGTTCATTAACATGTGTTTCTTACTATGTTTTGCACAAATCTTTTCATAGGTTCAAGTACTAAGGTTTGGTCCTAAGAACTATAGTATTTGGGATGTAGTGGAATCTTCAGATGATAGATACAAGTAAAGATCTTAGGTAATTGTGGACATGTGATTGAAGAGGATCGAATCACCCAAGACTCTCTCTTCTTCCTCTTTTTGTTCATAGTCATCAAATAAGAGTTTGTCTTTACTAACTTTCCTAACATTGTTCTGTTAGGTGTCTCAAGGCATTGGGGCCACATAGCCATGAACTGTGTCCTTCAATGTAGAACAAAAATAACTTAAAAATAATTACCACATGTATTTTATTACAGTAAATATTTGTATAAATATTTAATTTCCTCTTTTTCAAAGTCATTTTTTTTTGCTAACAGATACCACAATGCAATTCACCTGGGTATCTTCCAAGAATTAATTGACTATCAGCAATATTTTGCATTTGCTTTAATTTTTCTATGTTAAATGAAGGATAAATATTATTCATGTGTATATAATATAAATAAGAAGGAAAACCTCACAAATTTCTGAACATTTAGAAGTTTCACCCATTGGCTGAAATCATTTGGGTCATATTTACCACAGCCTTAGGGTCTAAAGTAAGCCTGTTTGCTTCCAGAATTCATATTCTAAACTTTATGTTGTGAAAAGGGTACTGTGCATTGAAATGCAGACTTCACCAGTAAAAAATGCTTTGTGATTCCCTTAGTCACAAACTTGCTCATCTCACATATGTAGTAGGGAAAACCATAGACAGAAGTTGTTATATTATTTTTGTATCTTAGGTTTAGTGACAAAGAACTAACTAGAAGACAGTGGTATTGTCTGGGAAAGCCTAGGTGCAGACATAATTACTGACATTTTTTTGTATTAGAATGAGTCATACTGTATGATATGAGCATAAAGAAAGATAAGAAAAATTGTTCAGAGAAGAGATTTTAAAAATGGTCCCCACCACACAAACAGCATCAGAAAGTTGCCATAAAGAACAAGGAGAGGATCTTAACAGTAGAAACAAGGGTATATTTCAAGCAGAGAATTGAATGTAAGAAATACAACAGCAGAGTTTTTCTTTTCTTTCTCTCTCTTTCTCTCGCTCTTTCTTTCTTTCTTTCTTTCTTTCTTTCTTTCTTCCTTTCTTTCTCTCCTTCCTTCCTTCCTTCCTTCCTTCCTCCTCCCCTCCCTCCCTTCCTTTCTTTCTTTCTTTCTTTTTAGAGCAGAGTATTTCAACTTGAATTCCAATGCTGGCAAGTCTATCAGAGTAACTGGGCCAGGAAAATATATTTATGGATCTTTTTACCAAGATAAGAGAAGAGGTTAACACGATACAGGAATCTAGAGCTACACACATGGTTAAAGATTATACTTCAGGATTGAGTCAGGCATCTTCTCTACTAGAAAACAAAAAGATGAACAAGGTAAGAGTCAGTGTAGAACAACCATGGACAAGATGTAGAGCCTCACTAAAATAATGCATTGCATAGTTTAACTCTGGTGGCGCTACAGTATGTTACTGTGTCCAGGTGACCATATTTTAAAGAGGTAAATAAAGATAGTTACATTTTGATAAATATATTACCTAGAAAGGGCCCACCAGATTAAATAAATACTATTAAATATAAAGAAACATAAATTTTGGGCCAATTAGTTTTCTTTTCTTTTCTTTTTTTTTTTTTTTTTTTTTTTTTTTTGGTTTTTCGAGACAGGGTTTCTTTGTGTAGCTTTGCGCCTTTCCTGGAACTCACTTGGTAGACCAGGCTGGCCTCGAACTCACAGAGATCCGCCTGCCTCTGCCTCCCGAGTGCTGGGATTAAAGGCATGCGCCACCACCGCCCGGCCCAATTAGTTTTCTTAAAGACCCAAGACATTATCTTTGATTGTCAAAACAAAGTACAGAAACTCCATGGAAACAAACCCGGTTCTAGTAATTCAGAGTAAACTATATTTAAGCTGTTGTATTTTTCAAAGTTACCCAAAGTTTTTGTGAAAACACAAGACTCTGAACATCTTCAATGACTATGCTATCTACACTTAGAACTATAAACTCCATTCTAAAATATATTCAGAAAATAATTGTATTATATGCTGAGTCACTCCAAATTTTCAACTGTTGAATTATCATAGAAATCCCCCTAAGTGTGTCTAGGTCTTGTTCTTAAGTTAACACTGACAGAAGAGTAGCAACATGGGGAGGAGAAGGCCCCTTGAATTGTCTTATGTTCATTATTACTTTGTGGAAATTAAGAATTCTCTTGATCTAGATTCAAACTTTCTCCGTCTTGAAATGTGTGTGTCCATATGTAAACTCCACGTTATGTAGCTCTCAGGATCAGAGTTCTCAATTCTAATTTAAATAAGAGTATCTTCCAAAATACATCACTTCATATTCTTATTCTCCATATTAGGTTTTTATCCAAATATTTACACGAAAACATGTATTCTGTCTTCCTATGAAATTCAAGTATTCCTCACAATTAATTCTAATTTTGTAATGATACATTTGAAATTAACTTGCATTTTTGAATTATCTTTTTAACATGAAAAGCATACCGGGTGAATAACAGAGTATAGATCATCGAGAGTGAAAAGAGATATGGGGCACAATTACATTGTCACACGGGGTTATATAAGTCATAACTCCTTGTTACCAGCAATGGCAGAGTTGAGGAGCAGGTGTCCAGCATTAATCCACGTGGCTCAATGGCGATAATGGGAGTCCTGTGGCCTCATTCCTAAGCCCCATGTTGAACATTCATCCCAAGATATGAATTAACACTATGTAGCTTCTGCAGTGCTGAGTCTTATTGCTTAATTAATGTGATCATAATGACAGTGGGGGACTCTAAATTTTCTATGTCACTTCATCTACTATAAAGTTTCAATAGAGTAATGAGCTTCATAAGAGGATGAGTCATTTGCATGCGAGAGACTAAGAAGGAGGGAGTCCAATGTCCACTATTAAAAGGAGGTTATGCAAGGCTACTGGCTAGGAAAGATGAATGAGGGGAAACAAAATATCTTAGCATTAGAACTAGATCCTGATGACTTTTTTCATTAATTTTGACTTTGTTGTGATTTCCCCAATGAGTAAAAACAGCTTTTGCTTTCTTCTCATATAATTGACCATCAAATTTTTCTTTCCATTGTTGATTATAGAATCTATTACCATATATTGGGGTGATATATAAAGGGCATAATAATTCAAATAAATACACTATCTCTTCCCACTCCACTGTATGGAAAATGGCCTCAAACTTAGCATGCTTGGTTTCTTCCTTTAGCTATCCATAGAATTTTTCCCTGTTTCTTGAATTTTTCTTATCAGTGATGTCCAAACTGAAAAGTCTTCCTCTATTTCATGTAATAGACTCTTATGCAACTTTGTATGTAGTATTTTGTACCTTTCATGAATCTAACTTATGTTGGTCATCTTTGATTCTTCTTTAAAATGTCTGTTTAAATTGAAGTTGGTGGTATCTAAAAGAAGAGATCCAAATAAGCACAGTAATCTCTGTCATTAAATTGAGTTATATGTAATGTTAATTTCACATCTATTGGATAAAAACTTTCTCATCACTGACATCCAGTAAGGGAATATTTTTCAAAATAATAGCTCATATAAAATGAAAATTTTCATATTTTTCATGATGTCCACTTTTTTTTTTGTTGTTTCATGGGAAACTCCAGTATAAAATAGCCTATAGATGTTAAGAAGACCTTGGTTCTGTTTTCCTGTAGACTTATAGTAATTTGTGGATAAAGGAGCTGATTGCTTTGTTTTCAGCACATCTTATCTATGCTAATGCTCAAGGCAACTCCAAGAAGATATTAATTTATGCCAAAGTGTACATCTCCATCATAGTGAAAATGACAGACCCTTTCTTTTTATGTAAATATCTCATTAAAATATAATTATATAACTCTTCTCCTTCCATTTTCTCCCTCCAGCTCTTACCATCTGTCTTCCCTCCACCCTCATTCAAGAATTCACACTCAAAATTGATAATCTACTTTCCCTTGATTATTATTGTTATAGTCATATATGTATACACAAATGCATAAATGCAACCTGCTGTGTATGATTTTGCTGTTTGTGTATATATGGTATCATGACTGACCACTTTGTATTAGTTAACCTATAGGAGGACTCATCACCAGCAAAGGCTAATTCTCCCTCTCTCAGGAGTTGGTACATGCTGTCGTTCTTTGCCTAAGGACCCTATGAAAGGTCTCCCATTCTGCATTAGCATGTCTATTGATATTACCATTGTTTGGGTCTCATTTTTCTGGCCATTTTTAGAAGATGATATTTCACAGTAGACTCCTTGGTATTTCAGCTCTTATACTCTTTCCTGTTCCTTTTCCCTCAATTTGCCCTGAGCCATAGATGCAGGAGCTGTGATGTAAAATTATTCACTGGGGTTGCAATTCCCGTTATCCATTGATCTCTGCATTGTTTCCAGTTTTGGTTTACTATGAGGTTTTCTTTTTCAGCTCTGTGAGCGGACAAGAATTCACTCAGGATATTGTGTTTCTGAGGCTTAATGTTGCTGTTACATTAAAAGAACACAACATGACCATTAAAGTACATATGTTGAATGTTTTATATAGAGAAAGAAAGGGGTTAAGGAATATGCCACAAAGATAATGAAGTTAAGATGGGGATTATTAGAGAAGATGGAAAGAATCCAGGAGAGGGAGGACAATATATTGAAGGTCATGGCAAAATGGACATGATTCCATTATATTATATGCCATATGAGAATATCACGATGAAACTTGTTGTTTCCTATAAACGCAATGTATTAATAAAACTGTAATTTTATTTGCAAGGCCTCACAGGAGGCTTTAATAGATATTGTAGTGGCTAATCTTTGTTGTCAACACAACTAAGTCAGAAATCTATTAAAACTTAAGTGTCTGGCACACTTTTGAACAGATTTCTTGATTGGATCATTGAGATCAGAAGATGCATGCTAAATTTGGTCCATACAATCTGATGGCAGTCTACATAAAACAATATAAAAAAGGAGTTCTTTGCTTTTTACTTGTTTTCGCTCACTCTCACTGGCAAGTTCATCTTTTCTGATGCATTACTTTGTTGCTATTTCAACCTACTTCTTCAGGATTCTAAAGTAGACTGAAGACCAGCTGAGACATCAAGCCTCAAGGACTAAACAACTACTGAATTTGTGGTCTTTCTTTTGGGTAACAACCATTATCTGGGTAGCTTGATCACTGCCTGTGTGTAACTCTAACAAATCAGCTACACACAGAGATGATATATATGTAATTATGAATAATATATATTATTTTAAACTATATATATATATATTCATTGTATTTAATATTATACATTTTATAATATATATTCACACGTATATATACATATATATATATATATGTTCATTCTATCACTTCTGTTCCTCTCAAGGAGACTGACTAATATAGATATATTTCATATTTTCTTCCCAGTGATCTCAAAATAATATGTTTAAACCCACAAGATAAAATATATGGAATTCTTTTTTTGCTATGGTTATTACTTTAGTGCTTCACATTGAGAAATATACATCTTACATCTTATGTTCAGACACTATTTAAAGATTCTAGAATATAAAACTGAAAACATATCCTCAAACTTATGACACTGATACTAATAATTGCTTAGTCTTCGGTGTCTGTCAACTTCCAGGAATGACTTGCAGAAAAATCTGACACTGCAACATGTATAACAATAAGCCAGGGATCTCCAGCTTCCTTGACAAACACAAAACTACGAAGAGATAAGATCATCAAGTTCAAAAAACGTAATGTTCTTTATGTTATGCATGAAGAAATGGTGTAGCAGACACAGCAACAGCATGCTGAGAATAAAATGCTTAGTTCACTGCTGAACAAAACCATATCAGAAAGTCTGTGTTGGACATCTAAGTTGTCAACTGTGGTCTGAATTGGTAAAATGTATTTTGTATACAGTACTACACACACACACACACACACACACACACACACACACACACACACACACAAGTGATCCTATTATGTTCTCCAACCACTGATATTAAAGCCTTCTTACTTTTCATAAGTAAATTATATAATATTTATATTGGGCACTTTCCATAGCAACCCATTTCTCAGAGTGCATTTTCCTTGTTAAGCAATGCATGGCTGTATCTTTCTGTCAGGCCACATAAAGAGATTTACTTTTTCTGCTCCTTTCAAAACATACTTTAGCTATGCAGCAACAGAAACAGTATTATGAGGTTGCAGACCATATTTGCTTACACATTTCTGCCTTATGGTTCAGTTAACCTAACTTTGATCTCTCTCCCAAATGTGTTATTCCTCTCCAAAAGTTCCTTCTGTCTCCCGAGCTGCAATATCATTGAGTTCTTGGTCCTGAATAAAATGAATTATTGTTAGGTGAGACATTCACCTTAGGAAAAAATTTTCTCTCGACTACAATGAACAAAAATTACCGTTTATGCCACTGATGATCAATAATAGTTTGTTTCCTTAAATTTATAGCCAATATTTTAGTGGAAGGTCTAAGATAAAAATATAACCTGTATTATATAATAGAATAATGTAGAATTTTAAAATTGCTATGCTCATTCTTCCTTGTGGCTCTCCAAAGCCTTTTAAAATCTCATGCATCTCCATGAAAGTATTAAAAAACAAACAGTAATCTCAAAGTCAGTCTCAGGACCTGAGCTGTAGCATCAGAAAGGTCTACTGGAAATCTGTAAGGGGCTCTTGTTTTAATCCTCATTGTGTAACTGAATTTCAACACTAAAGACATACCGAGAGATTATGCCATTCCCCAAATACAAGCCCGGAGCAGTGATGATGCCAGTAACTTGCTGGTGTTTTCTTGCTTTGGAAAGGAAGCAGACTTGGTACATTAAATTCAGGTGGTAATCACTGCAGCTCAAGTGTGGGATGTACAACTGAGGACAAATGGCTGTTGGAATTCCCTTGCTGCTGGTACAGTTGAGACGTCTAAAATGGGAGAAATAGTCTTTGTAAGACTGTACCGTTTCACTCTGACTGTTATCAACTGTCTGAAGAAGTTGGAACCACTACTTCTTTGTTTAACTTAGAGTATATCTACTGTAACACTACAATGAAAGCTAGTCAAAACACTTCAATGAATACATGGAGGAAATATGTAAATTTCTATCACTATAACTGCCATGGTCATCAGCTACAACATGCCTAGCTGTTACCAGTTTTGTTTATCTGTTTACACTTTAATGCAGCAAAATAAATTAATGGCTGAATTTTTTTTTCCACCTCAGTATGGTGAAATGAATCCCTGAGACAATTTCCCATTTGTTAGAATTGCATTTGTGTAGGAGTGAAAAAAAAAAAGAGGTTAAAAAAATGGATCAAAATCTGCTGATAAATTTGAATTTTTTTCACTAAAATCACAACAGTAAAACAGCTGAAGCCCAAATGTAGAGAATCACGTCTCCTGAAAATAAATATCCCCCAAGCTCATAAACATGAAGGCTAGTGGTCAGAACTGAGCAGATGTTTATTGCCTCGTGCACCCTCTGCTACTCTGGGATAATCTCTTAAATATCCCAAATCCAGTTTGAATTTAAATTAGATTCATATTTTCTTTCACGATTATTCCATTAAAAATATCATATGATTAGCCAATTAAATGGAGGGAAAAATCAGTAGGAGAGCAATCCCCTTTAATATTTTCAATTAAGATGTAGTGTGGCCAATAAAAACGGCTTACATTTTCATTTTATGGGTACCTATGGAGAGCATTATGACAGAAACGACTCAGAAGAAGGTAATCGTTTCAAAATATATTGTAGTGGTAGACTGTAAACAGTGCAGTGTGTTAGCTTACAAGGGATGTGATGAAAATACAAAGATTTTTTTTCAAAGGGGATTCATGTTTATTTTATAGTCTTTTAGGGTGCTTGTGCCTGCCAATTTACAGCACATATTTCTAAACTGCCACAGACCGTTCTCTCCCAGGAAGGGTGGGAAGGTGAGGAGATACCATTAGGGGATAATATGTTTTTAAGGAGAAGAGAACCACATAGCAACTCCATCCTGCCTGATGCCTAGATTGCAAATGAAACTTCAGGAGGGCACAGTATTAAAGCCTTAGGTTCTTAGAGGACTGTAAAGGAAGGCTGAGTAGCTGGGGCCACATAATGTCAAAAACAGCAGGAGTGTGGAAAATTTGTAACTCAGAGTACATCGTCTGATATTTGGACTGAATTACTTCATTTTATCCCAGAGTTCTTGAGACTCTATGACTCCAATTAATCCTAATAATTTTTAGTGGCTATAGTATGTCAAAGCATTTTTTACAAGCTCTTCTCTGTATATAATCTTATTGCGTTAGACTAGCAATGATTCAGTTCTAACAGACTAGGGAAGGCCCTCAATTCCTCATATTAAAAATGTTTATCACTCTTTTATTTGGAACTATGTACTTGATTCTGACTGGATGGTAGCTGATCAAATCTTATAGGCTAAAGATATATCACAGAATACAGATATTTGACATATTTATTGAATTTATTCACACATATAAAATTTAACCTCTAGTTTTGAAAACACTTCCACCAATACTGATACAAACATGTAAAAATAACCAGACGAAGACTGAAAGACATGAGAATAATAACAGAGAAGTCATAATTTTCAAATTTTAAATGAAATTATTAATTGCTTACTATGTGTGAGATCATGTTTTATCTTAGTTAAGGTTTTAATGACTATGAAGAGTCATGAAATTTCATGACCATGGTAATTCTTTTTTTATTTTTTAACCATGGCAATTCTTATACAGAAAACATTTAATTGGGGTGGGTTGCTTATACTTTCAAAGGTTCTGTCTGTTTACAATATGATCAGGAGCATGGTGGCATGTAGGCAGACATGGTGCTGGAGTAGCTGAGAGTCCTACATCTTGTAGGTAACATGAAGATAACCAACTCACTGGGCAGTATCTTGAGCATAAGAAACCTCAAAGCCCACCCCCACAGTGATACACTTCCTCTAACAAGGCCATACTGACTCCAAACAAGCCACACATCCTTATAGTGCCACTCCCTATGAAATTATGTGGTCCATTTATATTCAAACTACCACATTCCACTCCAGGGCTCCCATAAACTTGTAACAATACCATAATGAACACTACATTTAGGCCAGCCTCAAAGGTCCCCATAGTTTATCACAGTCTCAACAATGTTTCAAAGTTCAAAGTCTCTTCTGAGAATCATGCAATCTCTTAACTGTAATCCTCTATATAAATCAAAATAAAAAAGATCACATACTTCCAATATACAATGACAAAGAATCAAAGAATACACACACACACACACACACACACACACACTACCATTCCAAAACATTGGCAGGGAAGCATAGTGAGGAAATACTTGACCAAAGCAAGACTGAAAACCAGCTGGGTAAACTCCAAACTGTATCTCCTTGTACGATGTCAAAGTGCTCTTCACATCTTCAATACTGTTCAGCTTTGTTGACTGCAGCACAATTCTTTCCCTTGGGCTGGTTCCACTTCATGTTAGCAGCTTTCTTCAGGATGTAACTCCCTCCTGTTACCAAGTTCTGTCTTAGTTAATGTTTTTATTGACGTGAAGAGACACCATCATCATAACAACTCTTATAAAGAAAACATTTAATTGGGGTGGCTAGCTTACAGTTTCAGAGGTTCAGTCCATTTTCATCATGGTGAGGAGCATGCAGGCAGTTGTGGTGCTGGAATAGGTAAGAGTCCTTCATCTTGCAGGCAATAGGAAATTGACTGATTCACTGGGCAGTATCCTGAGTATAAGTAACATCAAAGCCCACCCCAACAGTGATCCACTTCCACTAACAAGGCCATATCCAGTTCAACAAGCCACACCTCCTAACTGTGCCACTCTCTATGAGATATTGGGGCTAATTAAATTCAAACTCCCAGATGTCCTAAGATTCTAATACATATATATTATCTAGATATTTTCCATGATCCCATTAGATGGGTGTTTTCACCAAACTTATCAAAGATCACAAAGTTGAAGTTAGAGATACATCAGTTCACCTAGAGCCAGGCCAGGCTGGAGTCCATGTCATCTTGTCCTTGACTTGACTCTGTACTTGATTCTGTCCTAAGCACAGGAAATCTGGAGCAAAGAAAAACATGTGTCAGTGCAAATCCACTCCATCATGAAACTGACGTGCTTCATGGGTTATTGAAATTTGTACCTCAAGCTATTTGAGATAATTGATACATTATCTATTGCTTCTAATGAATATAATGAAGTATTAAGGATGCAAACCAGTCATTGAATCAAAATGTTCAGTCCTTTAAGTATTGAAGCATCACTGTTTTCAATAAACTTCTAACTTTCCTTTAGAAATTGGAAATGAACAATGTATTGAGTGTGAAATTCCAGGTCTCACTGTGAGGGAACACGCAGGAGTAGAAATTTGCTATATTGTTTAACATCTTAACAGTTAATGCACAATCCCAGTAATGATACACTATCCTTGCCTCCTTTTTCCACTGGTCAGATAGAGCCTGGTATATTTTCCCCGATCATGTTACGCAGCTTTCATAATATTTATCATGATTTCCTTAGAAATATTTTCCTGCAAACAATGTTTTGGATCTAAGAAGAGTGATGGCAAAATGTGTATTGTAAGGAGTCTGCTAATTTTGATGATTGTGTATATTGTAGTGTTGTGTAAAATGTGTCTTTTCAAGTAATGAAATGTTAATTGGATATAGCAGAGTCCAATCTGAGAATTCTGGGATTCCCATACTAAGAATATGTCAATATAGGGTATGGCTTTAAAGATTGATTTATTTGCGCAGAAAATAAGTTAACATGATTAGTTTTCTCTTTTGCAAAATTTGAATACAATGTTTTTCTCTTCGTAATCCAGTACATTCTAGATGATATAGTTTTTCAACTCAAAATCTTACTTTGGCTCTAAGTCAACAGTGACTTTCTTAAGAACTCTGCAGTAGCATAGGTCCTCTGCATTCAATTATGTTGATGTATAGAATACATATTACTTTTCAGTAATTAGCATACTTCCTCGTCAACTAATATCAAAGAGTTGCTTTCATTATATATGCCTTTTGAAATCATGCATAGTATCAACAAGTCATACAAATTTATCTAAAATATTATAAAATGTATTGTTTATTTTTCACATGATCACCAGCTGCTTTAATATATAGTCAGACTTGATGACAGAAGAACCAGCAATGAATGAGAAAAAAAAAAAAACAACCTTGCTAGATTTGTATTTTAATCTTTACATTTTTACCACACAACACATAGTGGATTTTTAATCCATGTAGATGAATGAATGATGACTGCCTGGTTAGTTGAGTCAGGCAACTTATATTCTGATTATTAGCTTTTTGTTATTCATACGAATTTTTATGCATCATTATATTAAAGTATTTTAATTCTTATTTTATGTGTCATCAAATAGGAAAAAGATTTCTTAAACAACTAATTTGAGATGAACCAATAAAATAATATCATGAAATTGTGTTAGATGGTACATAGGTTAGTTGACAGCTTTGTGTATATATAGAGATCTGGTAGCTTCACTTTTTATACATATTGACATAATTTAATAATCATATCGCACAAAATTCTTTCAGAATAAACAGTGTAATAAGGGTCTAGTAAAATGAGCATTATGAGGTATACCTTATATCAGGAGAAAAGACACAAAAAAGATCAAGAACAAATTTATTGACATTTTCCCCATCTCTGCTAGAGAAAAGCCTTGTGGGAGAATCAAAGCAAACAATGAGTTTTTCAGAGAAATAAAACCCTATGCCACTCAGGAAAGACAAATCAAAAGGACCTTATGCCTTGTCCAAAATCCTTTGTACACAGGGTAGAGAGACTGTATATCACTATGTAGCCAAGACTGGCTTCGTACTCAATATCCCCCTGCCTCAGCTTTGAGTACTGAGTGCTGAGATCCATGCATGCATCTCTGAACCTGCATATGTCCCCAACTTGTACAATGATGATATATTTTAAACGTAAGAAGGCAGGATGAGGATGAGAGTGAAAGGAGACTCTTTTGAAAATGAAGAACAATGGAAAGACTCAATCTGTAGGTATAGATATAATCCTGTTTAACAAATCATCATTTCTAGTGCTCATGATTCCTACAGGAATATAATGTCACAGCACATCTACCCCAGCCAGGTGAGAACTAGGTAAACTGAAACTCCTATGTTACCTTAGCCAACAAAGGTGTGTGTTTCTTTTTCAAAGAATAAAATATTTCTCACCTGAGTGTTCTTCTAAACAACAACAAAGTCCATGTTAAGTATGAGGTATGACAAAAGGCATATAATAAGTAAATAAGTGAAGAAGTAAAAGAAATGCACTGATAATATACAAAACCAAAACAATGATCTTATGTAACTCATGTGTTCACACTCACAGAAAATATGAAAAAACTAGGAATATGATTGTAATAAACTATAACTATAACTATAATAAACTCTTTTGGCAAAAGGAGACAATATGGAAGGCAGATAAAAAAATTTCTGCAGAGATATGGAGTCTACAAGAAATAGCTGAAAGTAAATTTTACATGTTTTCAAAATAACAGTAACATAAATGGAGACTATATTTGATTGCCCCATCTGCAGATTTATTCTAAACAGCTAAGGAAACAATCCGCTTAGCTATAATCATCATAAAATTAATAAACGTTATTCAAGCAAATCCAAAGAGGAAAAGGGTGGGGACAAAAGACATAAAAAAATAATTAAAGTATCTACAGTTTACATTGAATAAGAATTGTGATGAGAGAAGTCTCAGCAGTTAACAGTGCCTAGTGCTCCTTCCGGGGACTTGAGTTCAGTTCCCAGCTCCCACATTAGATTCCTCACAACTGCCTGTGACTACAGCTATAGGCGGTCTAACACCTATATAACTATCTCTGACTTCTGCAGACACTGTATACGCATGGCATAAACTTACATAGACAAGTATACATAATAAAATTTGAAAAAAATCTTTTGTTAAAAGTCCATCATTCAAAAAGATATAATACATGGTCATAAAGGTAGTAAGATGGACAGATTCGTACATGTAAACCAACCAAAGCTTGCTGAAGCACTTTAGGAAGACCCAAATAAAGGGCACACACACTATGAGAAAAGTTCATATTGCTAAAATGTTGAGTTCAGAATTGATGTATAGATTGAGACAATCCCAATGAAAAAGCCAACAAGCATTTTTGTAAATATTATTAATATGCTGATTCTAAAACTTTAATAGAAAGTCAAAGGAATTCAAATACCCTCAATAACTTGAGAAAGGAAGGATGCTTAAACAGTCATAAAAATCTATTTTAATGATGAATATAAAGCTATAGTAAATCCCCAGTATTGGAAAAAAAAATACAGATAAAGAGAACAGTGGAAAGTACAGTGGCCAGAAACAGACGTGCAAATAGTCATTTATTTTTAGCAAGTATAGACCATGTTAAAAGTAAAGAATAACACCTTCTTAAGTTCTATAATAGTAAGATACTCATAACAAATAAAAAACACCTGGAAACACATTTTTACTTTATTAAAACTATAAATTATATATGTAGAAACAACATGTAAATTGACAAATTACTAAAATATTAGAAAAATATATTAGCTGTTGAGAATGGTAAATTTATACTTAGACTGGCAGTATCAAATTGATCCTTTCATAAAATAATTGACTTTTTTCCTAGTTGAAGATACTATTAAAATAACGTATGAAATAGGAACACTGCTATAAAATAATTGAAACATCAAATATCTGATAAGCATTTTATTTGGAATATATTAAATAAAATTTAAATCTTATGAATAACAGAACAAATAAAAAAAGATCGGCAAAATATGTGTGCAGATGTAATTGTTTAACATATTTGTGGATTGCAAGAATTTTTCAACATTTTTTCTCAAAATTCTCAGAATAAATTAGGAATTGGAAATTAATCTGTATTGGAGTAATTAAGAGTGGCTATTAATTTTAAGTGATGGGAGATGGTCTAGGAAAGTGCCTGCCTTTCAAACACAAATGTGCATATTAGTTGAAGTCACAGACACAGATGATCAATGAAGTAGATTTGTACAAAATTAAACATGTGTTTTCATGTCATTTAGTAATATCACTCTTATTTATCCACTGTGATGATAAAAATATCTGTTATAAAACTACTTGTTGGATTCCTAACAGTGGGAGTGGGGACTCTCCCTAATGCTTTGGCTGGCTTTTGAAAACCTATACCTCATACTGGGTTGCCATGCACAGCCTTAATACAAATGGAGGTGCTCAGTCTTACTGCCACTTGATGTGGCATGCTTTGCTGATACCTATGGGAGGTTTGCCCCTTTCTGAACAGAAACAAAGAAAGAGTGGACTTTGAGGGGGTGGGTAGAGGAGAGGTGGGGGGAGGGAATGGGAGGAGAAGAGAGAGGAAAAACTGTGCTTGGGATGTAAAGTAAATAAATAATTTAATTAAAAGCAAACAAAAAACAAAATACTTACAGAAGCATTATTTCTAGCCAACAAAACAGTGAAGGGACCCATGTATCATTCAACAGTAAATACATATATTTCCTTCACATTCATACAGTGAACTATCACTCGGCGATGAACAGGAATACGTTACTGATTCACACAGCATGCATTAATTTCAAGGACATCCCATTGGGTAAAAAGTTGTCAACCTAGAAACTAAATATTTTTGTGATTTTAAATTTTTCTGTAACATTCTATGAAACTAAACATTCCCTGAAACATGGACAACACCAACAGGCATGCTAACATGGAAGGGTGAAGCTCAGGAGGTCTCAACACCATACAAAGAACTGCGGGCAACAAAGGAAGCTGGGAGTAGGAGAAATGGTCTTCCCCAGGGAAGAGCCCATCCAATACTAAGTAGGTTGTGTTTATTGATACACACACACACACACACACACACACACACACACACACACACACACACCAGTTGTCAAAACCCATGGAAGAGTGCAATATAAATGTTCAGTTTTATAATGATAAATCAGAAGAAAATAACAGTAAGATATTTGAAACACTCAAAATGAAAGCCAACTGTGACGTTTCAACTAAGCGCTTTACATATTAGCTACATGACCACAATGGACAAAGCATAAAAGAAATAACTTGATCTCAAAATAACTAGTTATTTCCCACCTTGACCTAAAAATTGTATTAAAATCAAAAGTAAAATGGAGATTTTATATTTCATGTATTCGTATATATTTGTTCAATTATTACTAGAGTCTATTCATGTAATTTTCTCTAAATGTATGTATAAATAATATAAATCTTTTTTTATAGTCCTACAAACCATGAGTATATTAAAAAGATGGTTTTTTTCTTTCTAAGCAGTGCACAATTTCCTAGTTGTTTTTGATATTTATTTCTCATTTATTTGTACTATGGGAAGATACTTTAGTATGAATATATATGTTCCTTAACATATAGTGACTGCTTGTTCCCTGTGAACTAGAAGAAGCACACGTGTGTGTGTGTGTGTGTGTGCGTGTGTGTGTGTGTAGTCTCTCTGTATCACACATAATTAGGTCACATTGATTAACTATTTTTCAGGCCATCTCCATAGATTCACTTGTTTCCATGGGTTGGGGAATCTTTGTCTCCTAGCTAGTGATAAATGATATTCAAGTAGCTCATTAGGGAGGCTGAGTTTCATTCCTGCTATTGGGTTATAACATTTGATTTCATTTGTGCTTTGCTTGCTTAGCTTGAGGCTTTGGCGACATTATCATGTTCCTGGCAAACGGACACTTTGCTTTTTTTCCCTGTTTTCCTTTTTTTTTTTTTTTTTTTTTAATTTTTTTTTTGCTTTTGTTCAGGGCATTTACTTGCTTAATTAATACAATCTCCAAAGATGAAAAATCAACTTCTCACCATTCAACTTCAAACTATTTATAACTTCTATACATTTAATGGTTTTATCTTGCAAGCTCATTCAAAAATGACACAAAATACAAATATGGCATATGCCTTTATCCCAGTGAAAAAGAATGGTCAACCCTGATGCTGGAAACATCTAACTATTTTTCAATTATTCTCTCCTTTCTACTTTGTTCCGTGGTAGCTGAAGCCTTTTTATTTAACATTACACTATGCATTTTCAATTGATCATGGTTTTTCTCATATAATAGATCATGTCACTTGTTAGAAAGTCTAAGGACTTCCCACTTCTAGACTGTCATTTCTTTCAGCTTTTGTATTATTGTCAATATTTTATTTCACATCACAGGACAGCCAACAGTGCATCATTAATTTTAACCTCTGAACTTTCCTCAAGATTTAAACAGGAAATTGTTCTTCTATATTGATATTTCTTTATGCTGTTTTTGCTGTTGCGCGTTTATTTGAAGAACATGTTTCCACATGTAATGTCATTTCCTTCCTCCCTGTAATAATTTCGTTGATACATTTGTTCTTGAGGTTTTTTTATGTATTCTTTTAATGTTATTCATTTTTTAAGAATCATTTTTTTCTGTTAATTTTTAGACAAATTTGTGACTATGGAATTCTGGGACTATCAGTTATATTAATACTATACTAACACTATACTAATCACTGCACATTCAGATCTACATCTTCAGCTGAGTGCTCAAGTCTGCAGATGCAGAAATGTCTCTCTTCATCTCATCTCCCAACTGCCCTGTCCTGCCAACTCCACTGAGTTCTTCCTGGGGTCTCAGTGAAGTTGTCTCCACTCTCCATAACTACCCTCTGTGTTGGATGCTACTTCCCTGTTCCACAGCTTAGAGAGCCTCTAAAGATGTTAATTTGTGAATAAGTCTGAGGTTACTTTTAAGTCACAATGTCTGTGTCCTCATTTTTCTTTATGACCCACATCTTAAGAACTGTGTTTGTTGTAAATGTCCCTATATTTGGAGAATGAATTGTACAGATTATGTGTGGAAGAGATAAAGTGGATGCTTCAGCAACCTCCTCTAATTCTCCTGATGCAGGGATAGCATGATACCTTCTGGCACAAAATAACTTCTCTTCCTCTTTAGCACTCTCCTTTGATTGAAACTAGCATTTCCCCTCATCTTTAGGAGACTTGTCTTAGCATTCAGAATTATTGACAGAAATTTTCACATTTATCTCTATCAATACTAATAATTGTTAGGCACCCCTGAAACTGCTCATGCTTCCAGGATTACTTTTGAATAGATAATTACTGACACAGAAATGGGGCTCTAAGACTCTACATAATTACACATAATTCAGTGACCTTAAATGCTGCAAGTTTAGGAAATTGTCTCCAATACCAATGTGTTCAAGGCTGTTCCCTACTTTCTCTTCTATCACATTCAGTATACCTGGTTTTATGTTAAGGACTTTGATCCACCTGGACTTGAGTTTTGTGCAGGGTGATGAATACAGATCTATTTTCATTCTTCTACATACTGACATCCAGTTAGACTATAACTATTTGATGAAGATGCTTTCTTTTTTCACTCTGTATTTCTTCCTTTATTTTTATCAAAAATGAGGTGTCCATATCTGTGTGGATTTATGTCTGGGTCTTCAATTTGATTCCATTGATCAATATGTCCATTTTTATGCCAATACCATGTTTTTTTTGTTTGTTTTGTTTTGTTTTTAGTTACTACAGCTCTATAGTACAGCTTCAAATCAGGGATGGTGATACCTCTGGAAGTTCTTTTATTGTTCAGAATTATTTAAGCTATCTTGAGTTTTTCTGTTTTTCCACATGAAGCTTAGTATTTTCCCTTCAAGTTCTATAAAGAATTGTGTTGGAATTTTGATGGAGATTTATTGAATCTGTAGATTGCTTTTGGTAGGATAGCCATTTTTACTATGTTAATTCTAAGGCTCCATGAGCATGGGAGATCTTTCCATCTTATAGCTTCTTCAATTTCTTTCTTCAAAGACTTGAAATGTTTCTCATACAAGTCTTAAATGTCCTTGCTTAGGGTTGCCCCAAGATATTTTACATTGTTTTTGGCTATTGTGAAGAGTGTCGTTTCCCTTATTTCTTTCTCACTCCATTTGTCATTTGTTTATAGGAGAGGTACTGATTTTTTTGAGTTAATTTTGTATCCAGCCACATTACTGAAGGTGTTTATTTGCTGGGGGAGTTCTCTGGTAGAATTTTTAGGCAAGAGTTTGGGGAGAGAAGACTGAAATAGGTCTAGTCACGGCTATTGCTTTGATCCCTTTGGCTATTTCCTCTGTATTTGACTCTGTGATTCTTATTTACTAAGACTGTTTAGAATTTTGTCTACTGGTGGGCATTTAGGGAGCAATATGGAAACCTGGTACAGTGGAAACTTCCTGGAACCTATGAGGTTGAACCTAGTGAAGACTTCTTATAATGGAGGATATGGGGCCTGAACCAGACATCTTCTATAACAAGGCTAGACTCCTAGTGGTAGGACTGGAACACCAACATAGACACAAAACCTATGATGCACATTCTGCCCTACCTGCAAGATGTGCTGAGGCAAAGGTGACTCAGAGCTTGTGGAAGCAGACAAAAAAGACTGGTCTAACCTGAGGCCCATTCCACAATATGAAGACCGTGCCTGACATGGCCTAGATGGCTAGGATCCAGAAGGTGCCCAGCTCAGAGAACTAGGGTAGAACAAATCACAACTGACATACAAACAAAGAAACAAAAAGTCAATGAAATGATTCCTAATGATATTCTGTTATACTCACAGGATCAGTAATTAGCTCAGTCATTATTTGAGAGGCTTCCCCCAGCACTCAATGGGAACAGATACAGAGACCCATAGCAAAAAATTAAGTTGAACTCTGGGACTCCAAAGAAGGGGTGGAAGAACTTTGGGAGTCAGAGTGGTTGAGTACATCCGGAGAACACAACCCATAGGATCAACTAAGCAGGACTCAGAGGGGCTCACAGAGCCTGAAGTGGCAACCACAGAGCCTGCAAGGGTCTACACCAGGCCCTCTGAATACATGCTATGGTTATGTAGTTGGGTTTTTGCTGAACTCTTAACAATGGGAGTGAATGTGTCTCTGACACTTTTTCCTGCTTCTTCCTATTGGGTTGCCTTGTCCAGCCTTGATACTAGAATTTGTGTGTAGTCTCATTGCATCTTGCTATGCTGAATCAATTGATGTGTCTAGAAGGCCTGTTCTTTTCTGAGAGGAAATGGAGGAACAGTGGATCTAGGGGAAGGAAAAGGGGGAGAGTGGTAAGAGGAAGAGAGAGATGGGAGGCTGTGGTTGGGATATATTGTAAGGTAAAAGCAACATAATAAATTATTTTTAAAAATAAAAAAATAAATGTGAAAAGAAAAAAAAACTTTTGTTGAGATTTTCTTTTGGATTTCTTTTAGATTATCCACTAAAAATTTCATTTTAGTTCATGTGTTTCCATTCATTTGGCTATTTGTCCTTGTGCTTTATCCAACCTTGGTTTCAACAATTCTCGCTCATATAAACCCTCCTCTTTCTCGCTAATTAGACTCCCGGCGCTCCACCCGCGGCCTAGCCATAAATGTCTGCATCCAGATTCCTCAGTCCATGGATGGGGTTTCTGGCACAACTATTAGTGTGTTTGGCCATCCCATCACCAGTGTAGGTCAGTCCCGGCTGTCTCTCGGCCATTGCCTGCAGTCTTTTGTGGGGGTATCTTTGTGGATTTCTGTGGGCCTCTTTAGCACTTTGTTTCTTCCTTTTCTCGTGTGGTCTTCATTTACCATGGTCTCCTATTCCTTGTTCTCCCTCTCTGTTCTTGATCCAGCTGGGATCTCTCACTCTCTTTCCCTCGACCCTCGCCTTTCATTGCTCCCACTCATGTCCAGGTTGTTTATGTAGATCTCAGCCATTTCTCCATCATTGGGTGATCCTCGTGTCTTTCTTGGGGGGCCCCCAACTGGATCAGGAACTCTGAATAGGTGAGACAGTTGATTGACTTGATCTGTTTGGGAGGCATCTAGGCAGTGGTACCTGGTCCTGGGCTCATTGCAAGAGTTAGCTGTTTGAAACCTGGGACTTATGCATGGATGCTTGGCTCAATCTGGGAGGAGGGGACTGGACCTGCCTGGACTGAGTCTATCAGGTCGATCCCAATCCTCGGGTGAGGCTTTGCTCTGGAGGAGTTAGGAATGGGGGGTGGGCTGGGGGAAGGGGAGGGGGGCAGGAAGGGGGAGAACAAGGGAATCTGTGGCTGTTATGTAGAACTGAATAGTATTGTAAAATAAAATAAAATAAAAATAAAAAAAAAATCTCATATTATAAATGTGTAGAATTTTCTCTTAAATAAAAACTTTATTTCCCACTGAAAGACAGATTTAATTTTAATATTGTACCAAAGAACATTAGATGATACATAACTCTAAATGCAACCATGTTAAGTCCCTTGAAACTGGAAAATTTATCACTCACAGAAAATGTAGTGTGTTTTACAAATTGCAATTTTAAATACTTTTTTAAAAATATGTAATCATAAAATAACTCCTGGGAGTTTTGCAAATAAGGGTGGGGGGCTTACACAGGTGACATCAACTTCCTGATTCAGCCTTTCTCTGAGAATATAAATTTAATCCCGACCATCTCAAGAGAAGGGAGTATTGACATTTAATTAACACCATAAGGCAGAAAAACAGCCGTAGTGATCTTTATCCCATGTTTTCCTTGTCCTCCCAAAATCAGAGCACTTTCAGCAATTTCACGCATTCTGTAGTATCCACGAGTGGTATCTGCAGAATCTTACACTTAATCTATGTGCGTATTATTTATGGGGGCACTTGTTGTGGCTTATAGTAGGGAACTGTTGTTTTATGAGTATTTAAATATGAATTTCTATTCTGTATTGTTATGAAAGCCCTTTGGGGGAGAACAAACCTTCCTTCTAAAGTTTCCCACCATTCATACAGAGTACTCCAGTGCTCAATCACTGCTCATAACCTAAATACAATCCTGCAAGATCTAGATAAAGCAGATAAATTGATGTTACAGGCACCTACTTTGTTATTAGCTCTGTTTATTACTTGGATTCCATGAAAGTAACATCAGAAAGTAAAAATGTTCACTATGAAAATATGAGCAATAGTCATTACTAATCTGATAATTATTTAAGAAAAGATGCTTGCTTATTTTCTATGCACTAAGCTACAGTGCAATCGTATCAGGAAAACAAACAAACAGGAAAATCTAAGATTGTTTTTCAGAGACTAAAGAGATACCAAGAATGAGCAAACAAATCAGTAAATAAATGAATTCTTAAAATATGAAATAGATATACACAGAGGACTTTTATGAGTGATAATTTTTTAAATGACAGGGGGTGAGGCTAATTTGGCAGTTTAGTTCTGTTGATTTTTCTCCTAAGACATCATTTCTAAGCTAAAATTTAAATGTTAAAAGTTGTAGGATGAGGTTATAAAAGAATAATTTGTTAGTAAAGGCAATAATTTATTTAAAAATTCTTAGTGGCACATTATTTAAGAAAGGCTTGACTGAAGCTGGTTTATCACATGAAAGATTACTTCTGAAAGTACTTATTCAAAGGGTCTTATAGATTTTCTACCTTATCAGGTCATGTAAGATCATAGGCCTAGGCATTACCTGACTGGAAGCCTCTCATGCTTCTTCTATACCATGATTAATACCAAGGCTTTATAAGTAGCAAGAGAAAGAAAACAGAATCCAGAAAATCTCATAGAGGAATCTTTTCTTTTCTTTTCACTTCTTTTTTTTTTTAGATTTTTTTTTTCAAATTTCTCTTAGAAGTGATATATTCTTATCTCACATCCAAAACTCTGTCTATTTAACAAGAAGACTTTGATGAGGCTTTTTACTTATGTGAATTCAGAAGAGAACTGGATGTTGTTAAAACATGGTCATGACTATGCTGACAGCATCCTGAAAGTGTTAGTGTGAGAAATAGTGACCATGACTGTGCTAAAAACACTATGACATTTTAAAATGGGGAACCACCATCATAACTATGCTGAAAACATCAGGGAGTGTTAGAATGTAAAAATGAAGTTAAATTGGTAGGAAATATTGAAGTGGAATCAATAAAAACTTTACAAAAGGATTTTGTTAAGTCAAGAGTTATTGATTTTTCTGATATAGTTATAGCTAGTACTGATTTCAATGTGAAGATGTCCACACCCCTAAAAGTCTATAGATATCACTAATAGGACTCATGGGTTTAAAAAATGAGAATATGAAGTTGTGTGGGTATAAAATGAAATGTGGATTTGGGAGGAGTTGGAGGATGGTATGAAAAATGAGTATGTTCAAAATATAACTTACGCAACTCTAAAACATAACCAAGAATATTTTTAAAAGAAAAAAGAAGAAATCAGATTCAAATTTCACTGTTAAAATATCAATGTGATGCAGAGATCATCAGATCTGGTGGGGATCCCAGATACAATGACTACAACTACATCACAGCTCCTGTATGTTAAAGCTCAGGGAACATTGCTAAAGAGGGAGCATAAAGTTTGTAAGAACCAGAGTACCAGGATGCCTGTAATGAAATAGTCTTACATTGTGGTGGTATTATGTTCCCCAAAATATTGTGTACCCTAATAAACTTATCTGGGGTCAGAGAACAGAAAAGCCACTAGACACTTAGGATAGGCAGTGGTAGCACACGCCTTTAATCCTAGCATTCCAGAGGCAGAAATCCATCTGGGATCTCTGTGAGTTCAAGGCCACATTGGAAACAGCCAGGCATGGTGACACACGCCTTTAATCTCAGGAAGTGAGCCTTTAATCCCAGGAAGTGATGGTAGAAGGCAGAAAGATATATAAGGCATGAGGACCAGGAACTAGAAACATTTAGCTGGTTAAGCATTTGGCTGGTTAAGCTTTTAGGTTTTGAGCAGCATAGTTCAGCTGAGACCCATTCTGGATGAGAACTCAGAGGCCTCCAGTCTGAGGAAACAAGACCAGCTGAGGATCTGGTGAGGTGAGGGAGCTGTGGCTTATTCTGGTTCTCGGATCTTCCAGTTCACCCCAATACCTGGCTCAGGTTTGATTTTATTAATAAGAACTTTTAAGATTCATGCTACATTACATAAGAATTGCTACATACACAAGTTCTGATCAATGGTAATATCAATAAACATGCTAAACAGAAGGGGGACGGACTCTCATGAGTTCCCATTCTAGACAGCAATCTGTAGTCAATTAACGACCCCTAAGAGATAGAAATAGCCTCTCCAAGGCATGAGTTCCCTAACTGGTTATATTCAAATCAAAGTGTTGAGTTCAGAAACCATATCACAAAAACAAGACTAATGGACTCATCAGGTTTTATTTACATATTTGTGCATACATATACATATAACTGTACATCACAATAACATTCAAGAATAAGATGTTATCTATTAGAGAATGAAAGGGTGACAGAATGAGCTGGAGAGGGAAAAGGAAGGAAGAAATTTATGCAATTATATTTTAGTTAAAGTTATAAAAGAGATCAGTGTGTTTTCCAAATGGAAGTAGAACAAACTAAAGAGGTAATGAAAAGGAAAGTAGAAAACAGAAAGCAGCTGTCTTTTAGAAAATGTGTGGACATAACAGTAGAAAAAGAGGGGGAACTGAGCTCACTTATACTTTTGAGGTAAAACTGGTAGGCTGTCCTCATGAATCAATGATTAAGAGAAACTAGCTTGTCTACATTTGGGGCTTGAGCAATGTCATGCTTATTCACTAAAATGGGGAAGACATGTGAGGTTCTGGGTCTAAGGATCGGTCCAGAGCTATATTTTTAACACATCCAATAAATGGAATATTGATGAATGTTTAGGACATAGCAAGTAGATGATATTCCTGGCCTTGCAACAAGTTATTATAGATACTGAAGTATATATTTTGGGGTCCTCAGCTAGTGGTTCTTAGCTATGGACAGGAAATTTACCTAAGAGGAACTTGGGGGATACCAAACAAACTTACTATTGACATGAGACAGGACAAAAAAAAAAAAAAAAAAAACACCAAGTGTCCTGATTCTTGATGTTAGCATTTATTTTAGCGTTACATGCATTTTGTTCTAAAGCAAGCTATACATGTTCCCCAGATGACAAACAACTCTGTGAAGTTTCCAAAGAGCAAGCCTTAAAGATGGGCTGCCCTGGTCCCTAATCAATAAGAAGCTGTTTTGAAGACAGCTGTTATTTTCTGGTGCAGAATGCATTTCCAGCTGAGTGGTTCTGGAGGCTGTTTCATGATTGCATTTTATGTTTCTTATTGAAGAGCCCACAATTACTATGCCATCTTTCACAGCAAAGGATGCTCTTGTGACCCACCATTGGCAAAGCATAGGCACTACAGAACAGACTTTACATGGGGTTTGTGCTATCTTGTCTCTTTCCTTAAGGAGCTAACCAAGTAACAACTCCTTTATTTCCTATTTACATATTTATCTGTGTCAGAGACAAGGTGCAAGTTCATTAAAATATGTCTATCAGGTTTTTTCTTCTCCAATTTCTATGTGTATTTATCATCATCTATAACTCATATTGTCACAATAATTTGAGGATATAGAAAATATAAATTATTCACTTAAGGGTTTTGTACATTTGATCTTATTTAGCAAATTAATAGACTACTTGATTTTTATTTTAAGTTTTCTCAAGAATCTCTGATTTGAGAAGATACAGGGCTTGTTTGGGTTTTCTACATATGTGTGCAGGTATATGTGTGTATTGTATTGTCATGTGAGGAATGTGAGCTAAGCAATTTTGTGGGAGGAAGAAAATAGTTGCTAAAAAAATTAGAAGGTGTATTTGAACAAATTATATGTCTTAAGACATTTTACTGAAAAATAAATAAATCTTCAGTTTTTAACTGTGATATTCTAGAAATATCTCACAAATTTTACTTTAATAGCTCTTGAAATTTCTGTAGAAATTGAAGCTTTTTAAAACTTTAAAACTTAGAAAGTTTTCCACAAAAAAGTTATACACTGACAATGTTGTAAAAATTAATATGCTGTAACTTTCATATGTTAACTTTCTATAATACATGGGAAAGTGTTAAAAAGATTGTAATTTACTATTGCATAACTTTCAATATATTTACTGATCCATGCAGTAACCTTGATGTGTTATATCATTGTCTTTGTTTTTAGCTTCTTAGTAAATGTGAAATGCTACTCCAGTACTTTACTTCCCAACTGCATGCCTCGTCATTATTTGCATGTAATGTTGGCAAAGGACTGGTGACATTAGGAGATACTTTTATGTATATTCCTTATTACAAACTGGTGAATGGATATCTAGAAGGAACACATTAACTGAGAACTCAAAATTCTACTTGAAAACTAGGAACACTGAGCAAATTTAGCAACATGACACGTTGCATAATCTGCTTGTACAAATCACTGGCTTTTCTAAAAAACAAGTTTACAGAGATGGAGATTGTGGACATGCTCCCATTCACAATAGCCCTCAAAAAGACTAAAGTATCTAAGAATAAATGTAGCTAAGGAAGTGAAGGCTCCAGCACTTCTTAGTCTACCCAAGATGTTAGTATTAGTATGTTACCAAAACCATTGAACTATTCCCAACAGTTGTTTGTTTGTTTTGTTTTGTCTTTGTACTTTCAAACTTTGGTCAACATTTAAATACAGAGATCAAAATTGGCAGTTGAAAGCATGTTATTGTGTTTCTGCATCGTCTTTTTTTTTTTTTTTACTTAATAGCTGTTTATTTTGGTATTCATCTGTAGATGTCTTAAAGTTTTTATCTTTCAAATAATATGTTATCTTATTCCTAGATCTAATATGCATGTAATTTTTCATCTGAGGTAAGATTCCTATCTGATATTTTTTCCAGTATTTTCTTGATTTTTCTTATTCTTCCTCCTAATAATAGCAAATAGTATTTATATTATGTATGTTGTATACACAACTGTTTTAGAAAAATATCTCTACTGCTATACATTAAATTTGAAGCCATTTGTTGCCATTCTACTTATTATCTCTTTTATTTCTCAAAAATTTGGAAAAATAGTAGTATTTTTAAACTCTAAAAGTAACAATAATTTTGATATTTTTTACTTTTACATCATTTTACTTCCCACACATAAGGCCCAGGGCTCATTGCAGAAAAAAAAAATGGTATTGGTGGGAGACTATGACAAAATCAAACATGACTTCATGATAAAAGAACCAGCAAATGTAGGATTGGGGGAAACATATCTCAACTTGAACAGTTATATATGAGAATCCCTTGACCAAAATCATTCTAAATGTTTGGTTTGAAGCAATCCTACCAAAGCCATGATTAGATAGGAATGTTCACTACCCCAACTCCTTTTTGATATTGTAACTGAAGGACTAGACAGAGCAATAGAGCAAAAGAAAGGGATTAAATGAATACAAATATGGAAAAGATCACTCTTTTCATATGGCATGATACTATGGATTTGAGAACAGTGTTCATTCATTGAATCACCCTCTGTAATGGGATTAAAAAGAAATTTACATACTCCTTTAATGTATCTTTGCTAATATTTAACATTGTACTAGTTACCTGTTTTGATTATTAATGATGTCAAACAGTTTTTAAGCCTTATTAAGAATATCTGGTTTTTGCTAAATTATCTTTGATTTTTGTTCATTCATTAGTAAATTGAAACTCTTATATTTACTAACATTTCTTTTTTATTACTTCTTTTATTTCTGAGATTATATTATAAATATATCATTTACCCCTTTCATTTCTACCCTGCAAATCCTCCCATACATACCTTTTTTCTCTCTTTCAAATTCGTGGCCTCTTTTTTCATTGATTACTATCACATGCATATATGTTTATGTATATACATATATATTTCTAAATATAACATGCTTCATCTGTTTAATTTTACTAGCATGTATGTAGGTTTTCAGGGCTGATCATTTGACATTGAATAACCAGTTGGTGGGCTGTTCCCTAGGGATGAACCCTCAAAGGATTCTCCTTGTTTCCATTAGCACATCAGTTTTTGGTCCTATTCAGCTTTTATTTAGGCAGCCATGTTGGTGAGACTTTACAGTATAGCTTCTGAAATTCCTAGGGACACAGTCTCCCAAGAAACTCACTGTTCTTCTGTCTCTTACACTGCTTGTTTTTAATTATTTATTTGGAAATGTATCCATATTCAGTTTTGATATATTTTCTATTTATTGCTTGTTTGTTTTGTTCATAGATTTATAAAGATTTGTATTTGTTCCTGGGTTGCATAAAGAACTCTATTCAACATTCTTTATGCAAGGTTAATCAGATAATACCTTTTATGTTTGAGGAATACCTGTGTTGATTTACAAATTAGTGCTTGTGGATACTACTGGTTATTAGATTTAGGCTCTTTGTATTTTCACTCATTCAGATACAGAGGCCTGGCCTCTGGTGATAGAAAGCCAATTCTACCAGCACCCTGTGTTACACAATTTTATTCCTCAGATTATTGTCTTGACACCTTTGTGAAATTTAATAGATTTTAGAGAAATAAAGACATGATGTATTTTCCTTCCTTCCTTCCTTCCTTCCTTCCTTCCTTCCTTCCTTCCTTCCTTCCTTCCTTCCTTCCTTCTTTCTTTCTTTCTTTCTTCCTTTCTTCTCTCTCTCTCTTTCTCTCTCTCTCTCTCTCTCTCTCTCTCTCTCTCTCTCTCTCTCTCTCTCTCTCTCACATAATGTTTAGCTTTTGTAGTGGGTAGCTGTTCCAGTTTTGACCTTGAAGCCCCACCCCAGGGAGGCAGCTGGTAACTGCCACGCCTACCTACCTAGGAACTGCCTGCCCCTGGAGCATGGCCAAGACAGGAGCCCTTAAGACCCAAGATCCTGGAGGAGGTGGAATGGGGTGGGGTGGGGGTGGGAGGAGGGAGGACAGGGGAATCCATGGCTGATATGTAAAATTAAATTAATTATAAAATGAAATAATAATTAAAAAAAAAAGACCCAAGATCCGGAAGTGCCGGCCTCTTGGTTCCTCATGATCCTGGATGCTAGTTGGCAGACCCAATCAAAGTTTTCCAGAGAACCCCGCTGGACTGCACCTCACCTCTCCTGGATCCTGTAACCAACCCCTTTACTGGCTGCAAGTTACACCCAAATAAACCTCCTTGTAACTACATGGAGTTGCTTTGTTATATCCCCACATTAAGCTTGAATTATTTTTGTTTTGGAATTCCATCATAACTCTAGGTCTTGTTTTCTTTCTTTTTGAATTACTGCCTTGAAACAGTCCTTCAGTGTCCCTATACTGTTGAACAATGCCCCCACTTTTGCTTCATGTGGGACATTCTTATTGTCCTTCCCCCCCCTTTTTTTTTCTTTTCTTTCTATTTTTATTTTTTCAATATCAAAATATTAGCTTTTGCTGAATATCCCTTATAGTTTTTCATTTCTATAACTGAAGCTTTGAAAGGAAAAGAATATTACACAATAATTTGACACTTCAGGAAAATGTTCTTCTCAATGCCAAAGAATTTACTATAAACTTTGCCATTGTTTATTGACTTTTTGCCATTACAGTCATTTTGGCAAATTTATTTATATCCCTATAACCTATCTCTTAGTATTTCCTCATCTTCTTATGACCAGTACACAAAACAGAGTGTATGACAGTTAAGACATGCCTGGATAACCCATATTCTCTTTTGAATAAATGAGATGTACAGGAAAAGGAATTAGGGTCCCTTAATGCATAGAAAATGTGTACAACTATTGTTATTACACACAGTTCGTCTTGCTCCTGGTTTTATTTTCCAAGTGAGTCACAGCACACTCAGCTAGCCTGTTAGGCATTTCCAAATGCCAGTGCCAGAGGGAATACATAACACTTTTAGAGACTCAAACATATAGAACATTTTTTATAGCCAGAAAACTGCACCTATAAGTAGCAAAGAGCACTATCTGCCTCTCTTTTCTTCTTTTATCTCTTCCTTTCCCACTATCTCTCTTCTTTTATTTCTACTTCTCTCCTTCTCCTCCCCATCTCTTTCTTTTCTCCCCTATGCCATAGGGATTGATGAAATCAATATTTTCTCCAATTTTCCAGTCTTCTAAAAAATGATAATAGTCAAATAAAAACATGGTGTTTCAATTATTAGCCTTGTCTTGCCCCTGCCAGTAACCAAGCAGTACACAATTTTCGATCTTTATCTCACATGCCTCAGCAAATCAGTCAAGGCAGATGTCTCCATGATCTCTGCTTCACATATTTCAGAGAAATTTTTCTCTCTCATGTGAACTAACCTGACAGTATGAATAAAACTCTTTGTGAAAAGTGCACCTAAACATATGGAGGCCAAATGACTAAGAATACACCTACCTGTAGATGTAACCAACTGTCTTATTAAATAAGAAACACAGAACCAATGTAAAAGAGAAAGCCAAGAGGTCAGAGCCCAGAGCTGAAACCTTACCCTTCCTCCTGCGGTGGTCCTACCTCTCTGAAAGAGACCTACTTCCTGTGTGCTTGTCTTGATATAGTCTTTTTGTTCTGCCTTCTCATTGGTTGTAAACCCAAACACGTGACTGCCTCGGCATTGCCTGTAAGTATAGCCCTCCAGGTCTTAAAGGCGTGTGTCTCCAATGCTGGCTGTATCCCTGAACACACAGAGACTTACCTAGCTCTCCCTCCTAAGTGCTGGGATTATAAGCATACGCCACCACTGCCCAGCTCTGCTATGGCTTGCTATTAGCTCTGACCCCCAAGCAACTTTATTTATTAACATACAAATAAAATCACATTTCAGTACAAATAAAATACCACCATACCTACCATATCACAATAAACTGTTAAGATGGAGGAGGGAAGATGGAGGGAAGACAGATAGAGGAGAGAGAATTTTCAAAAAAGACCCTGAGCCTTGCACATGCTGAAGTCAGGCACTTCACTGGATTAGTGAATGACTCTACAAAGAGGTGTTCAGAGTTTCTGTAAATGACCAAGCAGGAAATCCGTAGGGTGTTGAGGGACAGACAATCTCTTTGTCAGTGACACTGATGGTGTGTGACATAGATGTTGATACTGGGCAGATGCCCCATGAAGGAATGGGAGTGACTTGATTACAGTATAGATTTACTTACAAAAATAGTACATGCACCTTCAGGCCATTTCCTAATCTCTTGTATTATGCAAGAGAGTGTCTTCTTTTCTTCCAAATACTCTTCATTTTTCTTCCACGATGTATGCACAGCACTGCATATCAAAAGGGGCTTAGGGTAGAACAGAGCCTCTTACCAGATTCCTGTGGAATCTCTACTCTCCATGGCACACATTTTTCAAGATTTTAATCTGCATTCCCTGCTCTATTTCCTATTATTCCCACTAAATGCAGACTTACCACATGTGCAAGAATATACCCATGTGCACTTAAGGAGAGAAGACAGTGTTCCATCCATTTAAAAGGGCAACATGCCATTGCAGGCTTAAAGCAGCCATGTTCTCTGTTGTTTCTTCCCTTGTCTGGGTTCCTAGAGGGGGCTGGGTGCATTTCCTCCTTACTTGATTTACAGGATCCAATATCCTTTTCCTTAGAGAAGGGATCAACAAGATGGAGAGACATCCTTCGTGCACCTAGTTCAGTTTTCTTTATACTTAGTGGCAACACCTTTCAGATAACAGTAAACGATTTTCTGTGAGGGTAGTTTTGGGGACTGAAGAATTTCAATGCTTTCTTTGCCTTCTCTCTTTAAAAGTATCTCAGGAAATGTAACCATCTTCACCTTGGAGATGCAGGCCCACTTGCTCTTTGGGGCTGGACATTGTACAAGATAATGAAATAAACAAACTACCTATCTTCAGGGCATTTTTGTTTTTATATAAAGTTGTAGCAAAGAAAAGAGAGATGAAAAGGTAGACTCCCGCAGTAATTAAGCTTTGCAAGAAAGCTCTGGGTTTGCACAACTTGCTGCAAACATATTAGAGAGGGTCTGGTGCAGAGACAAGTGCCAGGCCCCGTAACTAGAGAGCATATGCATTATCTCAGCCTGGGAAATGAAAATAAAAGCAGCAGCATTAATCAGAGCTCTAATCAGTGAGCTACACAATAAGGTTGATCTCACCTTATTCAGTTAGAAAAGCTCACATGGAGGCAATATCCAAGCAGTCACCATATTCATACTGATTATATCAGGAAAAATGAGGGTAATGATTCAGACTTGGCAGCTCTGGTGTTCTCTTGTAAGAGAAACTAATAAAGGGACAGTAAATCTTGATATACTTATCACATTTGGGCTGTCAGGAGTATATAATCTTCTCTGGAGTTTCTTGGAATGTTCAGTGCAGCATATTTCATCATGCTGAGCCCCTTCCCCCTTTCTTAGGGCATTGCTTAATAGAACAAATCTTTAAATTCACAGAAGTGCAGGAGATCGTTGTTGTACAAACAATATAGTCATTAGAGGGCCTCCAAAAACACCCAGAAGATCACGCGTTCCTGCATGTATACACTAATATACTCAAATTTAATTGATTTGGAGAAAAAGTATCTTCATGTTTGTGAAAATATAAGCAAAAAATTTTATAATGTGTCAAAATACATGTTTTTTAACTCAAAATCTGCTAACATCCTCTCAAATTAGACTGAGAGAATAGAAGAGGAGAGATTATTCACATTTAATCAAATGCAGGAAATAAGAGATGTGTTTGGGTTGTATGATAGGTGAACACGTGTTTGCAGGAAGTTGATAGTGAAGGGTGGTGTTGATGCAGATACATGTATTTCATTTATCATGTGTCACAGTCAGAGCATGGTGAGGAAGCAGATATATAATTGCTTCCATCAATGCACTTGTGAGTGATTGGTTGCTAATGATCAATCTTCCTAAGGATATCAATAGTTTAGAATCAGTAACTGCCTTTTTAGGTGCATTACTTTTTAAGTTTCTGCACGTCTAGGTGCAGAGATTTTATTGTACAGATCAAGTTGTTTCATCAATGCTGTTGGTCACTTCTAGATAAGTTTGTCACTAGAGAACTCGGATTTTTCTTTTCTTTTCTGCCTCCGAAGTACCTACCTGAGCTACCTTAACCAACCATCAAGCTTTATCACTAGGTCCCTGTGAGTCATGGTTTCTAAAATGAGAAGTAAATCATCTGAATATATCTTTTTTAATAAATATATAATATTTTATTAGGGCATATGCTTTCCTTAAGTTCTTAATTTACATTCTATTTGACATGTCTTCTATTTTCAAGAATAAATTAGATAATAAATGTTCTGTGTCTGTGGGTTTCCCTGTCACAGAAACAAAGCATTGAAGATGTAGACTACTAGAACTGTCAGGAATCCTCTTAGTATAATCTTCAGAATAAGAGATATGCAAGGTCTTGGACCAAGAAGCAAACTTCAACTTGATAAACCTCTTTGACTTAAGCAAGGCCCCTCATGGTTTAAAAAGAAGGAATAAAGTTTGAAATATATTTCACCATGTGAAAGTAAAAAATGTGTGCTATGTGATACAGTTGAATGCTGTAAACATGAAATTAAATGATGAGATGATTTTCTTCTATGCAATGGACTATAGGAGTTGGTACCGAGGCTGGAAGCTGTCCTCACTTGTCCACTTCCTTAGCCATGCTCTTGTTTCAGATGTCCCAAGGACACCACCCGAATACTGACCAGAGGGACTTTTATTTTCTACACAGTGCATTGTCCCAGGTATCTTATCACTTCTTCTTATCTCCATATAAGGTTGTCCCTGGCTACTCTACCTACACTGAAGTCTTTTCTCGATCCTCAGTTTCCATCCATTAATTTTTCATGCTTGACTTTATGCCTGACAATTCTCACCTCCTTACATATTTTACATTTACCTTTATTGTTATGTTTTCTACCCAAAACAGCTGTTTGTTTTTCTCTAATGTATAATACACATTCTAAACTATTAAATTTCATTAAAAAGCACTGGATAAATGTTTTTATCTTGAATTAAATATTAAATGATATATTCAGACTATAGTCAAAGTAACTATCAGTCAAAAATCCCAAACTTATATAAGGAACCAAAATTTAACTTTTTGTTATCCTAGGAAGAATTTTAATTGTGTGCTTAGTAGAGTTGACAGATACCACTTATCTGAATGTGTCTCCTTTATCTATATGCAAGCTTAGCTTTAAAACTATGGAGGTTTAACTTTTCTCCTTTGATAGCCATACCTCTGTATATATCTTCTATAAGAGCTTATATGGACAGAAAAATGTTCTTTGTCTGAAGAACTTCAAAGAAGTACAAATATATAATTTATTTGTTAGCAGATATATTCAATATTGTAAAATTACATAAGACATGGATTTTTTTAATCAAAAGATATAAATACTAATACAGATAATATAAGGTTGTAGTGTCTTCAGCATGTAAGCTCTTCTTATGACTTCCTTCTCATGCAGATTTCTATAGCTGACTATGCCATGATGAGCATCTCATCTGTTCCAAAAAAGGAACTTACATCATCCCACTAAAATGCAAATGACACATTGGGTGTGCCCTCTGCTTTCTTCATTAGTTTTGGTTGTCTGACTGTTTACATATTATATAATCTTAGTATTGGTCTATCAAGGTAAAAACTAATGATGTTCACTCATTCCAAGAATTTAACAAAGGCATCCAGGATGTGCAGACTGGCAGGTGCTAAGCTTGTGTGCATTTCAATATCTTCTGACTATTTGTATAGATTATGGAAACTATGATGAAAATATTTCTCAGTGTTTAAATTAGAATGGAAGCTCAAAAAGAAATAAAGCTAGTATTCTGTTTGGGAGATAAAGTCATTTGTAGATTCCTGCTTACACATCTTGGCAGAAAAGTGTCTAGGTAAGCATGTGTCCCACAGTTTGGGACAATTCAGGCAGAACTGTTTCCATCAGAGCTCCAAAGATGTGCCAGGTGAAGTTCAGAATGTGTTGGAGAAGAGTAACATTTTACCTCAAACCACCACAAATATTAACATGTATGTATAAAGTATTTCTAAATAAATAGCATCTAACATCTGTAATTACAGGATATATCTTTAAAAGCACACACTGCATTATAACACTAAGTAGAAGGCCAATAAAGATCATAAAACTCCAAATAGAGGAATGACAACTGAGATTAGAAACTGACCAAATTTGTGTTGATCTGCTTCCTATGTCATTTCAAATTTCTTATTTCATTCTTTCTCATGACATATTCCCACAACACATTCCCTATGTTGAATAGAAAACTGCCTTCTTTGATACCTAAGGAAACCTCACAGAGAGATGCAAAAGTATATTCTGAGACTTCTCAGAAATTAAGTGAAACAATAATGTTAAATTTTCTTACATTTTATAACCTTGTTTTTGTGAGTTATAATTTTAGCTAATTTTGCTAGTATTCTAAGCTGCCCTGCTCCATTTTACAGGGCATATTTGAGGAGCCTGTTTCTTTCTTTCTTTTTTTTTAAACACAATTTTGTTTTGTTTGATACTTGTGTGTTTAATCATCATTGCTGCTGGCTATTGTTGCTTTTCATGTATTTTAATACTTTAATCAATGGGAATTTTATTGGTACTTGTACCCTGAGGCTATTGAAAGTGGAGGGTGCAATTTTATAAATATACAATTGAATATACAATTGAAATAAAGAAAACTAAAACAGATGTGCAGGAAGACAATATGAGCCATAAAAAGGAGGGATTCCCTCCAGAGCTGGACAAAAAAGGACATTTTACAGACCAATATCTGTAGCATAGTTTGGGACTGAAGTTGATTCAGACTCTGGTCTTTGTATTTTCTCATCTAAATTGTATCTCTTTTATCTTCAAAATATCACATCATTCAAATTAGATTGAGATATTAGCAAAAATAATCATATTCTCTTGGACATCTCACACATTGCATATGCACGCCTCATTTTCTACTTGTGTACTTAATTTCATTAAATTTCTATTGGATCATACATTCCTCTGTTTTTGACTAAATGTAATCTTTCTTTTTTCTTTTTTGTATCTTTAACCCACTTACCTTCAAATACCTCAGAAACCGAAGAGCAGATATCATTTCAGCTTATTCTTTGATTCATCCTTTGGGAGGACATAGCTCTACCTCTTTAACTACAAGAGAAAATACTTCCAGGATTAACTGGCCACCTGTGTACCTTAATGTTTCTAACTGATTTAAATTATTTACTTACCATTGAATTCTATCTTCTTACTCTTTGGCCACCTGTGTAAGTCTAGTGTTTCATATTCTTGTTTCAGTAATGGAAACCAAGGTCACAACTCACCCTAGTCTATGAAAAAACCTTCAGACAATGAGCTCAGGGATGTCTTAGAATCAAAGCAAAAAAAAAAAAAAACTTCCTTACATCTGAAGCATTTTTGTCAAATTCTCTCATCTTCTTCACTATATGAATGCATATCTATACATTATATATATAATATTATATATATATATAATGTATATATATATGTGTGCTGTAGTGTCTTCAGCATGTAAACTATTCTTATGACTTCCTTCTCATGCAGATTTCTATAGCTGACTATGCCATGATGAGCATCTCATCTGTTCCAAAAAAGGAACCTACATCATCCCACTAAAATGCAAATGACACATTGGGTGTGACCTCTGCTTTCTTCATTAGTTTTGGGTGTCTGACTGTTTACATATTATATAATCTTAGTATTGGTCTATCAAGGTAAAAACTAATGATGTTCACTCATTCTGAGAATATAACAAAGGCATCCAGGATGTGCAGACTGGCATATATATATGAAGGACTGTGAATTTTCAGTTTCTGCTTATTTTTGTACCCACCTTCTAGGGGCAAAGAAGACTTCCTGGTATCTAAGGGCTTTTTAGCAATTGGGTGATCTACTTGCTTTGAATGACCATGAGTACAGAGGTAGACTTGTGAACAATCAGGCAGAGATGACCCAATGAATACAGAGGTTTTCGTTGTCTGCCAATGTACTGAATCTTGTCTTTCTCTTAATGACTCCACTTAAAGCAGCAGGAAGTAAAGTGTTCATCAGCAGCAGGTACTTAGACAAGAGTGAAGGTTGGGTGCGGACAGCTCTATTAAAACACCCCCCTTCTAAACAGATCTTCCTGGAGCTTAAGAGCCCATTGCTGCAGATGGCAGGACCCATCTGCAAATGTAGCAAACCTCCCAGCTCTTGGGAAAAAAGCTGCATCAAGGAAACCTCCTTAAACAGATGAAAGATCCCCAGCACCTAATGGACAATTACTTTACTTCATTCTTCGGAGTTTTTAAGCATCTGATAAATGAAGAAATTGAGGAAAAAACAAACAAACAAACAAACAAAAAACACTGAACAAATCATTGAAAGGGATTACAGTCGTGTAACGGCAAATGACGTTTGGGTTTTAACTACTTCCAATAGTACTTAATTTTAATGTTAAAAAATAAATTAAAAAAACTAATTGCTATATACTATTTGTTATTTTTCTCCTTAGTTTCAATATACATGATGTGTATGAATGCTATTATATGTCATTGTTTTATTATTATATATTAGGTCAGTTTTATGTAATTTATTGAAATCACGGAATGTGGTCCAAATATTATTCAACTCAGTATACTGATATTCAGTAATTCTTCGTCTGGATTGCATCTCAAGTTTTCCAATTCAACACATAGGGGAAGAGCACAATGCTAAAATCAATTTCTAGGGAACTTAGCTACAAATTTCAGATTTGACAAATTTTAGAAATGATTGTTTCATCTATCATCTTGTTTAATTTAAGAGTCTAGGAAATAAAAATATGTGGATATAATGCTACAAATTCATTTATTATTATATTGGAGAGAAAACTCAAAAATAAATAAATAAATAAATAAATAAATAAATAAATAAATAAATAAATAAATAAAAGACAAAGCCATGAAAGGCATGAGCCACAAGTTCTTTTCCATGGCAATGAAGACTGCTCATGAGCTGGCCCGAGGTGTAGAGCAGGGAAACAGAGAGGGGTCCTCAAGCAGTCACCTGCCACCTCAAGATACAAATGACTGAGGAGTGCAGACCCATTGCTTAAAGGATTTGAAATTTTCAGTGGTATTGGACATATAAAGCACGGGTCTCCATTTGTGTGATAACACAGGTAGAAATGAAGTCATGATTTTGAGAATTATTACAAGTGAGATCAAATACAGGGCACTTTCAGAACCAACACAATAACAAACTCTAACATTCATTCCCCACCTTATCCTCAATAACCACAAGAAGTCAGGATGATCCTCTTCATCCCATGTAGACAGGAAATTAAGAAACAGAAGAGCAGACATCCCAAGAGTGAATGTCTGAGAATCCCAAGATTTAACTATAAAACTTCAAGCAGAAAATCACACATTATAAAAAATATGCATTATCTAAAGATTTAAGATTAAACACTAAAATTCCAATTTGTCTCACTGTCAGTCTATTTTCTCATTATAAAGAAACCAGATCTGTCCATAAGATTTTCAGATTCTGGGACTAATATAAAATTGCTCTATTAATCCCTCTTCTCAGTGCCATCCCAGAGGTTGGTATTGATGGCAGAGCTCCTGAGTCTGGATATGGGAATGAACCCCGGAGGACAGTGCCTGTCATTACGAAGTTGCCATCTGTCTTTTTTTGATATCTGCTGTGCTGAAGTCAGTCTCAGCATTTCCCTATCATTTCAATGACAGCTCATGGTAAGATAAACTCACCATGATAAGATAAATGGCAACTTTTTAATGAAAACCACTATGTGTGAACTGCTTGGTTGAGTTACAGTTCTTCAAAGTGCATCTCATACCTTATTCCCTAATATCAAAACCAATGACCTATTCTTCAAGGGATTTTCTTTTCAGTTCTATGGTGTACATGATTTAGAAAGCTCTCTCTCTTCATTCTTTAATATCCTCTTAGATGGGATCTTGACTGACCCAATAACCTTAATAACATAGAGCAAATTTGGGGACATTGTTTGCCCAAAACAAAAGGATGTATTTTTTGCACTATCTGAAAAAAAATCCTATTTGAATAGATTGGCAAAATAAGTTAATAACTGATTTTATTTCTGTGGATTATTTTCCACCTTGCAAGATCAATATGCCCTCAAAAGTGCTAAACTACTAATAATTAAGCACAGTTCTGTTGTGGCTGATGACATCAAGATCAAACAAATTGCTGTCTCCTATTTGTCAAAAAGGATGTGTAGTCCAATTACATTAAGGTGAACCTGCTATCAGTGTTGTAACATTGCAGAGTTGACAAAAAGATGTCCCACTGAAGTCTATCTTAATTGCCATAAGAAAGTCTGGATATTTGCATTTGGGAGGTTAAAAATGACCTTGGAGCTAGCCAGAGTAATTGGAGAACAGTTACTAATTTGTAAGCATTATATCCTGAGACATTAACAAATATAATTATGGTAAGCTCACATTAGCAACTATTTTTACTTCCAGCCATGAGAAATTCTCCTTTATAAATTCCTAATTATCATTGCTGACTTCAGACAGATCAGGAGATCAAGATCAAATGTTTTTAGGAATTTCCTAAGGCCTTGAAGTCATGACTTTGGGCATAGACGTCTGTATTCACAGTCAAGTGAAGATGGATAATGCAGATTAAATGTCTTGATTAGAGGCAAATTTAGCTATGGATTTAATATTTTCAATATTTTATAAATTTAGTAATGGATATGGGGGAGAGGGGAGGTTTGGAGGAAGAGTAGATGGAGGTGAATTGTGGTTGGGATGTATTGTATGAGAGAAGAATTTATTTTCAATAAAAATTTAAAAAGAAAATTATAATAGAGATATCTGTTGCTTTTTGTTGTTATTTTTCTTAAAATTTGGATATTTTAAGTCACATGGGGCTATATCTACACTTCCACTGAGTCCAGTGTTTTGTTTAAGATGTATTTTGCCATGGTTGCCTCATTGAGAGGATTACTTCTGCAGTGAGTGTATAAGAGGTAAGGATAATCACTGAAGAATAGTTGACTGAGCATCTATCCTATTCAAGCACTGATTTGAGTGAAGGGAATCCAACCTATTTGTTCTTATGTTAATAACATCTCTACTTAGCATTTGTAAAGATTGCAAGAGTTTAGAGAACAATAATGTCAGAAGACAATAAAGCATAATACAAAAGCTGGTGTGGTGGTATGAAATGGAAATAGATAGCTTCTCTCTAAAAACAGAGGTTTTGAGATGTTTGTGAATACTTGATAGAAAATGTCCAGATATGGAACTTCCACTCAGAAGACCAAGTGTATACAAATATTCAAGCACTTCTCAGGTGTAAAGCAAAAAGGCACTTCTTACAGACACAATATTGTCAATAAAAGGTAAAATGTTAGCAAACAATATAAGACTAGTAAGTAGGATTGAGATCATTCATGGCCATGAAGAAGACACAAGAGTTTTAAACTACTTCTTAAAATAGACAGAATTCACAGACAAATTTTAAGTGTGGAAATGGTATGATTTTAAATAAGCACCATCTCATCAGATAAATGGTGAAAAATAAACCACACAGGTACAAAAGTAGGCATAGGAAACACAAGAGAAGATCGTTGAAATGGTTTCAAGAGATGATGATGATTTTTTTTTTTGTAAACAGGATTGTTGTAGAAAGTAGAGGGAGTTAATAAATATAAAAGACATTTAAGGGTAGGATCAATCAAATTTGCCAAGAGATCAAATAATTGGGACAGTGGTATAATGAAAAGCAATGAAACATGTTTTGTGTATAACCAAACAATTTGAGTTGAAAAGTCTAAAATTTGGAATATTTAAAGAAAAATCTCTTATTCCCTTTTTTAATTTAACTGTATATGGAATTTGAGATGTATGAGTAGATATCCACCTAGGGATTACCAGGAAGCAATTGGACATATAAGCATTGAAGAATAAAGGTCCACAATAGAAATGTTAATGGAAGATGCATGTTTTGGCAGGTAAATGATATGTAATTGGGAAGGCATTTAGATAAAGACCATTTGAGTTAAGAATGAGAAAGAGACTAAGGTAGAGTAGTTAATAAAATGGAGCTAAGGAAGAATAGTCAATAAAATGGAAGGAAGAACAGAAGAGCGACTTTGAAAAACTGTAATAGTATGTTAGAGGCCAACAGATGCTGAATACCTCACCTGGCATCAGAAAGTCAATTGAAGGGAGAATGAAAAGTGATCAGTGGGTTTTGCCAGCAGCTACTTTATTTATGAACATTTATTTACACAACTTGCTCTAACAAATGTCTATGAATCTACCTTCCAGTGCTTGTTGTATAATTTTCTTTTTTTTCTATTTATTTAATATTTTTATTTTATAATTAACTTAATTTCACATATCAGCCACAGATTCCCCTGTCCTCCCACCTCCCCCCCCCCAGCCCTCCCTCCAATCTACCCCCGATTCCCACATCTTCCCAGGCAAGGTCTCCCCTGGGGAGTCAGCCCAGCCTGGTTGACTCAGCTGAGTCAGGTCCAGTCTCCTCCTACATCAAGGCTGAGCAAAGTGTCCCATCATAGGCCCTGGCCTCCAAAAGGCCAGTCCATGCACCAAGGACAGGTCCTGGTGCCACTGCCTGGGGGGCGTCCCAAACAGTTCAAGCTAATCAACTGTCTCACTTATCCAGAGGGCCTGGTCCAGTTCCATCGGGGGTCCTCAGCCATTGGTTCACAGTTCAAGTGTTTCTCACTTGCTTGGCTATTTGTCCCTGTGCTTTTTCCAATCATGGTATCAATATCTCTTTCTCATGCAGTCCCTCCTCTCTCTTACCAATTGGACTCCCGGAGCTCCACCTGGACTGCAATTCACAGCTCCAGGGAGGCTACCTAGTAAAGAGGACACTTAGAAAGACACAGGGATCACCCAACAACAGAGAAATGGATGAGATCTACATGAGCAAACTGGGGGTGGGTGGGTCGGGTAATGGAGGGCAAGAGTCGGGAAAGAGAGCCTAGGGGAGCAGGAGGTCCCAGCTGGATCAGGAGCAGAGTGGGAGAACGGGGAGGGAGATACCATGATGAATGAAGACCCCAGGGGAATAGGAAGAAGCAGAGTGCTAGAGAGGTCCCCAGAAATCCCCAAAGATACCTCCACTGTAGACTACTGGCAATGGTCGAGAGAGTGCCTGAGCTGACCTGCTCTGGTGATCAGATGGCCGAACTCTCTGGCTGTCATGATAGAACTCTCATCCAGTGTCTGATGGAAGTGGATGCAGAGATCTATGGCCAAGCTTGTTGTATAATTTTTAACAGACAATGACAAAATCCTAGGCTTTGTGTAGCCAATGAACTGAATTCCTTAAGGAATCTTACTATGTATGTCGTCAATGAATATACTTATTATTTTCCTTGCTTCAAAGAGCAGACTCCAATCCTGCTTCAAGTTCTTAAAACTGAAATAGCTGTCTTTCAGGAGTGTAACTCCATCTGAGTGGCCTTAAAAATGTTTGCAAGTAATACATTTTAGGTAATGGAACACATGAACAAAATAATACATATCATTACAAATGGTAAATGAAAACAGTAAAACTCTTTATTTTTATCTCCAAATAAACCAAGTGCTCTTACAATATCAAACTCAATAACAGCTAAATTTACAAAAGAAGTTTGTAACCAATGTCTGTCTCTAAGATTTTCTTTACAGCCATGGCTTCATTAGATGACATTTTTTTTATAGTCATCAAATCTGACAATGTTTGCACATGTTCATTTTTATGAATTATGTTTCTCTGGATGTCTTTAGCAGCAAATTTCAAAATTATCATGGAATCATAATAGACGCTATTGAAAGCTGGCCCATTTTCAGATATTTCCTTTGATTTTTGTGTTTGTGTTATTGGTGCTCCTTGAGCACTAGTTAGAAGTATCCTTTTTAGTTAGTCATTCTCCCCTTTTCATGAACATAATAAGAGCTTGACTTTGACTATTTGTAACCAGTTGAATTTCTGCATCATTGTATGGTGCTTCCCATGGCTGTCATATGCCTTTGGTTTTAAGACCTCTGAGAGTTGCTGGGGCAGCAGGTTGGACAAAAGAACATGCTGTGAGGTTTTTGACAAATTCAGAATTCTGGATTTCTTATTCTGAAAGACTGACTCAGAAATCTCAGTAATTCTAGGAGGAAACTAAGAAATTTATGTTTTTACAACATTCATTTTGTTTTCATTTTCAACACTTCTCTGTGTGTCTCTGTCTCTCTGTCAGTTTCTGTCTTGCTCTGTCTCTCTGTGTGTGTGTGTGTGTGTATGTGTGTGTGTGTGTGTGTGTGTGTCTGTATCTGTGCCTTTCTGTGTGTGTGTGCATATATACTTGCAAGTGTATTTTCCCAGATCACAGTGTCATATCCCCTAGAACTATAGTGGCAGATTTGGGTATGAAGAATTGAACTGGGTCTTCTGTATGAGTATCAAGGCCTCCTCATATCTCTGTAGCTCCCAGGAATATCAATTTTTTGCAATAAATTCAATGGACAGTTTATCCAAATATAAATGATTCTGAGTCAACACATTGACATATACTGCTTCACAGAAAATAATATTCAAGTTTTGAAAGAGGAAGATGGTGAAGTCAACTGTCCTTTAAATAACAATTTTCTCATATTTGACAATAGATCATTCACTAGTAGAAAGAACTATTTTATGCACGTATGAATAAGTCTTGCAGACAGGTCTATAAATGTACATGTTTATTTATACATGTGTTAGTTATTATTTCACTTTCCAAATTATGTGAGTATGATGCCATCATCTTATTCAATAGTATGTCTTATAAACTCTTGGCATGTTTCCTTGTATTAAGTAGCAATACGGGACACTCAATATAGGCCTTTAAAATGTCATCTATAAACCTAGAGTGAATGGCACAGTTGTTAAAAAAAAAACATACTGGTCATTCAGATAATCCTAATTTGCTTCCCAGCACCTGGACCACGGCCTCACAACCCTGTCTAACTTTAGCCATGGGATATTCAACAAATTTAGCTTCTAAGGAAACCTACATGTTATGTATACATACCTCCATACACATGCATACACATAATTAAAAGAAATAAAAAATCAATTTAATAAAACAAAATTTAACAAAAATAAATTTAAAAATAAATATTAAAAATATAATATAAGCATAAAAACATCACCTTTCTTTCTTTGTAGTTGACTAATATACCTTAACTACTATTCTGTACAACTAGAATTAAACATACAAAATATGTATTTTACTATATTTTTTCGTTTTAGAGGCAGTGTTTAACAATATATCAATAACATAGCTCTTAATTTTTACCACTGTAAAAAGGAGACAATTTAAGAAACAATCTTAAGATGGACTCTGTCATATTACAGAAGACTATGTAAGCTCGAAAGATACAAGATTTTAACACATGAGAAATGACCATCTTGTGTTTATGATATTTCTTTGTAGATGATTTTACCTTCCATTCTTCCTTTATTTTTTCCTTTTTCACCATTTAATTTCTCTCATTTCAAGTACCACTGTCATCTTGCTTAGAGAGTCTGATCCTCTAGCAGAAGTAGCAAGTAAATAGTAGAAGGCTTCACCTAATAACTCTTGACTCTACTGCTAAGCTGTGGTTTCCTATGGAGTCTTTTGAGATCTATTTCTCTTACTTTGCAATATAACTGTGCCAAGAGAAGCTACCCAATTGTATATATTTGGGAGTTCATGAGAAAACCATTATCCACAGTTGTTCCCATAGAGAAATGTACATAATCTTAAATTCCCAACTACTTTCTATCAGGTAGGTAGGAATTTATAGCTATGAATTATGGTGTAATGTCCTATGACTTCTGTAGATGTGGATAGAAGCAAAAAGGGATGGTCGTGATGAGACTCTACTTCCCAACACTAATTGGTAGGGCCAAAATGGCTTTCATAAACCATGAGATTTGTCAGCACTTGTGTTCACATGATGGAAGTACAGACTAACAACTCATGTTGATTTATGGGTCCTGTTGTGCTGTTTCATGGTCAACTGTGACGTTGTTCATCTTCCTGAAGTAATGTAACTGCTGTTTCTGACTGTGTTTTGTAGTTATTCCTGAAGCATGGTTGCATTAGTTTCAATCAATAGAGGAGTCGTTCCCCACCTTGGCCAACGTGTAGGCTATGACCTCTAAGGCATTGCTATCTAAAGGAAGTTCTTAGGAGGTCTTTGTTTCACGTTTGCTTAATTAACCATGATTTGGTCGCAGAATCAAAAGTCTGAGCACTGGAGATATATATATATATATATATATATATATATATATATATATATATATATATATGAAATTGGAATGTTAACATGGAGCTTTGTCTCTGCTGTCAGAATTTGCTGTGATACAAACTTTCTATACTGCCAATATAATCATAGCACATCATAGGAGTTTACTAGATGATGATTAATTATTTAAATTATGTATGAATATAAGATAAAAGTCAAAGGAATAGTTACCTTTTTACCATAATGTCTTCCATTCTCATGTCCCTTCCAGCAATGGCAAACACATCATGAGGTTTGACAAGCATCTGGACTCTTGTAAGTAAAAAGGCAATGTGATTCCTTGCTGTGACAAATGACTGTGTTGAGTAAGGGAGAGAGTGGATTGCAGGGAAATCAGAATGGTGATTGCTGAAAGGAATAATGGCAGCATCTTCTGAATTCAGGGCTAGATGGTTTGTAAAGCTTGGTAATGCTTGGCTAAGTGACTGGACAGATATCATCTTGGGATACCCTGATACTAGTTCATCAGGAGTTCTCAAGGTTGTGGCTACTTTACTTCGAGGAGGTTTTTGGCAGCATTCCTAAGTCCCAACATATAGTTTTGAAAATACATTTCACTTGCACAAAGGGGAGCTAGAAAAGAAGCCAGGAGAGACAGTGGTAACTATAATACCTGTCCAAGAATAATGGTAACAATAATAACAATCATAGCATTGAGTGTTTTCTTCAAGGAAATGTTCTTCAAGAAATGTAAGTATAATAAAAACCAAGTACTTCTGAAACTCCTCTCACAGAGAAATGCAAAAGTAGAGTGCTCTGATGCAGTAAGCAGTTTCTCTTTTGTCTCAGCCTCCTCCTCCATTCCACCTCCTTCTGGTACAGAATAACAGGACTTTATTTTAGAGACAGCTGATGTTAATAAAATTAGCCAGTCACACATGGAGCATTTCTTGAGAGCCTCCGGTTGTCCATTTCAAGATCACAGCTGAGAAAGAAAACAACCTGTGGACCAATGAAAAGCACCAAGAGTGCTAGGACAGCACTTTTTTTTCTAGCATCATCTCTTCTGGGAAGCATTACCCTCCTGTGCTCTTCCAGACCATTGATTCCATTCTAAACCCATAAAAAAGAGATTATAAATCAAGGGAAGGAGGTACTGCTAAAATATGGGTGGTTTATAAGTTATTTTGTGAACAAAATTGAGACCATTAGAACTTCTGAACAGCTTTCAACCTCTAATCATTTTCTCCATAACTAAATTTTTTTGTCTGCTTTAGAGAGTAGCATGATTTTTATAGCAGTGTCATACACTAGAATTCTAAAGCCTCAAACAGGCTTTGCTTACTTATTGCTTCCTGGATGTGTACCTTACAAACATGTCCCCAGCTCCCTTCCTTCTGACATTTCCCCAGGGTATAACACTACTGTTGAGATCTATAACAAAGTAGAGTGATATAATAAAAAGTGGCATGGGCATGAGATTGAAGTTAGTAGTCCTGGATTCCAATCTCACTTAGATTTCAATTTATTTTTATAGCCTAAGGGTAAGATGGCTTAATGGAGATGAGTCTCAGTTTCCCTCTAATACCAAGGCAAATGTGAAGCACAGGAGTCTCATAGGATACTGCACAGAAACAATGAGATTGTGCAAGTGAAATGCTTTAAAGCTTGAAACCATTTACTTATGAATGGAAAATAATCAAATTCTGAGATTTATCCCCACTAATTCTCTTACTATTTTCATATCTTTTTCTTGGTATCCTAAACCTCATTGTCTTATTCTAAATAACTTCATATACATTTATGAATACATATAAATGCATATCAAATATATGTGATATATTTACATATATTGTATTTATATATTACATGTGTTGTATTTATATATTACAAATGTGATTCATATTGTATATATACAAATACATATATGACATATGTGTATGTATCTGATATACAAACATATTTATACATATACACACACATACACATCCTATGCATTTCCTTATTTCTTGACTGTTTCAAGCAACAGTAGTTTCTATAGCCATATTGTTTTCTGGGTAATAGCTCTTCAGTTTCTGTCTGGATCCATGTCTTTCCATGTCCTTCTCATTTCTTAAGTCCCAGAGGTCTTTCATAATTATATCCAGGTACATATGATATTAATGAAATGCAAGCCATTCACTTCTGCAATTCTTTAAGTTTACACACTGGTTCAGAGTTTGAGGTACAGTACCATGCCATCTAAAAATCTCCAGGCCCTATCTCTGCTTTTTGCCCTAGAAATCGTGTATCCATGAGAACTCATGGAGCCATGGTCTGACTATGCTCAATATGCATCTGATAACAAAGTTCCCAAACTTTGCAGACCCAAGTTATGAAAACAGAATTAGATTTGAAGAGCTGTTTTCAAACCTTCACATTTGGTGACTAAACCCATACTGAGCTTTGTACAGCCTTGTCATAGAATCTAGGAGCTTTATTTTTCCTTTCCCCAGTTAGATTTGATTTTGTTCTCTATAATTTATAAACCTAAATGTAAAAACTCACTTAACCTACCCATATAACCTGGCTCAGTTATGGTTTCCATTGCTATGATAAAAACACTGACCAAAAGCAAGTTGGTCATCTAACAGTTTATATTTGTAAAGGAAGTCAGGGCAGGAACTCCATGTAAGAACTGAAGCAGAAGCTACACAGGAATTCTTTTTACTGGCATGCCTCTAGTAACTTGTTAGCTTGATTTCTTATACCAACCAGAACCACCTCCCAGGTGTGGCACTGTTCACAGTGGAATGGTCTCTCATCTATCAGTATTAATCAAGGATATGTCCAAAGGCTTATCTACAGGCTCATCCACAGGCCAATCTGGAGAAAACATGTTCTCAATATAGCTTTCCTTTTCCTAAACAATTCTAAGATGTGTCAAATTTCCAAAATAATCATCATATAATCATCATCATCATCATCTGTACATGACCCTTCCAGTTAGATTCTATTTTATCTCTGATTTAAAATGTGAGAGTTATAGTTGTTCAAAGTTACACCAATATTAAAGGAGGGACTGTGTCTGCTAACCCCAAGGCTTAATTTTCTTATGCAGTATGCTCTGTTTTCCAAAGCCATAAGCTCATGTTACAGGGGCAAGAAGATTACATGGGCAAATGAAATTCTTGAATTTCCTTGCATATGTTACACCCACTCTGCCCTTGATCAGAAGGCTTTCATAAAAAAACTAAAGACAGACGACGGGACAGAAATTGGGCTTATGTGAAAAAGGAGATTTCCACCATGACTAGGAGAGAGAAGAAATTTATCCTGAAATACAACACTCAGAGATGGCCCTGTCTATAACTTTTCCTAAGACAACTAATTTTCAAGGTTTGTGCTTCTGCTCAACTACACTGAATATGCTACTGAAACTATCAGAGATTCTATGCTTGTTATAAACAATACTTTCATGCAGTACTCAGAGGAGGGGACAGAACGGGTGTGGCATGCTGCTCGCCCTTCACTCTGGCATGAAATTGAAACTTGCAAATATAGATAAACTGTGGGTGCTTAAACCCAAAGAACTACTATGTACTATAGTTTTGGATTTGGAGGACTTTACCAGGAGCTTCAAGTTATTGCATTAAGGCCACTTTCAGAAAAGTTTGGCCCCTTATTTTATGAAGGGCATACACTTTGCAATCAAACCTCAGCTCCTCTGATCAAGTAATAAATGTGTGGCTTAGTTCGCCAGGGTTCACTTCTTTGTTCCCAGGTGACTACATATCATCACTCAAAGGAGCAGTTTAAGATAACATTGATGTATGAATTATTTTCCCTGACTAAAAAGCAACTATTTCCAGTCAGTTGGCACTCAGTCTTGAGTGTCTGACTGCCCTGTAGTTAAACTATTACAAAATGACATTGAAAGTGTGGAAGGATTTTTTTCTTACCCATCTTCTGAGTAACATTAGTACAAAGGTAAGAAAAAAGCAGTGGTTTAATAAATTCAAAATGGGTGCTTAACAGAAATATTCACAAAACATTTAGAATAATTTGTAGTGTCAAATTTTAATGCAATCATTACCATAACTTCATCTTATATATCAATAAGTCCTACTCCATTTTTTGCTGGAGCTAAAGTGAATGTTGCTTCCTTGACAAGGGTGAAACATTAACTCATGTTTCTGTTATATCTAGGGCAGATCGCTGATTTCATTATACACTTCCTTGGTTGTTTGCTTAGGTAGTGCATCTTGTGATATCTACAGCATATCTTCAGTTCAAGACAGGTGTATAACAGCCCTATTACTATTAAAAAGTTTTAATTAAAAAAAAAACTTATGGTAAAGAAGGGCAACTGTGATCTTTGAGGTTCAGAGTGTTGAGATTTTGGAGGAATCCTTTCACTTAGTTGCACTTCCTCAAAGGGACTATTTCAGTGGTGAGATGAGCATGATTAGGAGACAATGGATCTAAGAGAAACAAAGTCCCTAAGATATAGCCACTCTCAGAATGCAGTATACTACTGAGTCCCAATCACTTGAGCATTAAGTATGGATCCAAGGGTTTGATGAGTAGAATACTAGAACACTCTTTGCTGTATAATACTCCTAGAAGAGTCAGTCAATTATCAACTGAAATCTTTATTTTATCTTAATTTGCATTTTGAGATAGATAGGGCTCACAAAAGTTTGCCTCACACTGACAATCAACCAAGGCTGCCTTGAAATCTGATCGTTTGCCTCTACCTCTGCAGTGCTGAGAGTGCAACTTTCTCCTTAACTTTGAAGAACATTTTTTGCTGATTGTAAAACTCCACATTGACCATGTTTTTAGTTATGTATTTCCATTTAAAATCTTTTTTTTCTTTGATACCCTAAATATGTACTTTGATTATCTGCTAGCTTGCATCACCTGTAATATGAAAATTTCCATCATTCTTATCCTCTGTCCTTTGTGGTTAGTATTTTTTTCTCTATCTCTGTAGTTTTCTTTCAGTGTTTTAGCAGCTTAAATTTTATGTAACTAAAGGCTGTTTCCTTACTTTTTAGTCTGCTTACTTATGGCTTGTTGTGTTCAAAGACTCAGAATTCTGTCTATAATTAATTTGTATAAACTCTTGAATTCTTCCAACAGATTTTCTGTCTTGCTTTCTTTCAGTCAGTGTCTAGCTGGATCTGTGTTTAAATTTTTATGGTGTTGCCCTATAGCCATAGATACTGTATTTCAGTTTTTAATTCTTCCTTCACTTCTTGTTTCAATGTGAGTAATTTATTCCCTCATCTTCAAATTCACTGTTTCCTCAAATGAGATGTGTTACCTAATAGGCTCACTGAAGAAAACCTTTATCAATATTATGTTTCTGACTGCTTATATTTCACATTATTTCTTATAGTTTTTATCTCTGTTGTCTTCTTGTAATTACTTCTATGATTGTATGTGTTGTCTTTCTCTAGGAGATTTTAATAATCTAATAGGTAGATTAAGTATCTAATCATAAAGTTCTAATTCAATGGGATCCAAGAATTAGTATGGCTATCACCATGGCCTCTTCCCTTAGTTTTCCTTGGCTATTCTTCTATGCCTCCTGATGCTTGAATATAACTCCAGCTTTTATTTTATCTGAATGTCATTTGGTCATTATTTTGACTAGGCAGGAAGCTTCAAAGATTTTGTTTTCAAGAGTCAACACCTATGCTGGGATAAGACTTGTGGTGATATAGCTTCCCTTGAGTCATTCATTCTTCTACATATAACCCAATCCAGCCCATTAGTTCACCAAGCTATGTTGAATAGGAGCATGTTTTAATATTTTGTTCAAGCTCTCTCTCTGATAAATAGACAATATTTTATGTATCCCTTTCATACAGCACTATCCTTTCAGGATCTTGTAATCTCTCCCACTAAAAGTAACATATTTCTTGGTTACTTTCCACAATGATCAGGTCCTCTTTTAGCTCACAAAGTGTGCTAAAACAAACAGACTACAATAAAAATTTGCACTGAATGTCAGATTACAGTTTCTGGAGTGTGGTTATATCTAGGAAGGAAAGAGATCTCTGAGATTCTTGAGTCTATTGAAATATATGTTCTTGCCCACCCATTTTCAAGGCTCAACTCTAGATTGATCAAAATCTACTCTACTCAGTCTAGGAATTGTTCAGCGTTGAGAGGTGGATCTGGTGATATATTGTGTAACCTAATAAATTTGCCTGAGGATCAGAGGACAGAGCTAGCCACTAGATTAGACATAGAGATCAGGCAGTGGTGGCACACATATTTAATTCCAGCACTTGAGATCTCATGCCTTTGCTTGGGAAGCACACACACCTTTAATCCCAGGAAGTAATATGATAGGGCAGAGAAAGGTATATAAGGCATGAGGAAACAGGAACTCACTCTCTGAAGGCTGAGGATTTTGTAGAGGCTGTTCTGCTTCTCTGATCTTTCAGCTTTCAGCTTGATATCTGGCTCTGGGTTTGGTTTTTTTTTTTGTTTTGTTTTGTTTTGTTTTTTTAATTAAAAGACCATCTAAGATTTGAACAACAGTTGGGGACAAAGAATATGACAGAGGTATAGTTCCCGTAGTACTGAAGTTTGACTGATAGTCCCCATCTAAGGACCTGACACTGACCACTTCCTCACCTCCATTCTACCTAGAAAACAAATATTTACTCTTTCACAGGTATTTCAGAGAAATGTTATTTACCTTATAATATCTAAAAGTATCCAACTTTCTTCTGTAGAATTTCAAGAATGGATACAGAGGAGAACAGTAGTACCTAAAAGGACTTCATACATTCCCTCTTCCCAAGCAATGTAAGGCAGTGGAGTTGTCAGTTCTGTTCATACTTTTACATGTATGTACCTCTAAATTTATATAGCTTTATGTGACAATGCTGATTATTTCACCATTGAATAAAATTATATACAAATCATGTTTTTTTCTCCTAATATGTTAGATTTTTTAAAGTATAGATTTTCCATAATTTTCTATCATGTGCATACCAAAGTTAAATCAAAGTAAAACGTAAAATATCTTTACAACATTTTTCTCTGAACAGTATAAGAAGAGATGCCTCACAATCTTTGCCTTCTTGCTACCTTAGCAACGAACCTGGAAGTACACATCCAATTTGTATCTATCAGATTACTTTATTAATAATGTGTTCTACAAAATATGCCTACGTAGCAAATATGGGAAGAAATCACAAAATTTTTTCAATGGCAAGTCCCTCCTTTGTTTGAAGTTGTACCAAACTCTGGTAATGCTGCCAATGTGCTTGGCATGTTTAAATTTTATCTTATGTATTTGACACAACTTTGTTTTGAACAAGTCTTGCAAGAAGCACCGTGTCTGAAAATTTTTCTTTAAAATTCAAACTCACTTTTTAAAAGTTCTTTGCCTTTCCTCTTATTAAGAATTTGGGGAATGTTCATTGTCCAAAAGTTTTGCGTGACTTTTGCCAAATAGCTGCAAAGAAATCAATGTATTTTTATATGTTGAATTTTCAGTATAAATTATTTTTGTTTTGCTTGTTTCTGAGATGTTTAACTTTAGCTGAAAAATAATTCACACCAGTGCAAAGCAACAAACCCCCCACAAAAAGTGAATTGATTCTGTTGAGTCTGTCATAGGACTTTAGGTTTAGACTTCTTATTTCAAAAGCAGTATACCATTTCTCCTTTTACAGATATTACCTTTCCAAAAAGCAGAACTATATATACACTCATATATTTTTAGAAATAAGGTTTTTATATGTAAAAACCAAAGAGAAAAACACATTCTACTACATTTAATCACTAAAACACCACCCCAGGGCTACTGTGACACAAATTTTCAGTTTCATTAGCATTTGAAAGATGTGTTTCAGGCACATCTGATCTGTAGGTTGGCATGCAGTCACTCACAGGGCATGGATGTGTAAATAATGTAATCACATGTTCAATTTTACATTATATATGAAAATTACTTCTTAAGCAGAAAGCCTATTAGGAAAGAGGTTGGATGTATTTTTAATGCTTCTATTTATTCTTCTGAAACATTTGGCACCACAAGGAGAACAGACAAGAAAATTCAAATAGGGCAAATGTCATCTTCACCAGCTAAAACTTGGTGGCAAAAATACAAAAACCTAGTGAAGGAAATTATTGTATATAGGTGGTTCAAGAGAGAACTAAACTGAAAATACCTCCCTATATGAGACAGGGATGAGAGGGGTTGGAAAGACGGGAACGTAGAGCAGATATAAACTTCTATGCTGGGCCCTTGCCTGGACTGGAAAGGATGTGACTATAAAGGCACGGTACAGATCATGGCTACTGAAATGAACTAAGATCAGTAGAAATGAATCTCATGGCTGAGAGAAGGAAACACTTTGTACCATAGCACAGCACACAGAGCAGGCATGGAAGAACCTCATGCCCCTGTCATGCTGTACTTGGGGTTAGTGTAGTTCTTAGAAGATACAGCATTGATGTGAGCCACAGCACACTGACATGAGACACACAAGCACAAAGAAACTGCACACCCTGCATCTACAGATAAGAACATCCATGGAGGGATGCACTGTGACCATTTTCTCTTCGTTGTCCTTTCCCACAGAGACTGTTTGTATTTGGTAGTTCCAAAGTGAGAGGGAACAATTTTAATTTAAATAAAACATTAAAAATTAGTAAACACAGCAATCAGAAGCTGCATTAGGGAAAGAAAGATGGGAGAGATTATCAGAAAATATAGCCATTAAGTGTGTATATGTGTAAAAATCAAATTACCATCATTAATTTTGTGTATTAATTTTTTAATTACATGAAGCAATCGTAACTATGGAAGAAAGCCAAACTCAGAATTAGAGGAAATCAGGAAGGGTGATGCAGAGAACCGAGGCTCTGGCCAGGCAAAGCCAAATGTGAAGAAGCTTGTACAATCAAAGAAAGAAAGATAGAAAGATCCACTAAAGAAAATGCAGAGCCTGTTACAGCAATGGGGGCCAAAAGAAAATGATCAGGAAAAGGAGGGCCCGCTGGTATAAAATTTTGAACTCTAATGGTAGAAGTGAGAAGGAAAAGCACACGAAAGCAGAAGTAGAGAAAATATTGAGGAAAACAGCTGCTTGAGACAGAAAATGACTTTTTTTGAATGACTAAGGAGAAACCAACTGAAAACAGAAGTATAAAGCAGAAAACAATGGGTAATTATGCAATTCAAACACTGTTACTTGAAACAAAAAGGACTTTATATCAATCAACTGAATGTGCGTGAGATATTCCAGGGACAATTGCACTTTAAATATAAAGATACAATAGGAAGATAAAGAGACTTACAAGGAAAATTGATGTGACTGTGGATAGCTTGTGTATTTTAAGTCAGTGCAGAGGCACTCAGTAATATCTGCAAGGAAAACTGTCCAGGATTGGGAGTGTAAACACAGATTGCAGGGTTTTTTTTATCCCTAATAAATCCTTACAACAGTTTCAAATATAAAGTACATGAACAAATACTGCTTATAACACCAGGTATCCCTAGAAGTGTAAGCCATGTAACCAGCAGCTTGGAACAGAAACTTGTATGTGGGAATTAATGACTAAATCAAAACATGCGCTAATTATCTGCAGGTGTACAAATGACATGGATGATAAAATGAAGGAAAAAAACGTAGAATAAGTATTTTCAGTGCCTCCTGTCAAGTAGGAATCCAAAATGTCACCAAAAACAGAAATTAAAGGGGTAGCTTACAATTATTGTCACATGCCACATACCAGTGTCTGCATCAACAGAGATGGTGCATTCCATGCATTCCTGTAAGGGTATCAGCATTGGATACTGTTCTAATTCTGGTGAATACATTCAGTGATATTTATGCAAGGGCAAGAATGTAGCCATGCACTAATCAGAATGGATCCTATTGGTGTACAAAAAGTCTGTTCTAGAGTGAGGACTAAGATCACTTAGGGTAGATGGGTGATGGGGAGTTAAGCATTCAGTTTGTGTTGCTCATTCTGAGGAATAAAGAGGTTGCTGCCAGAAGAAACAACAAGCTACACATATTATATTAGGAAACTCACAAGATCTAAATAGGAAAAAAAAATCTTTCTACATTTCTTAATGGTCAGAGAAGAAAAACAGTAGTAATAAGATATATCTCATAATACAATACTTATGTGTGTTAAAAAACAAAAGATATACAACAGAAAGAACCATAAAATTTAATGTCAAATTAAAAAGAATGAAAATTCATATAAGTTATTTGTCGGTATAATGAAGAAAAAAGCCTATTTTTAGAGCAAAATATGTATATAGAATAAAATTATTAAGAAAATACAGCTCATAATTAAGAATTTGAAAACAAAGACTCAACAAATGTTTCACCAATTAAATGCAAAAAAAAAGTAAGGAGTTAAAATTTTCAAGTTGGATGAGCTAAAACATATATGAAAGACACACAGAGAAATAGGAAGAGCACAACCACAAATTATCAAACTTATGAAGGTCATGAAGAAAACAGCAAAGCTGAGATATTCGAGAATGGAGAAAACAAACAAAAGAAAGGAAAACAAAGAAAAATTGTATCCCAAACATGAATATATAAAGTAGGAAAATATAGAGAAGTATAAAATTCCAAAAGAGATTATGCCTGATTTGGTCAATGTGTCCTTTAAACAAGAATCATTACACCAGACAACTCACTATCCTTTCACACAAGAACATTGGTAAAATTCAACTTTAATTGGAGTTAAAATATGTACTTAGGAATATATATATATATATATATATATATATATATATATATATATATACACATATGTGTGTATGATAACAGATAAGGAAATAGGAGACGATGAAAGAGAATGAGGAGAGCTTTGTGAGAGGGCTGGGAGTGGGGCAACAGAAGAGGAAATAATAGACTCATAATTGCAAAAAGAAAACATTAACAGAAATTGATAAAGATATCATATGAAGTAAATTGGATGGAATTTAGAAAATAATGTCATATAATGAGGACAATGTATATATAAATGATTGTGTTCTTTGTAAAGAAAAATAACTCCTTTCTGTTTATATGAAAATTTCAGTTTTGTACATTATAATAACCCAAGTGGAGTAGGTTTGTTGGAAAATATTACCTGATTCTTAATGGTAGAGACTTGAAATAATAAAAATCTACATAATAAAACATTATATTCTAAGAAGTTATTTATTTATTTATTTATTTATTTATTTATTTTGCATTGCAGAGAATCAATTCCAAAGAATTGTGATGCTAGATGCATACTTTCTCATTGATTTACAACCTTAGCTCAGGATAAAATATAAACTTCTATTATCTAAAATGCACACACATTTCTTTTTGAGTTAGGGTCTCACTATGTAGTTGCCAGGTCCTGCCCAACTATTGAACAGTCTTGAAGGGAGGAGTGAGGATTAAGAAATATAATAGATATGAAAAATAGAGCTGTTAAGAGCTGGGCAGTGGTGGTTCATGCCTTTAATCCCAGCACTCTGGAGGCAGAGCCAGGCAGATCTCTGTGAGTTCAAGGCCAGTTTGGTCTACAGAGCAAGATCCAGGACAGACATCAAAACTACACAGATAAATCCTGTGTCAAAAAAAAAAAAAAAAGAAAAGAAAAAAAGAAAGAAAGAAAAAAACAAAAAGAAAAATAGAGACATAAAGAAAAAGACAGAGACGCAGAATAACATTGGGAGGGCTTTTGGTCAATACTACAGTCGCCCTGTGTTTATTCTTCATGGGCTTTTTATATACCAGCAAGGGGAGAGGCAAAAGACCTCCCCCTCTCAAGGACACTATGGTTCAAGGTACAAAGTACAGACAAGTGTAAACACTTCCTTAATTTTCAAAACATCTGGTAGCCACACCTTATAGCAAAACATCCTGTCATTGGACCTTGAAGTATAAGATACCTGGTAGCCTTTGGTCAAAACATTCTACTACGCAGTCTTGCAAGGCAAAACAAGCTCAGACTCTCTAACCTTGAGACGAGATGGAATAAGGCCACATTCTGGAGTCTCTGTGGGCCCCCACATATTGTCCTCGCTGCTTTTAAACTCATGAGTCTAATGCCTCTACAGTGTAAAAGCTGAGATTATAGCTCTATGTCACCATTCAAAGCAAGCACATTTTAATAAACAAAAGTGAAAACATTTTGCAATGTCATTTATATTATTCATAGCTACATAAAAGTAAGTTAAAAGGAAGAGACTGACAATATAGTTAATTTTATAAGGATTTCAAATTTGTAACAGTGTTATACATTAATCACAATAATACATAAAATGAGTATACACATATATATTTACTTATGTTAATATCTTAAAGTTAAACAACTAAATTGATATTATTCACATATCACCCATTAAAGCAATAATATGTACTTAAATGTTTAGAAGATCATTATGTAAATAAATTTGAAAGGTATAGACTTTACTTAGATTATATTCCTAATGTTATTCCAGTGAGTTGACATAACAGTGAAATCAGTACAGGTGATAAACTGAGCGCTTCCTATTTTCATTTTAAACCGTTCACTGCAGATTTCAAGAACTATAGGGCACTGTGGATACTTTTTGTTGCTATGACACACTTTTCGCTTTGTCCCATCAGCTCACATTTCTGAAGATAAATGGAGATGCTGCAAAATAAACCTGGATTCTTGTACCCGTGCATTTGAGCTTCAGCTCTTTCAAGGGGGTAGTAAATTGTCATATGGAAGACAGCCTGAAAGGAAGTGTGTTCCTCTGGATAGAATTAAACATGGTAATGACAAGCACATGAATTATGCTCCTAATGTAGTAACTTACTTTCTGCTCAACTTTGAAAAAGTAATTTAACTTATGTGTTTCAGGTCCCATTAAATTGATGGTAATAATCTTTCTTTGTTAACAAAGTGCTTTGAAATCACCATGTGACAAGCAATATATTACCACAAAGTATTCTTATTTCACCCTGCATTGTAACCTCTCAGGAAAGGGGTCTATGCATCATTGTGAGTATTTCAATGTGCAATGTTGGCCAAAAAAAAAAAAAAAAAAAAAAAAAAAAAGGACGAAATGATTGAGAATGGCATGGAAATACTATAATGTTCTCTGTAAGTCAGTGTTATGAGCTCACCTTGAGTGTTGAATTGACTAATTGTACATTTGCATCAATGGAATGATAAATGTAAGAAACGTTCAAAAAAAGAAATAATGAGCCCTTGTTTTTGAAGGAGGCAGGGAAATATAGACCATAGTATGAAAGTAGATAATACTTGATGCAAAGCAACAGAATTGCCTGAAATCCTTGTAAGGGAATAGGAAGGACTATTTCCTTGTAATCTAATTTTTAATTAAATGCATTTTCTGTGGATGTTGAATGTGTGTGGAGGTCACAAGTCAATGCAAGAGGTTGGTTATCTCCTTGTACCATGTGTGTCACAGAGACTGAACTCATGTCATCAGGTTTAACAGCAAGTACCTTTACCTGCTCTGCCATCTCAAGAGCTCAAGAAGTCCTATTTCCATCCCAGGAGCAGGTAAAGGTTGATTGAAGGACATTTAATCACAACAGATGGTGTTAGGATTTTATCAAGATAGCACCCAGGCTATTGTAACAGTAATTGTCCAAGTAGTAGCAGAAAGAAGATATATAAAAGATATAGAGAAATACTGAAACATGAGAGGTTTTAGCATTTGCATGCATACATACTTGAGGTCAGCAGCTAATAAACTAGTAAACTGGCCTTCTTTTGAACGTGAATGGCCATGTCACAAAGTCAGATTCTTTATGTAGTCAGAGGTTGTTCTGATGCCTGCTTGTGTGGAGAATGCCTCCATAAAAGCATGAAGCTAGACAGACATTTCCAAGTTCGTCTTGAATTCTTGGTGTTTCAGTTTAAAGTGGGAACAAATGAAAGACTAAAGCAAAAGTATTTATTATACAGAATAGCATGGGTTCACCAAGACAAGATAATTATCTGATAAAGGTTTATAAACTCTCATAGCCTATGTGACTCTTTTTACACTCTTGTATCTTCTTTTTTGAAAAATCAAAAGATTATAGGGTTGTGTGTGTGTGTGTGTGTGTGTGTGTGTGTGTGTGTGTGTATGAAGTGTGTATTTGTGTGTGTGTTGTTAAGAAAACTGAATCCATAATCAAAAATCTGTCTCACTGGATCCTCATGGGGCTAAAGTTTTGGGAACTAGCACTTCTTTCCCCTTTGTTTGTAGATGCCCCATTGTATGGGTGATATAGGTTTATAGGGGTCTTAGAGTGCAGAACGCATAGATTTGTGGGTGTCCAACAGTATACAAGGCATATGTTTGTGGGTGTCCTACACAGTAGAAAGCATAGAGTTTATGACGGTCTTACAATTTGAAAGGTATAAATTTATGAGTATTTTATGGTTGTGTAATGCATGAATTTGTGGATGTCCTATGGAGTGGAAGGCATAGGTCTGTGGGTATTCTACAGTGCGAAGTTAATAGCTTTGTGTTTGTACTACAGTATGGAAGGCATAGTTTGTGGGTGTCCTACAGTGTGAAGATACAGGAGAGTGAATTCAGGTGAATTTGGTTATGTAGTCAACTTGTCTTTACTATTGATGAAATGCAGATTATTTTTACCTCAAACATGATGCAGAAATAAAAAATGATAACCTTTTACATGATTGTTTGGAAAATGTAAGCAGGATAGTCTATACTTCAAGGTCATCTCAGCTACACAGCCAGTTTGAGGCCAGCTTGACCTACCTGAGTTCTTACCTCAAAACCAACAAGAACTGTGTAAATAAGATATGAAACTCAAAGCCAGCTAAGACAGGTAAATGTGAGATGGCCTACAGAAAGGGTAATGACAAAAGACAGCTAAGTTCAGCCAATAAGTGGTGTGTCCATTATCAAAAAGAAGATTGTGTGTTATACTTGTCCTAATTTAAGTACTAGTAAGTAAATGTTAAGAATTCATGCAATTAGCTACATGTATTGCTACAGTGACTACAGTCACTTCACTCTTGGTGAGAAAGCTATTGCAGACAGCTCAAAGAACATCACCCACTTTTGTACCCACCTTCCTTTCCACCACACTTCTCACTAGTTGTATTGTTAAAACACAACAACACTGCATTGACCATTTAGAGGTTGATTTAGTCACCAAGCACTTAAATGCTCAATCTCCTTAGGTTAATATAATGATTGAGATAGTACGATGCAGCAATTTCACACAAGTGAATCATATGAGCCATTTAATGCTAATATAGGCTTTAGTTATCAACATCTAAATAGTAAGTTTCATTAAACTCACTATCCTTCCAAGATTTGATTTTACCATTTACATTTTTATGGCAGAAAATCTTAAATAACATTGTGATAAAATGAAGTAGATCAATCCAAAATTTCTTTAAAACAATGGACGAAGTTAACTATTAGTTTGTCTACTGCACATTATTCCTAACTTCACCTTGACCCTTATACATAGGTATACAGGTAAACAGGTGCACAGGTGCATACACACATACCTGCAAATGCACATGTCAGCACAAATACACACCAAAGACTCATACATCAAAAATAAGTAAATAAAAGTAAAGTAATAAAAATATAAGCTGAAGGAGTGGAGTGTATTATTTTTAACCCCTGCTTAAATAAGATGAAAGCTTGTGTGTTCCTTTAGCATATCTTGCATACAAGCAGAGTCCATGACTGAAGAAACAGACAGGTGGATACTTTAGTTTAAATAAGACCATCAGAATGATAAAAACATACAAGCTCCTTAGAAGATACAGAGGGTAGTTCCTTCTCTCATCATACACATAGTACACCATCTACACAAGACAGATTTCAGTGAATCAAAATATATTGATGTGAGTTGCACTCCATCCATCCATCCTTGGTGCTGTGGAATAATGCTTTTGTACACTGGTTTAATAAAACGCTGATTGGCCAGTAGCCAAGCAGGAAGTATAAGCAGGATAAATAGACAAGGAGAAATCTGGGAAGAGAAAGCCTGAGTGAAGAGATGCCAGCCCACTGTCCAGGAAGCAGCATGTAATGTAATGGCACACAGGTAAAGTCATGGAACACACAGCAACATACAGATTAACAGAAATGTGCTGAGTTTAAGTGTAAGAGCTAGTTAGTAGTAAGCTTGAGCTAATGGCTGAGCAGTTTTAATTAATATAAGCATCTGTGTGTTTACTTGGATCTGAGCATCTGTGGACCAGGCAGGACACAGGAAAACTCCAGCTACAAATGGCACCCAATGTGGGACTTGAGTTTCCACCTGTAACCTGAAAATACTTAATAAGTGATATTAAAAGGAGCCACACAACAGGATCCTGCTTCATGTCTCATGCAGGCGGCAAGATTCTGCAGCTTTTCAGGCTTAAGCGTAGCATGGCGGATTCCCACTGAGTTACACAGAGGTTTCTGCACAACATGGTGTGTGGTGGATATAGCTTTTGCTACCAAAAAAAAAAAAAAAGAGAGAGAGGTTTCTGGGGCTGCATGCTGCTTTAATGGAAGCATAGACCCATTGCTTCCCAGAGTCGACAGTGAGCATGGTTCCCAGAGCTGGCTGTAAACGTACTTCTGGCATGTTGGAAAGCTGTGGTGGGTGGAGCCAGCAGCCAAAGTTGCCATTTGAATCCTTGTACTACTGCAGTTTAAAGCAACAGATTCACAATAAACAGATTTAGAAGGGATAAACCCTAAACAGTTTACAGTGTGTGTAAAAATGTACATAGGTTTCAAAGAGAGAATAACATGAATATAGACAGTAATATGAAGAAATAGTTTTAAAAAATAAAGCTTTTTAAAGAAACAGTGAAAGTAACATAAAAACTAAGCCACATAAAAATGGAAATCACACAGAGAGTCTGGATTATATTGTCTTTGGGATTTTTAAGTGCAGAAAGACATTTGATTTTAAAAGTTGTTCAATTAAGCATATATATATATATACATATATATATATATATATATATATATATATATATATATTAAAGGTATCTAGACTTCAAAGCTTATGTCTAAGTATATACTACTTTGGAAAAGAGGTTCTACTTTTGTTTCCACAGAAGATGAGAACCTGTGGATTGATCAAGGAAGACCCCATGAGAGGTCCAGATATTCCAACATCCAAAAACAGCTTCAAGGCAACTGGCTCAGAGAATACAGCATCACAGACTACTCCAATCAGGACTTGACCATAATACTTAATTTTCTCAGGATCCCCATAAGAATGCAGCATCTTCAATCAGCAGGGAGTATCCTAGAAAACTACACCCACATTCCCAAAAAAATGGATTATGGATGTTTGTCTGTGTTTAGGTTGTTGGTTACAAATGGTTATTGGTCTAGTCAATCTGTTTCTAAAAGAAGAAAGAGGGATATGATATGGAAATACAGTATATAGATATGATAAGATGAAAGGGTGGATTGTTAGACCTACTTCTAAAAAGCAACTTGATTAAAATGTTTTACCTTGGTATAGATTTTAGTTTATTGGTACAAATTTAAAGTTAATTTTGTTATACTCTATGCATATTTCTACTCTTGATCAAAGTATATTGTTTATCCAGCTCATTTGAGATTATAGTTTATAGTTGAGAAATACAGATTAATAATTAGTCATCTATGGTATTCAAACTTAGAGTCATGTTAAGTTTTCTAGGTATACATAGATATAATCCAATTAGGTAGGTAATCTTCAAACATTTCAAAGACCTACAGAATATGGCATTTAAAATGTTTTAAAAACTTAGATTTTCTGAACAGTGAGACACATCTGCTCCTGGCATCACCAATCTACTTCAGAGAAGGTAATGGGCATTGAAGAAACTTATAATGGACCAAAGTATTTGAACAGAAAAATCAGAATAAGTTAATACCAATACTGTTGGATTTCACTGAGAAAAAAACATTTTCTCAAGGAAGAGAGCATTACTAAAAAAATTCTGCTGAGCCTGGTTGTGTAAGCTTGTGGTTCCAACTGCCTGAGAGGCGGAGGTAGGACAACTACTTAATCTATATGGACAATACATATATTATTAATGAATATATAAGATAAAGGGTCAGTTGCATAAGGTTCATTTGCCTTTCCATATCCCTTTTATTATGCTTAATTTTCCATAATCATTCACAAAAGTAAGGGAATCACTGGGTTGTGACACAGGTGATTAAAAAGGACTTAATTAAATGTTGCAATGTGGAAGACTACATGGTGAAATCTGCAAGCCCTCAGCATATGCTGCTGACCTGTGTAGCTAGAGTTTTCCTGCCTGTCCCACAGTCAGGACAAATCTCTCTCACCTGCGAGTCCCACAGCCGCTCAGACCCAACCAAGTAAACACAGAGACTTATATTGCTTACAAAATGTATGGCCATGGCAGGCTTCTTGCTAACTGTTCTTTTATCTTAAATTAACCCATTTCTATAAATCTATACTTTGCCATGTGGCTCATGGCTTACCGGCATCTTCACACGCGGCTTGTCATGACAGCGGCTGACAGTGTCTCTGACTCAGCCTTCCACTTCCCAGAATTCTTCTCCTTCTTGTCCCGCCTATACTTCCTCCTGCCTGACTACTGGCTAATCAGTGTTTTATTTACTAACCAATCAGAGCAACACATTTGCCATACAGAACATCCCACAACAGACGTGCCTCATTGAGGTACATTATATTCCTAGCACATGTACACAGTTCTCAATTCTGCTATTTTCTAAATACTGTTTAGAGTTCTCATTCCATTTCCATTATATACATGTAACTTATCAAATCATCAGCCACTTGAGATAAAGCTCAATCCTGAACTCCTCTCTCTGTGCTAATGAGGATTGAGACTGAATGCACAACCATTGTTCTGTGTAGGTTCCTATTGCCATAAAGAACAAGATGAACCACAAAAGCAGGGGGTTTATTTTATCTTATAGTTTATAGTAAATCATGAATGGAAGTAAAAACAGGCAGGAACTCCAGCAGGACCATAGAAGCATGTCACTTACTGGCTTGCTTTATAAGGCTTGCTTTCTATAGCTTGCTCTTTTAGACAACCCAGAACCATCTTACCAAGGGTGGCACTACTCACTGTGTTCTAGGCTTTCCCATAGCAATCATTAATCAAAAAAATCTAATTCAGGCATTTTCTCAGTGGAGCTTCGCTCTTCACAGATGACTCTACCTTACATCAAGTTGACAAGAAAACTCAACTAGTACAACCTTCAAACACAAGATCAATTCCTCTGCTTTAGATGCTTCCTCACTAAGCATAAATTCAAGTTTGTTTTATTATGAATAAAAAAATGATATACCTGTGGTCCTGCAACTCAGAAATTTGCATATCTTTAGGAGCTCTGTCAGAATTCACAAGAAAACACTTAATATCATCCAAGGCACACGTTAGCAGTCCTACCTCTCAGGAACTTACAAAGGTCTTAGAAGATCCGTAATGAGTCAACAACCCATGATGAAGAACACATACAAATCCATCATTTATTGCACAAAAATCACAGTGAGGACTGGTAAACCTCAGGGAATCTATGGCCTGTGACTTCGACTTTTGGTGACAAAAGTCTGAGCTAGTAGTGGCATTCCCTTGACTCTTTTTAGAAAGTAAATAACTGTAGTCACAGCTAAAAATACATAAAGAATAAGCAGAAAGAAATATATTTTAAATTAATATTCAAATGATTTTGAAACATTCAAGTTGAGCTACTGTGAGCATCAGTAATTACACCAAAAAATGAGTAAATGTTATAATTATAACTGCAGTAAAAATTATCCAGCATTTTCAGGAAGGAGTGCTGCACAGAATACTGATCAGCAGGCAGGGGACTTCTCTTCAGAGCAGAAGAAGCATGGAACAGACTTCAGTTCATTCCCATTGTGTGTGTTCCAGCGGTTGAGCAAAAGAACTATGAAACCAGCAACTCTGGGGGTACTGGCCCTACTGTTTACTTCATAGGTAATAATTTTTATATGAATGCATTTCCTAGATTATGCCATAGAGATTAAAAGTGGTCCCCACAGCCTTCTATACTTCGCAATTCAAACCACTCTGCTATGGAAATTTGGGTGAGGATTACTGCTTTCAGTTATGAGCCCCAACACAATTCTAAAATCATGTTAATCATATCACATACACTATGGCTAGGCTGGTAAATGTAGCTGTGTAATAGCTATAGGGGTAAAAGGCGCCACTGGTGTCTGGCTTCTTGCATCTGTACTCTTCTTCTTCCCTCAGATGGTTATTTTCTGAATCCCCAGATGTGTCTCACTGAAACCAGGATTTGTCATTCTAGATTCTCCTAAATTGGAGCCTAGAAACATGTAATGATTTTCCTAACATGCCCTCTATTATTATTAATAGTTATCAAAGTACTGCTTACATACCCTCCATTCCTCTAACAATATGACTAACAGACATTACTCCCTTAAATTCTGCAAACATATGACTGAGTCTAGGATAGCCATGCATTTGACCAAGCTATTATCCTATGAAAAGTTGATGTATGTGTAAGCAAAGCTTTATTCTATTGTTTCTGCTATTTTATCATCTAACTTGTTAAACATACCTTATCAGTCCAGCATGGATTTCAGATTCTTTAGAAAAAAAATTTCATAAATATTCTTGAGTCCCCACACTACCTACAAAGTGCAGTGTGAGTGAAGTTGAATACAATTGTTTTGAGTGAATAAATGGGAAAATGTGTTTTTTAATTACTATGTCACAGGAAAGCAGAGGATGGGAGGATTCCTGAAAATTTTAATATCTAATAGCAAACACTGACAGATTAAGAAAATTTTCTTTTTATATTTCACAATTCTTTTGCTGTATTAACAACTTAACTGTAACATTTACTTATTTTCTTTGGAATGTTAATGGTGCTTATGAACTAAGGAAAGAAGGGAGAAAGTATACAAGTAAACACTCAAATAAGCAAGAATATTTAAGATTTTGTTAGATATATATTATATATGTTGTGTGTCACTGGTTTATTGATAATTCTAAGTTATAGAGTAGGATATGGAAGGAAATATCTATCCATTGGTTTTAACACCATTAGGCTAAATATCTATTTTTCTCTACGTTTAATGACATCTTGTACAGAAAACTTATTTTTCCCACTGACCAGCTATAAAATCGCAAGCCAGTTTAAAATTTTAATCTTAAATGATGTTTATATCCTTTTTCTTTCTTCTCTCCAATTCAATGACAATCAGAAGCTATGCTGAAAGCAAGTAGAGAAAAAAAAGTTATATTTTGATTTTGCTAAAGTTCGACCTGTTCTATTGAGACTACTTCAACTAGGTAGAAGTTCTTTAATTAGACTGTGAACCAATATGGTGTATCTTTCCATAAAAAATACTCTGCCTCTAAAAATATCTCTTCCTTACTAGCAACAAAGTCCAATTCTTTTCTGGGTCTTGCCATTTTTTTCTAATTCTCTATTCTGTTCAGATGGGCATAGAAGAAACTCTCATGTGTGATGCCTAGAAAGACCTCTATGTTGTGGGAATGAAAACAAACAAATATTTACCACTTTCCTTTTGATTTTGGCATTCTCCGCCTCTTGGAAGAACTTAGTGATTGTCTCTCATCTAGAACAACACTCTCTTGTAGCCTTGATTCGTTCCACTACATTATTGTCTAGTCTTTGCACACTATAGGAGCCAGAAATTTGTCCTGCAAGGATCCATTCATATCTTTCCCTCAATATATATATAGTCTATTGTCTTTGGCTTGGGATGTCTTTGATATGCTTGGGAATACTTTCTTGGTACTTCTGGCTCTAGCACTAGACAACACTGATCATACTTAAAACCCAGTGCAGTAACAACTACAATGTTTTCCTTCCACCTTCATCTCCTAGAAGAGTGCATGGTCTCTGCAATTTCCCATCTGATAAGAGCTGTAAGATGATCTTTTGTTATAATATCTGATTGCTGTCTTGGCTTCTGGAGTTACTTTAAGAGAGATGAAATCATTTTATTTGTCACTCATTGAGAATGCATTTCATCCTAACATACATTTATGCTAATGAAATAAAGTTTGCAAAGCTCCTAAGGATGGCAGAATGATTGTCAGGAGAATGTAATGTGTTAGTAGGCTGCTGCTGAACTCCTCTGTGGAGCTAACCTTGCTACCTATTGTCTCCATGGTGTTAGAAGGTCTGAATATTGTGTTAACTCTCAGTGATCCATAATTTAATAAATGTTCTTATGTAAAAAATTCTTTATAAGCACAAACAAACAAAGCCCCCAAAAATTGGTTTGTAGTCATTCTAGTCTGATAGAAAGTGATGACGTCTAGGGAGAGGTAGTCCTAGTGAGGATGTGGAAGCTGCATACCCACCTCCACATCCCATGTTCAGTACAGTCTTTTATTCTTTACAATAAATCAGTAATTATAAAGTAGCATATTTTTCTGAATTCTGAGAGGTATCCTAGAAAATTATTTAGCTCTGTGAAGAGGATCATGAGAAGTCTTGTTTCATAGCTAATCAGAATTAGAGTCCAGATTACAATTGTCATTGAAAGTGGGAAAAATCTTGAGGTGCTGGAGCCTCTACATGGACATTGATGTTATTTTCAACCAGTAACTTGTGAAAATTGAATGTTACTTACTTCAGTTGAGTTGAGTTGAGTTGAATTCAACTGAATTTCCGAACACCCATTTGGTATTTAGAGTGTTGACGTAGGCTTGATACAGAAAAAAACACACACATCTGAAATTAACAGTATGTGAATGTATAATGACTTCCCTCCTTCTAAAAGTATTTTAATTTTAATTAAAATATAATTATAGTACTACCTTCCCTTCCTTTCTTCAAACTGTTCACTTGTCCTCTTTCTTTGACTGCATGTCCTGCTCTTCAGTCCCCCTTTTGTACTATGTCTATGATGGTTTGAATAAAAGTAACAACTATGCTGTTTGCTGAAGGAATATGGAAGATTTGGGGACTTTGGACTAGAAAGGTGGTTGAATGGGCATAATGGGCCATCCTAGTAGGAGCATGCAAGACAATGCTGAGGGAAATTTGAAATCTAGGGTATGAGTTTAAAGGAGTTTCAGAGGGAAAAAATATTAGCAAGTGACTTAGAGTTCCTTCTTCTGATAGTTTGGTAAAGGATGTGGCTGATTTTTGCTCTTTTCGTAAAAATCTGCCCTGAAGCTAAACTGAAAATTTGTTGGTAACGGCACTGGCAGAAGAGATTTCAAGACAGCCTCTTATTGACTCTGAATTTTTTTAAACCATTCTTAATGCAGACCTGCAATGAAAATGAGGCAGAGAAATACAAAATGTAAAGTTTGAGGAGAAAAGGAGCACCAGGAAGTGTAATGGATCTAAGTTGAGTGCGTAAGGAGGTAAAATTTTTAAAGAAAAGCTTAATGCTAAATGGGATAAAAGAAGTCATAACCTCAGTGTAAGATACCAACAGGCTAAGCTTCAAACTTGTGAAAAGGAGTTAAAATAAATCTTAAGCAGCAAAAGAAATTATCAACAACAGAAAGCTGATAGAAATATAATTAAAAGAGGTGTCAAATAGCAGAACTTGGCATCATTGGGCACATGCTTCTGGTTTTAGAGTCAAGGATACAAGAAAAGGGTTGAGAGTCTCCCTCTGCAGTTAAAGAAAGCTGCTGAGGTCAGGCATGTGTCAAGGGTATTTCTGCATGGATGCCCAGAGAGGCTATTGTGTGAAGTTGTGAAGATGAAGCCTGGGTTGTGTTGTAGACTTCAAGATATTTGAGATGGCAGAGTTGTGAAATAGCTACAGAGAAAAGCTGCAGATCATGTACGGAACCAGCCCAAGAAAGAGAAATGTGTTGCAGTCAACAAAGTTAGAAGTGGAGTCCTAGAGAACTTTTAGACATTGGATATGAAGGTGAAGAATGTATAATATTTCTTGCTAGTTTGTGACCTTACTTTGGTCCAGTATTTCCTCACTATGCTCCCTTCCCTCCTTTTGGAATAGAAATGTGTATTCTGTGCCATTTTACATAATGGCAGCTTTGAAGATTGGAAGTATGCAATCTGCCTTTTGATTTTTTTAAAGATTTATTTATTTATTACATATACAGAAAAGAGTACCAGAACTCATTACAGATGGTTGTGAGCCACCATGTGGGTGCTGGGAATTGAACTCAGGACCTCTGGAATAACAGTCAGTACTCTTAACCTCTAAGCCATCTCTTCAGCCCCTTGCCTTTTGATTTTTATTTTATAGGAAGTTACAGAGTATCAGAGACTTTGAATTTTGAACTTATACAGTGTTGAGACTGTGATAGACTATGGGGACTTTTGAAGTTGGACTGCATTCATTTTAGCATTCTGATATGTCTACAAACTTCTAGGGATCAAGAAATGGAATGTGATGGTTTGAATAGGAGTGACTCCCATAGACTCATATATTTTAGTGGTTATTCACTAAGAAGAGGAACTCTAATAGTATTAGATATAGTAGGAAATATGGCCTTATTGGAGGAAGTTTGTCACTGGGTGTGGGCTTTGAGGTTTCAAAAGTCCTGCCAAGTCCAGTCTCTCTTTCTCTGCTGTGGACCAGCATACAGCTCTCAGCTACTTCTTCAGGTTGTGTGCCTGCTGCCATGATCCCTGCCATGATGATAATGGACTAACCCTCTGAAACCGTAAGCAAGTGTCCAATTAAATGTTTTCTTTTATAATAATTGCCTTGGCCATCGTGTCTCTTCACAACAGAGTAGTGACTAAGATAATGCCCCTTCCTATATTGTCTGTTTCTGTGAATTTAGTAAAAGTTGTTTCTAGTGGTTTGTATTTGCATGGATGTCACCATGGAGGCATAATGCAGGACAAAATGATAACAATAGATGCCAGTAAGGGAACACAATGGTCAGACCATACATGCATGAAGATTTTTTAAGAGTTTTCAGACATAGTTCTGATATCCCTGAAATCCATAAGGAATTACTCTCCAGCTAGACCTTGATAAGAAATTAGGATCCTTGGATAAACTTCTCATTTTATTGCATGCTCTTTGTAAACAATTGTGGGCAAGCAATCTGATCAATACCAGACTCGAGTAATCCAGAGTTATCACAATGCAGCTGAGCTTGTTGTAATTCTGTCCTAGTCAGATTTTCCTGCTCCTACATCCAACCCCTGCCTCCAGGCTGTCAGGGCAGTCTAAGTGTACTGGGTATTATAGTTAGATTTGCAATTGGTTCACGAAAAATACATTATTCCTGGCACATAAGTGAAAACAATGAGATTTTTATAGTGGCAACAGTCCATGTAAAATGCCATTTTCAGGACTCACTGAGACTGTTTCAGTCAGAAAAAAGATGAATTCTCTTCTATTTTGTTTGCTGGGAGTAAAAGCCGAGCGAGAGAACAAAAGTGTTGGTATTTGGGGTTTTGTTTGTTTGTTTCTTTATTGTTGTTGCTTTACTCTTAGGGCTCCTATTTTCTTCCTGGGCCTTGCTTTCCCAAGACAATTCCTGAGAAAAATAACACCATATCCACCAACAGAGGGAGTAAATTGCAATATTAGTTACAGGTATGGTAGCTACATACTGGAATTACACAAGGAATACAGTTGTTTCTTCTCAACTGTATGTGCAAGTAAAATAAGATGAAATGTGTGTGCAAACATCCCTGACAATAGCAAACTTATAGACTAACACTGAATACTTTCCATATTAGTAGGCTAACAAGGAAATTAAGCAACTGAAGTCCCTGGCTACAAAGAAAAACAGTGAGAAGGTAACATCAGAGGAAATATGGATCTTTCATGTCCACTTAAAAAAGTATCTTAAAGGGTGAGACATATCCAAGTAATAATTGCATAAGAGGGATACATGTTATCATATTGGAATATTTTAAAAATATTTTAATAATTCTTTGAAATTTCATACAATGCATTTTCAACATATTCACCCCCAACTCCTCTGCTTCATTCCTCGGAGAACCATCCCTCTTTCTACACTGCCAAATTTCTTGCTTTTCTTTTTTTGTTGTTGTTTCTAATCCATCAACTCCAATTTGTTAAGTCTATACACTCAAGGATATGGAACCATCCCCACTCCAGCCACAACCTTTTTTTAATTCAACACATTTCAATGAATAGCTGTCATTCTCTTAACTTGTCATCATACTTTAAAGGGAAGAAAAGAACATTAAATCATTTACTTATCATAATTCCTATGAAAGTTACATACTATACTATAATAATATGAACTTGGAAACAAAGGTAGTAAGTTATGGGGAAATAATTGTCCTGGTATATAGGATAGAATGAGGTGCATAGAAACTTGGTACCTAGAGACTAGCTTAGAATGGCAGAAGCCACTGCTTATAGCCAGCTATGAGGTAATCAGGCCCTAGTCATATTCTAATCTTCTTGCATCAAGAATGTGTGTTGAGCTTGTTAGCTCTGAGCCATATAGTCTGAAGTTAAATCTCTAGTCAACCATGCGACCATGGGCAGCTTGGGGAGGGGGACTACTTTGCCTGTATGCTATTAATTCAGTGGACTTGAAAGTGAAGATGAGCAAAACATAGACAAAAGAGGCATTGAGAATTATGCTTAGCTCATGGAAAGCTTTGAGCTGCTCACAGCTATTAGCCATAGCAGAAATATGCCTGGCACAAGAGAAGTAATGTATGATTCATAGACATTCATAGAATAGGAGAGTCAGTATAGAAGGATCTGCTCTTTTGTTCTAAGGCTAGAAAAATAGATTCTTCGCTGTAAATATGCAAATAATTTTGTTGTGTAAATATAGACTGACTTCTCTCTTAACTATACATCGGTGATTCCAAGCATGCCCTGTGCTGGGAAGAAGTAAAACCAAATTACCTTATTTTCCTGAAACAAAAGCTACTGGAAAACAGCCAAGACACGTTAGTAAATATCACATTGAACCATAAAATGTAATTTCTCCAACTTAAGATTTGAGGAACTGCAAAAAAGCCATGAATTCACTATACGAATCACCACATTCTAAGTAAGCAGGACTAGCATGTAGACAGGGTATCCAAAGAAGTGGCTCACTTTTATACTAGAAAATAATAAATTTATTATGTCTTAAAATCATAAAAGCAGTTACAAAAGTAATAATTAGTTACAGACTTGTAATTCATTGTTTTCCAAATTGTTTTCATTTTCACCATCCTGTATATAAGCAAATTTTTATATCAAATATTTTCTACAAATAATATCACATTTGTTGCCCCCATAGTTGAAAATCCACAAAAATACAAATTTTATACATTTGTAGGATAAGAAACAAAAACTTACACCCATAGAATCTTTTCAAGTAGGTATAGACTGATAGCCATGAGAATTGTAGCTAGGCACTTAGATCTATAACAATGCTGTTGTGTTTGATTAGTAGTTTTAGCCTTGTTCCCAGGCTCCTAGTCTCTCCTGCCCCTATGAATGCACAAACAGTTACCACAAAAAATGCAGGCATCATGTTATATTTCTAGTAAAACCATAACAGACTTGCCTGTGTATTGTGGATTACAGAGGTTGACTGTTCCAAAATACCTACTTTAGTTCAGTTAGTTAATTGTACTAAGACAAATATTTAAAGACATGAAAGCATCATTTTTGCATAAAATCTATTTAACTGGAAAACCAAATTTCATTTATTGTATGGTAAAGGGATACCAATGGGCACTGCCAGTTGATACTCATCCACCACATCTCTTAGCTTCACACTAGCAGCCCCCAGTGACAACATTCTATTTATTTTCCATGATCATCACTGTAAAACAATATGGAATGCTTAGATGTTTTTCTGTAGAGTGGAACAAGGAATGTTATGCTTCACCCCTCATAGAGGAGGTGAGGAGCATTACAGGAAGACACTTCTGGCTCTTGAGTGACAGGATTCCAGTTGTTCTGCTGTTCAGTGATCCATAGCCACAGGATGGAAGTGCTGACATGCTTCAGCAATCTTAGGTCCTCAGATTCTAGGGGAAAGAAGTCTATGCTTCAAGTATAATCATGAGGTTTGGAGTTATTTTCAAGTGTTTGGGGAAAGAGTTGAAATTACACCCTGCCACTCTCTTCCACTCATTTACTGTTGTGTGTGTGGGAGGGATAGTGAACAATAAATTACATGACTTAAAGATGTAGCCAAAGTTAGTTTGGGGGCAGCTGGGTCAACAGTGTTCACACACAACATCAGTTTCCCATTGCATACTTCATTCGGAGTCATATATTGCTCAGTAGAATGAAAGAAATGGAAGACCAAAATTTAAAACCAAAGGAGAAATTGAGGTACAGCTGGAGCAAGTTACAGCTGAGCCAACAGCAACTGGAGCAATGAGGCATTTCGTCATCTCCTCTGAAAAGCAAGTATTGCTGGCATTAATGACCCTCTGTGTCACATCCCAGAAAGATGAAGACCAGCTGGGGTTCAAGAATATGAGGAACACATTTTTCTGCTATTTTCGGTAAGTGGAAATAAATAGGTGATTCTTCCTAGGCATCATCCTGCAGACTGTGATTTAGCTTGAGGTTTGGAAGTAAAGTTGCCTGTCGGTTTGCATTGATCTGATGTGGGTGTTCCCCATGAGAATGATGGGTTATCAACATGGGTTTGTGGCCAGGGTGCTGCTTGAGTTTTTCTTCAGGCACAGAGAGCTGCAGCCAGTTGTTGGCAGACAGTATTACCAACACTGGACAGCAAGAGTCCACACTGCTGGGTGTGCAGCCCTACAGTGGCTGCTTGCAGCGGTGTCGCGTGTATTCTCAACATAGGCATCCAAGTATTTGAAACCGGTTTTTCCGTTTTAAGTTGACAATGACATCCAACATGACTAAGGAAATGTTCTCTGCAAAAAAAAAAAAATGTCCATTTAATATACCAAAGTGTAGCTATAGATGATTTCTCATTTTTATTGTGTGAGTACTTTGAAAAGTTTACCAAGAATTTTGCATGATACATTCTTTTCAGGGATTATATTATCAGATATATCATATAAATGTAGAGACAATGCATCTTATATTTTAATAATTAGATTAAGAAAAAGGCCCAAAGAAATTAAATATGTTTCTTAATTTCTAAGATATTCCATAAAATGTTCATTTAAATTTTGTACTTTTACTACACTTTAAATTTTTGGTCTTCTTTTTACATAAATGTCTCTCCATTAAAGACATTTTCTTCTATTTGTTTGATATTGGCTAATTTTCAATCTGTTTTATTTCATTCATTTATAGCTTTAATTTTCCTTTCCCCAAAGTGTTTATTAATATCCTTTTATGAATGACAATGAATTACCAAATTCCCTGCATTCACTCGCTCAAATTCCAAAATTAGAATTCTCAGGAATTACTTGAAGTTTACGAGCACGCATGAAAAATAAGCTAAAGATTTTTAAATGTGCCCTTTGAAAACATCCATACGCTTCAGTGAGGCTCATTTATCACAAACAATACTAACAACTATTGATATTTCAGGCCACAACATAGGACATGAGCCGTATTTTACCATCCTTTCAGTGCTGTCTCCTTCAACCTTCGCTGTTACTGAGAAAATCATTTTTATTAAATATTTTAGTTTCAGTGTTTGTAATTATCACTAGTATAAATCTATGGTTTCAGTTATAAAGCTTAACAAACTCCGCTGACTCTCAAATATCTAAACAACTGGGGAGGCATAGGTTTCACACAGACTATGAGAACCTGCTGGACTATGAAAGAGTATGTCCTCTTTACACTAAAGTACTAGATTTGTTGTGGATGAGAAGAAAAACAATGTGTCCCACTTTATTTTGAGTCATGCAAAATTATGATGGAAAATTGGGTTAAAAAAACTTTACTTCCTTTAACTGAGAAATGGTGATGAGTTAGAAATGGCAGACACAGGCAAATACATACAGGCATTTCCAAACCTCATTGTGTTAGAGTCTCCAAAACAGTGGGATCACAAGGTTGTATGTATATGTGTGAATATGTACACATATACACATATGTCATGTATATATATGTGAGAACAAAGTTACTAGGTTGTTTCTTACATACAATTTTCACACGCATACACACTTAGTCACATCCAGAGACAAACATAACTCTCTAGGTGAGATGATTCCAGTCATTTTGATGCAAAGAGAGACCATCACACTAGGAAAACACCATTTTGTTATTAATGGTAAGGCATATCTCTAGGAAACATTTGCCCTTCTGTACAAATGTTTAGCTATATTGTACTTTTTACATGACAATGATTTTGTGAAGTTTCCTATAATACAAACAAAATACTATTGAATCCTTTACTTCTTATTGTCAGTGGATTAGTTTTATAGTTAGAAATGATTCTTGCAATGTCTTAATTTGCTATTGATTTTGAAACTATAATTTGGTATGAAAATTTAGAGCATACTTATCACATTTAAGATTGCATTTGTCTTGGGGCTGAGAAGATGGCTCAGCTGTTAAGAGAACTTGCTGCTTTTGCAGAGGACTGAGATTTGGTTCCTGGCATCCACACAGTGGCTCACAACCACCTGTAATTCTAGTTCCAGGATATATGACGCCCTCTTCTGGTTTCCTCTGGCATTGTGTGCATGTGATACACATACACAGAAGCAGGCAACCATTCACATTCATATTTTTTCAATGTTTTAAAAAAATATTGCTCTTTATGAACACCTTTCAGAACAGGCTAGTGTTTCAAAGTAATATAAATTGTTTTATGCTGAAGTTAAATTTTCTTTTAAATAAAAGCATCAATTAACCTGTTTGTCACTTACATCTTGCCTGATACATGGGTGAGCATTTTCTGTTTGCTTCTATCTGGACTCTTCAGAATCAGGGACAATGTTTATCACTGTCTACAGTAGGGCACTGTTCAAGGTGATGCTCCACAAGACCCTAAATTCCACTGTAGCACTGGCAGTCATTAATGGACCAGGTAAACAAAATTTGAATTTCACATGATTCTGAACAAACATGCTACCCATGAACACTGTGCAATTATTTTAATGTTTGCCCAAGAGTACTTTTGATATGAAAAATGTATACTCTTCCATATATGCTTTAACTATGGATACCTAGAAAGATATCTTTCTAGCTACTTCTTGCAAACTTTGTTTTATTCTACATATTCATTATTTTTGCTTAATCATCTTATCCTCCTAAAGATTGTGGAATGGCATTAGGCAGTAGTGATTGCAAGGTAACGTTATATGGTTGGTAGGAAATGGGAGCAAAGAAAAATGGCAGTCCTATGCATTCCTGAGGAAAATATCTTTCCTTAATTTCTGAAATTTCAAAATCTATAAGCCTAGAACACTAGACCTTTTCTTTTCAAAAAAACACATACACCCTTGTAAAGTATGAGTCCAAATGAGAGAGGACCAGGATGAAACTCAATGTCTTCAGGCAGCTGCTTATTCATAGTGCTGCTTTGAAATGGACTGTGAAATCAATTTCCTTCTAATTTTCCTTCTTCTTTTTCAATAAAACTTCTTAATATAAATCCTTGATTGCTTAAAAATACTGATGCATCCTCTGGTTGTGAGCCTTTCTGTTGATGCTGAAAAGAAAATATGAAACATATGCAGAGGACTCTACATGCACTCACCCATGAATGTTGTTCCATAGGTGAGGGAGCCCTTACTCTTACTTGGGTTTTCATAGACATTCTGTGAACATTACAATTTCATATTCACATCTGCCTAAGTAGGGTCATGTGTGTCCTGGAAAGAGACTGATATTTACACAGACAGAGATGGTGTTAAATAGAGAATGGCTGCTTTGCCAGTCAATAACAAAGCCATGTCACTATGGTGTTTCTCTGTAATGCCAAGCTTCTGTGACTCCTTGCTGCAATAATAGACACAGATAGAAAATGTATTACATTAGTGTAGTTTATCTTTCTTCTTCAATCACTCTATGCCAAGTTTGTTGTGAGAAACCTATAGGCATCAGCCAGGTTACTCCTGGCCTCTTATGTTAAGTACATAGCTCTAACTCCAGTAAGCATGGTGGACTGTGGAGAATGTTTTTCTGAGACATGCAGACACAGGTATCTGATCATGTACTCTTTCTCCACTTGATTCATTCATGTAGTGAGGCCTCTATACTTTAAAACATCATTCACAACTAACTACACACTTTACTTCCTTTATTTGCACAGAGAGACAAAGATAAGCCATTGTTTTCTTCACTTGGCAATGATGATTAAGAAAACACTCAAGTATTTTGCAGCATTTTCATTTTTTGCCCTTTATAAATATTTCTGAATGTCTACAGCAACACAGAATGCCTACTCCTTTCACAATATTTACTTTATTATTGCAAATCTATCAAAATATCTTAATATTTAAAGAACTCAAATATCTTAATATTGACTAGTATAGTTCATTTCAGTCATCTTTGAGGCAAAATGTCCATGCTATTTCAAACTTGGAGGAAAAAACAAAAGATACTTGAAAACATTTCTTTTTTAATATAATCAATTTGAGGATGAAAAAATGACAAATATTTGTGAAACAATTCCATTTGTTTACATAAAAGATAAAACTATAAGAAATTACAAATAGAAAGTTCATATATATATATATATATATATATATTTGTTTGTTTTTTATTTTACAATACTATTCAGTTCTACATAATAGCCACAGATTCCCTTGTTCTCTCCCTTCCTGCCCCCCTCCTCTTCCCCCAGCCCACCCCCAATTCCCAACTCCTCCAGATCAAGGTCTCCTCCGAGGACTGGGATCAACCTGATAGACTCAGTCCAGGCAGGTCCAGTCCCCTCCTCCCAGATTGAACCAAGCGTCCCTGCATAAGTCCCAGGTTTCAAACAGCTAACTCATGCAACAAGCCCAGGACCTGGTACCACTGCCTAGATGCCTCCCAAACAGATCAAGTCAATCAACTGTCTCACCTATTCAGAGGGCCTGATCCAGTTGGGGGCCCCTCAGCCTTTGGTTCATAGTTCATGTGTTTCCATTCGTTTGGTTAACAAATAGAAAGTTCTAACAAATTAAACATCATCTAAAATGTCAGTGGTTCACAACCATTTGGAAAAAAATTAGAACATGCAAGATACTGTAATTATTTTGAAGAAGTTTTTTTTTTAATTACTTGAAAATTTCATACATGTACACAATGTAGTTTTGTCCTATCTACACTCACTACCTCCATCCAGCTTCCCCTGCTCCACAACAAATCTCTTTCCCAATTTCATATACTCTGGTTTTATAACTTACTTAGTATAATTATACTACCCCGTTCCCATTAGTAAAATTATAGAGAAAAAGGGTTGTGAAATTTAAACCGGTGTTTAGAAAATGTCATCTTCAAGTTCCTATTTTTCATGCAGATCAAATGGCAGAGGTGCTCACTGGGGTTGATATGAATTGTAACAGTCAAGTGTTCATGCATACATGAAGTCCTACCCTCAAAGTATGTGAAAATCATATTGGTGATAAAACCAGTTTAGCATATCTCGAACTTTGTGGGAGAGTCTGGGAATAGTCACGTAGCTTCAGTAGCTAAATAATCTCACAGTGGCAAGGACCATGAAAACTTTCATCAGATTGCAGTCACTGTCAATGCCTATGGAAGACTGACTCCAGGACCTCAGAGACACCAGATGACAGGTGCTGATTCTTTTTTGTTGTTGTTTTGTTTTGCTTTTTTTTTTTTTTTTGTTTTTTGTTTTTTTCAAGACAGGGTTTCTCCGTATAGCTTTGTGCCTTTCCTGGATCTCGCTCTGTAGACCAGGCTGGCCTCGAACTCACAAAGATCCCCCTGCCTCTGCCTCCTGAGTGCTAGGATTAAAGGCATGGGACACTACCGCCCAGCAGGTACTGATTCTTAATAGCAAGGTGTTTCTACATTCTACACTCATGGTCCCATTATTTTACATTAGTGTTAGAATATTTATAAGGCCAATGCAATGCACATGCTTGGTCAGCAGTTACTAAACTATAACATTTAATGAACCATAAAAAGAAATGAATGCTTTTACCTATTTAGTCTACACGTTTTTTTTTTTTTCAACTATATTTAAGCAAAAGTTGGCTTCATCTAAGATCATGGAGCCCTTGTGTAGGTAGGGCTGACAGTGCAGAGTCTGATCCAGTCAGTTTTTTACAGATATCAGCAAATCATGGGTCTCTATGCTTTCTACATTTCTTTGTCATAGAAGAGGGGAGCAGAAAGTGCAGAGATGTGGCCTATTTCTAAACTAATTGTGATATAGTATACAACTAATAATTTGGACTGAAGCACAATTCATGCACAGTAGACAACTAAAGGTAAGGGGATCTGTTTCGTTTACTCAGCTTGATGTGAACTTTAACTACTTTTTTCGTAGAATGGAAGACACTAAGCAGACTGTCACTGGCAAGGCCAAGCCTGGGGAAGAGAAACTTAGAGCATGGTGTTAGGAAAATGATAATTCAACTTTCTGCCTGAACCTTGTTCTAAAACTGATCTTGAGTGTGAGACACCATGAGTGATGAGCATTCTTACTCACAGGTTTAAATTGTGGGGCCATGTTAATTCCACTCCATGTGATTACAAAGGCTCTTTTAAATCTCTCATCATCAGTACATCTAGTAATTTGCTCCATAAATTTCCTTTTAAATACATTTGATTCTTTTTTTGAACAGTATTTCTAGAAAAAAACACGATTCCTTATCCCCATACATAGAAAATCTCTGTCTCAGGAAGAGCTTCTGAGGTTCGTGTCGCTATAGTAAGTCTCTTGCTTCTGGTGAACAAGAGGCAGAGAAAGTAGTGACTAATATCAGGAAGGATCACGAGTGAAGATATGTTTTATTCATGAACTTTGCACCTCCAGTCAAATTAAAAGCAAAGTGAAGGGTCGGAGCTGTGAACCCTTTTTCCTAGAGCCTGTAAACCAATAAAGGCTTTATATTAGCTATCGATATCTATCTCTGAGTTGCCTTAATAACATCTTATTCCCTGTTTTCACCAGCCATCAATAATATTTCTGCCTGCCCGCTCAGGCCCCTATCTCTGCGTGCAATTGCATTATAAGGGTCTATAAGCCCAATTTGCTTCACATTCTTATTTTTTGGAAAAGGCTCGCTGGCTTTTGTAATGAGAGCAGCTGCCAAGAAGGCTTGACGGAATCCGTGGCCCATCTGGCTTATAATCTTCACTCAATATCACAGAGGCCTAAACTCTGAGACCTGCTGATAAGCCCAGGCATCCGGGCAAGCGGTGGCGGCCTTCTCTGTGATTTCTCATTAAGGGACGGGACATCTCTCTGGGAATCTCTCATATCCTGGATATCACATAATTCCTTTTTTCATTTTCTAATAAGTACAAGAAAGTTGTATTTTTTTTTTGTACTGTCCTATCTTCATGTACTCAGATATTGGGACGAATGACATTTGGAAATTTCGACATTTGAAGTCTTTAGCTTTGTGCAATTTAGTTTGTTATTTGAAAAGGAAGGAAGTAAAGACGATTTCATGGAGCAAGTAATAATTCCTGACCAGTCAACATTTTAAAAATTACTCTTATTGTTTAGAAATCATTTTTTTCTGTTATACATTTACTGTTAGTATCTACGGGATAAATGGCTTATGACAAATAGTAAGATCCACCACCATAGCTCTGAATTAGACAGCACAGACCGACCTCTTAAAGGAAAAGGGGATGATGGCATGAGGAGAGGGCAGAGGGTGACTGCATGAACAACCTTATCATCTTTCACTACTTGCCCAACAGGGATACATTTTGAAACAATGTGTAGTTCTTTTAAATCCTCCATCCTATGTATTTTCTTTCTGATTTCTTACAATGCATTTACTGCCTTTTATGATGGACTACTAATTATGTTAGGAGAGAAAGGAAATATATTCTTACCCAGGAATTTATGATTATTGTGTCTGAATTTATTAGCTTTATGCTATTGTTGGAGAATCTGTTATCTCCTGCACAGGGGACAGAGAAAGGATTCTGCATTCTGTGCATTGGTGTCTGCCCACCCCTTTCAGTTGTGACGACTCTCAACACCTTAGTTGCTATGCTATTTATCTTTTTTCCTCTTATAGAAATAGTACTGCCACATTCCCTATGTTTTATATGCAGTTTTTTGATAAACTTGAGAGAGACATGACAATATTCTGAAGAGATGAAAAAAAAAAAAAAACTCCCATGGGAAGAATCTGAGCAATAAGTTATCAAAAGGAAATATTGGCAATGAACAGAGTTGGTTACTTGTAAGACAGAAGGCTGGATCGTTCTGGGAGTCAAGACATGTAAGTCAATTTTTTGTATCAATTATTCAGCAAGCATTGATTAGATACAGACTCCAAATCAGGTGCTATAATTACCCTTAAGGAATGAAGGTTTGTATGAAGTTAAAATAATAATAATAATGATAATATGCTTTGTTATAAAGAGAGAAAAGACGGAAATGGAAATGTAGCTATTGAGCAGAATGAAACCTTGATAGTGGCTGGGGCTAATACACCAAACAAAGAAAGCCACTTTTGGAAAAGATGCCAGTCTGTTCTTAGTTATGGAATTCAAAGGACTCCACTGTGAAGCTGTGCCTGGTGTTACAGGTGTACATTCTTTGCTATTAAAGGTCTGACAGAGAAGGAAAACTTTTGTCTAAGGCCTACCTGGACTACTTAGCCAACCCTTTTTTAAAATAAAATACAAAATAAAAACAAGTATTTGAGATGCAGATCAATAGCACAACCTTTGTGTGGGGCACACAAGGACTGAATAAAGGCAAAAGAAAGACAACATTCTTTGACTCAAATATTCTTTTTTTTTTTTCTCATATGTAAAAGCAAAGAGCCTTTATTTTCAAGCTCTGAGCTTGGTCTCTCTGTCTGTTTGATGCAGCAATGAGAGCAGAGAGCCCTGAGCCCAAGCAGGGTGGGGTTTTTATCATAGCTGACATCACCCAGGATTCCACACAGAAATGAGGAAGTACTTAACATCCCAAACATTCCAACCATTAGATAAGATGGCCAGATGTCCCTGAGTCTAGCACACACCTATTTTTGTTTTACAAATACCCCAAGACAAATGTCAGCCAATCAGGGTCCTGAACCCTGGAAATCCCCTTACCCCAACCTCTGCTATAATAAAGTCTGGAGTATTCTTGAGTTAATATCAGAGAAAATCTGAAGAGACTTATTCAGAAAATATGGAGTCACACCATAAGGCCAGGAGACGCTGTGGAAGAAAATGAGCTTCCTTTATCCTGGCAGAGGACTGAAGGCACACACATTCACCCTGCTCTGCATCTTAGTACAATAGGGAAGGAGGATGACCTTGCTGTTGAGACATAGAACTCTTGGTGGCTTCACTTTACAACCAGGGAATCATAGATAGTAGCAAACTGTTTTAGTCTTTTGTGTGCTTCTGACCTCATACTCCTCTTAATATTACTTACTATAGGTAATGTCAAGAAAAATCATGAAGAATACACTGTCTTAGATTCACTGCATAAAGACCAGTTGTGGGTATCTGTGATAATAAATATCTAATATTATTAAAAGCCTCTAGGATGAGAGCTGGGAGATGAGCTTATCTATGGGTATGGGCAATCAACTGATGCTGATAGAGTTAGTTTTCTTCAGTGATTCTGCCACTGAGAAATGACCTATGCTCTAGTAGATGTCCCTACAGCCAATGCTGAGTAGACTCCATGGGAAAAGGACATGAATAAAGTAAAGAAGCATATGAAGTTGGGAGGAAACAGTTGTTTGTGTGGAGGGGAATGGAGAAGGAATCGGAGGGGAGGGAATTGAGGGGCAGACACGGTCGAAACGTATTGCAAGCACATATGAAATTCTCAGGCAATAAAAATAAAATATTATGAACTTTGACAAACTAAAAACAAAATGGGACATCTATATTAGCCAATCACTACTAAGGCTCAGGGAACACTGCAGAAAAGGAGAAAATAATGTAAGAGCCAGATGAGAATGAGAAGTGCTATGAAATACTGTCTCCTGGAGGTGGCATAGCATTGTAATGATCTCATAGCAGCTGTAGGAACCTGGACAAGACCTCGAACATAACTTCAATTCAGCCAAAATCCCAGTGTAGATGGAATGGATGATCTTCATGCTTAACTACTTACTGAGTTTCTACTGGCAGTGGATAGTTGTTGGGGAAGGGAGAATCATTCCTTTTTGAAGATGTGGCCATGACAGGTTTTTCATGCCCCAGTGCTTAACTTCATACCTACCCACATAGAGTAGTATAAACAAGAACATGACTGAAAGAGAGAGAGAGGGAGGAAGAAGAAGAAGAGGAGGAGGAGGACAAAGAAGAGGAGGAGGACAAGGAAGAAGAGGAGGAGGTGGAGAAGAATAAAAAGAGGAGCTATAGAATGAAGAGGAGGAGGAAGAAGAAAAGAAGTTTTCAGATAGGAAGAGAGTTGAACAGAGTAGATGTGGACAGCTATGATCATATTTTATCTTTTTTCTTCCCTCTACATATAGCCTTTGTTTCCACAGATAGACTACTGTGGTGCTTTGAATAAGTATAGCCCCCCATAGACTCATGTGTTTGAATGCTTGGCCCACAGAGAGGGCCACTATTAGGAGGTGTGGCCTTGTTGCAAGAAGTGTGTCACTCTGGGAACAGGCGATGAGGCTTCACATATTCTCAACCTACACCCTGCCCCGGCCAGCGGGGTCTTCAACAGGGAGCTAAAGGGAGGGCCGGGGAATGAGAGAGACAAGAGACACAAAGAATGAGAGCAAGATAGGATGTCTGATTAAGCTCCAAAATTTTATTTTTCTCTCAAGGCATATATAGGTAGGCAAAGGGGGTTGCGAGCAGGAAGGGACTTAATTATGGGGGTTGCAAGCATCAAGAGACTTAGTAATGGGGGTTGCAAGCAGGAAGGGACTTAATTATCGGCTGTTAGGCCAGCAGGAAATAGTGCTCTGAAGGTTATCTATCTACCCTTGTCTAACTGCCTAATTGCTTAACTACAGCTCATTCACCTGATATCTGAGAAGAGGCTCTGGTATCTGTGAGAAGAGGCTCTGGTGCTATGGAGACTTAAGCAAGGCCTAGATCTAAGAAAAGAGGAGAGAAACCCAAATATGGCAGCATGTGTGTCAAGGGTCGCTTAGGCTTATGGCTCCCGTCAACACTCAATACACAGTTCTCATTCTGCTGCCTGCAGCTCAAGATGTAAAATGCTTAGCTCCTTCTCTAGCATCATATCTGCCTGAATGCCAAAATGATTCCCTCCGTGACAATACATGGCAATAGACTAAACTTCTGAATCTGTAAGTCAACACTAACTGTGGGGTTTCCTTTATAAGAGTTGCTGTGGTCATGGTGTCTCTTCACAGCAATGAAAACTCTAACTAAGGCAACTATCTTCTGGGATGAGTAATTCAGTACTCTATACTTAGGAGATGTTCTAGAGGCAAACTCCAAGTAACTATTTTATTTACTGCATGGCTAACAAATGCAGACTGCATTGTTGTTTGAGCTTCAGACCTATCAACTATGGGGTTGTACCACAGGGAGTCTCAAGTCTCTTATTTTGAAAGTGTGGCGGTCTCATAACAGTGTCATGTGCTGTTACTAGATCATGGACAAGCAGGACATTTTAAAATAGGCTGCTCAGAAGTGGTTTTGTGAGCCTGATACTTGACATGGGGGTCAATTAGCAGAAGTATTCCAGGCTGTTTCCTAATACAGATAATCACAATAGAGAAAGGTTTCAATAGAAGAAATCATGTATGGATGTTGGGGTTGACAGCCTGCGTGGGAGAGCTCAGCCCTCCTCCATGGGAGTGGCAACCCACAGATTTTGCCTGTTATGTCTCATGCTTGAACTTTAATTCACACCATATTTCCTCAAAATAGAAGACATCTGATTAACTTTTTACCATTGGTTTTGAAACTTTTATTTCTACTTCATGCCTGATGAGCTGGGAAAACTGCTATTAGTGGGCTTCCCAGGGACTTATCTAGGAAATAGTGACAGAATTTATAAACACAGGGTCTAGGTTATGATTTCCTGCTCTTGTTTGTGAAGGATTATTGCAGGTAAAAGGATCTCAGTAAAGATCACAATCAGTTACTTTTTGTGCCATGATGTAAATATTCTTATTGCTCAAGCATGTTAGAGGTAAGGAGGATTTGGTTCAGAGGCATCCATTGGTCACAAGATAGCAGTCAAAGTAGTCTTTTTTAAAACTCTTCTTGAAACTGTGAGATACAGCCTGCAAGCAAGACAAGGGAGAGTTAAAATAGAGATAGACTCTGAGATTCTCCATGTTCCTACTATGTTAAATCGTCAAATGAATCACAGTATTCTTCTTGTCCAATTGTGGAAATTACCAGTTCAGTGTTCATAGAGTCCAACACTACCTCACACAGAAACCTATGTCAACCATTCCCTAAACTTTCTGATTAATAAAAAATTATATATATATATACTCAACATGTGAATTTCAGAAAATTGCATAATAACATGAGTAATTTATGAGACAAGTCCCATTAAATGTGTTTCTGAAACCAGGTTCATCTGGAGAACAGAGTTAAGCCAACTAACAGAGTTTCATGAGGATTGTTTACAAATATTCTAGGGTTGGCCCATTTTTCCTGTTAGATGGATATCAAGTTTTAGCTCCCAAAAGCAAATGAAGGTGGGAGACACAGGTCCTGCATCTACCCACTAGAGTCACGTGTTGGGCAGAATCTGTGTGAGCCCATGCTCGCTTCTGTCTCCTGTGTCAGCCTTGGTGCTCTCATCTTCTGTCCGCTGAGTCCTTGTGTGAACATTTTGCACACAGCCTGGCTTCTCCCGATTTGTGCAATGAGCAATTATCATTGTATATTAACAGAAGGGGCCTTTAGAGCTGACGTTATGCAAATAGGAAGGGAGATTGGCCTTTAATATGTGCTTCTGCTATCCATTACTGGATGATGATGAGAGATCTCTTGATGCCACATGTTTCACACACAGTATGGCCAAAACAATATTTTATTTCACTGAGTCCTCTTATATGTTTAATGTGATAATATTTATAAATTAATTATACAACTAGAGGACCCATGTTGATAGTGCTTCAGGAGCAACTTCATCACCATTACCACCATCACCACCACCGTTTTTATCACCATCATTATCGTCATCCTCACCATCATGATAGAATCCAAAAGGGCTGATGATGAAAGTGAAAGACTTTTAGATTAATTAAAGGCCAAGGGCCATCTACAGTTCTAGCCATGGGATAAAAGGGCAAGAAAAATGTGACTCTTGAATGTCACAGAGATCACCTGCATAAGAAAGACTTCATTATCAACCAAAGACAGACTAGCACAGGTGATTAGAGCCAGTAAAAGAGGCAGTGACATTCGGCAGGAAAAAAAAAATGGAGACGTCCTAAAATTTTTTTGAGTAATACTGAATTAAATTATGTATTGAAAAAAGAAAAGAATTTTCTTTTAAAAGGTGACATAGATAATACATGCCAAAAGATATTTGGGTCTTTTCTTTCTGAGCAGCTTCAGATTCTTAGAAACGATGCCAAGCTGCCTTGGTTGGATGAATTGAAGCTAAGAGCTATGAGGGTTGGTTGAATCTTTGTTTGACTTCATGAAATACTAATATAAGAAGATGGTACTAAAACAAAAACAATAACAACATCATCAACATATGAGTGCCCTGCAATTGAATGTCAGAGATTTTTCAAGGAGTTCTTAGCAGGAAGCCCCATGCTGAGAAGCACAGCCTGAAATCACTTCCCAGGAGAGCGGCTTTGAGAACCTGGATGTGCTCTGAACAGGTGTTCTAACAAGTATTGCCAACTGCATCCTTCAAGTGGGGGGAAAAAAACAACCTCAGCAATTATTCCAAAGGCTTTCACAATGAGCCATTTCCGTGGGAGCTGGAGAATAGCATATAGAGAAGGAGAACACAGAATGAGCTTTCTGTAAACTAACATTATACGTGGGTATGTTCATGTTCTCTATGGATGTGCCATTGGCATCATTGCAATCCTCATTTTCAAATGTTTCCTCTCCTTAGCTTTTTACTGTGAGGTCTGTTGGATGCAGTAATTACAATCAGGTGGTCTTCAAGACTAACATGTTTTTTATTACACTAACATCATTTCATCCAGTAAATAACGTCACTGTTCTCATAAAACCAAATTCATATTTACGTGAAACCAATTTAATCTGTTTCCAAAGGACACATGCAAGTTTTGATAAAAAACACTAATGAAAAATGATGATACTGACTTGCATGGAGGCTTGTAATCTATGCCTAGTCTATAGTCAAATGTTTTTTATTTTTTTTTCAGATTACTCAACCATCTTGCTAATTCTTTCCCTTATCTAAAAAAAAAAAAAAAAAAAAAAAAATGAAACTTTCATCAGTTGTGTCTACATTTAAGCATGGTTGAAGAAATAAAATGGAAGGATATTTGAAAACTAGTCTATAAAGCCCATAACAATACATAGGCAGGAATGATTATTTTCAACACAGTTTTGTAATAAATGAAATATTTAAAATTTTTACCTTCCCTATATTATATTTATCCACCTACTCCCTCTTCTATTATATCCTATACTGCACAATTATCAAAAGTTGTTTTTCTTATAATTTTGTACAATGGTCTCCTGCACTTGGTTAAGGGGAATAATACCTTTTATATCTATGTGTGGTTTGTTGGGGGTGGTGTTTGTGAGTGATGGTGTTGTGCCCAGATCGTGACCCCTAGTGAGATCACCAAAGACGAGCATGACGGAATGCAAAAGCAAGGTTTAATTCTGGATATCCAAAAGCAATACAAGCCTAGGCAGGGACTTTGTCCAATATATTCAATGCAGTGGAGGCTGGAGGAAGTGCCCACCTCTCTGCAAGCTCAGTTTTTAAAGGCCCAAACCACAAGGTTACATCATTTAGTGGTGCTAGTACTGGTACAATTCTGATTGGCTCGCTTCTAGGGGCTTTCTAGAAATCATGGCTTAATCTTAATTCTAAGGGGGTGGTTGGCCACCACTATTTCTCATTGGCTGCCCTCAGGTGGGGACATTTCTGTGGTCAGTTACCCTCAAAACCAGGAAGAGGACATTCCATAGTCCGGCAGTCATTAATTCGTGACTATCTTGTGACTCTGTACTTTTACACTTCTTGGTTTCTGCAATCTAGACTGACTGGTTTTAGTAACTAATGGCCTATTCCTAAAAGGAGATATCTTAGGCCTTAGTTTTAGGGTGAAAGCATTTTGGTCTTATTTCTAAGATGGCTTATTTTGGTCTCACAATGGCTAATATTCATTGTTAAGTTGGCTACATGCAGAATCATCATAGAAACAGATCTCTAGGTGTGTCTGTGATGATGCTCCCAGAAAAGTTTAACTAAGGAGGCTTGAAGAACTACCTTGAAAGCAGCCAGTCACCTAGGGAGGTGCCATGGGCTTAGTTAAAAAAAAAGGGGGGGGGGAAGTAAACTGGGCAGCCATGTTTTTTCTGCTTTCTAGATGAGATTCCAAGTGGCCAACTGTTTCAGGCTGCTTCTGCCCTGGGTTCCCCCCAACAATATATTTCTTTTGACCTATAAACTGAGAGCCAATATTTCTTTCTCTCTCTCTCTCTTTTATATATTTACTTACTTATTTTACATCCCAGCTGCAGTTTCCCTCTCTCCTCTCCTTCCAGTCCCTCCCCCAAACCCTCTCTGTTCCTACTCACCCCCAATCCACTCCTCTTCCATTTCTGGCATATCAAGTTTCAGTAAGACTATATACCACCTTATGTATTAAAGTTGGGCAAGGTGACCCAGTGTGAGGAGTAGGGTCCCAAAAGCCAGAAAGAATCTACACAGCCCCTGTTCCCACTGTGAGAGGTCCCATAAGAGGACCAAGCTACACAACTGTAACATACATGCACAGTTCCTTGGTCAGCTCCATGCAGGCTCCTTGGTTGTGAGTTCAGTTTCTGTGAACCCTTATGAGCCCAGGTTAGTTGCTTCTGTGAATTTTTTTGTGGTGTCCTTGATCCCTCTAGCTCTTATAATCTTTTCTCCTCATCTTCTGCAATATTCCCCAAATTCTGCCTAATGTTTGGCTATGAGTCTGAATCTGTTTCCATCAGTTGCTAGATGATGCCTCCATGATTACAATTGGGCTAGGCACCAGTCTAGTCACAGGAGATACCCAGGTCAGGCTACATATCCAATATTGCTAGAAGTTTTAGCTGGTGTCAGCCTTGCAGATCCTTGGGAGTTTCCCTTGCACCAGGATTTTTCCTGACCCCAAAATGCAACTCCTTTCTAGTAGTCTCTTTCAATACTCCCCCACTACATTCCCCTCCCCACAACCTGATCACTCATGTGCCCATCCCCACTCACCATCAGTCTGCTCACAAAATCACTTCTAAGTTGCTCCTGACAAGTATCTTGTTACAGCAATAAGAAAGTGACTAATATAATATTTGTACACACATAAGGAAATAGTATTTTCTACCTCATAGAGACCAACCTGTACAGGCTCTAATTTCATGTGGCTCCTTTAATATTTGTTAATAACAAATAATCAGGTAACACTCTCAGCTATTTTCAAGTTAGAATTATGAATGTTAAAATGTGAAGATAGATATGATAAAGTGGTGCCAAAAATATAGAAACTGCTTCTCATGAATGTCTATTATGAGTTTCCAGTTGCCTCCTTTCACTGATAGAAAATGAAAGCATGAGTAGCCAAGGATCCCCCTGAGTATACACATATATCAAACATGCCAAAAGCTAGTTAAGGAGTAAGATAAAGTGTGCACCATGTAGAAGGCACACTTTTCCTCGAAACCAGGACACAAGAGATAAGCATCTGATCTTCACTTGTAAATTGCAGCATTTTTCCTAGTCATAATCAAGAGAACAAAACCCATGGTGGTCTGATAGAGCACAGGTTTAAAGTTAGATTTCAACAACAACAAAAACTACAGAAAACCTACAATCTCATGGAAACTGAATCACCAATGGGTTAAGGAAGAAATAAAAAAAGAAATTAAAGACTTCCTAGAGATCAACGAAAATGAAGACACCACATACCCAAATTTATGGGACACTATGAAAGCAGTGCTAAGAGGGAAATTCATAGCACTAAATGCCCACATAAAGAAGGTGGAGAAATCTCACACTAGTGACTTAACAGCACACCTGAAAGCTCTAGAACAAGAAGAAGCAAAGTCTCCCAGAAAGAATACACGCCAGAAAATTATCAAAATGAGAGGTGAAATTAATAAAATAGAAACTAAGAGAATAATACAAAAAATTAATGAAACAAAGAGTTGGTTCTTTGAGAAAATCAACAAGATAGACAAGCCCTTATCCACACTAACCAAAAGACAGAGAGAGAGAATCCAAATCAACAAAATCAGAAATGAAAAGGGGGACATAACAACAGACATTGAGGAAATCCAGAGAATCATCAGGTCATATTTCAAAAACCTCTACTCCACAAAACTGGAAAACCTAAAAGAAATGGACAATTTTCTGGATAGGTACCACATACCTAAGTTAAATCAAGACCAGATGAACTATTTAAATAGTTCAATAACCCCTAAGGAAATAGAAACAGTCATTAAAAATCTCCCAACCAAAAAAAAGCCCAGGACCAGATGGTTTCAGCGCAGAATTCTACTAGATCTTCAAAGAAGAGTTAATACCAATACTCTCTAAATTGTTCTACATAATAGAAACAGAAGGGACATTACCAAACTTCTTCTATGAGGCTACAATAACCCTGATTCCCAAACCAAACAAGGATATAACAAAGAAAGAGAACTACAGACCAATCTCCCTCATGAACATTGATGCAAAAATACTCAATAAAATACTGGCAAACAGACTCCAAGAACACATCAGAACAATTATCCACCATGAACAAGTAGGCTTCATCCCAGGGATGCAAGGGTGGTTCAACATACGAAAGTCCGTCAATGTAATACACCTTATAAACAAACTCAAAGAGAAAAACCACATGATCATCTCACTAGATGCAGAAAAGGCATTTGACAAAATCCAACACCCCTTCATGATAAAAGTCTTGGAGCGATCAGGAATACAGGGAACATACCTAAACATAATAAAGGCAATTTACAGCAAGCCAACAGCCAACATCAAATTAAATGGAGAGAAACTCAAAGTAATTCCACTAAAATCAGGAACGAGGTAAGGCTGTCCACTCTCCCCATACTTATTCAATATAGTACTTGAAGTTCTAGCCAGAGCCATAAGACAACATAAGGAGATTAAGGGGATACAAATTGGAAAGGAATAAGTCAAGCTTTCCCTATTTGCAGATGACATGATAGTATACTTGAGTGACCCCAAAGATTCCACCCAGGAACTGATAAAGCTTATAAACACCTTCAGAAACATAGCAGGATACAAGATCAACTCAAAAAAAATCAGTAGCCCTCCTATATACAATGGACAGAGAAGCTGAGAAGGAAATCAGAGATATATCACCCTTTATAATAGCCACAAATGACATAAAAATACCTTGGGGTAACACTAAGCAAGCAAGTGAAGGACCTATATGACAAGAACTTTAAGTCCCTGAAAAAAGAAATTGAAGAAGATGTCAGAAAATGGAAAGATCTCCCATGATCATGGATAGGCAGGACCAACATAGTAAAAATGGCAATTTTACCAAAAGCAATCTACAGATTCAATGCAATCCCCATCAAAATACCATCAAAATACCAACACAATTCTTCACAGACCTGGAAAGAATAATACTCAACTTCATATGGAAAAACAAAAAACCCAGGATAGCCAAAAGAATCCTATACAATAAAACAACCTCTGGAGGCATGACAATCCCTGACTTCAAGTTCTACTATAGAGCTACAGAAATAAAAACAGCTTGGTATTGGCATAAAAACCGACATGTGGACCAATGGAATCGAATTGAAGACCCTGACATTAACCCACACACCTATGAACATACAATTTTTGACAAAGAAGCCAAAAGTGTACAATGGAAAAAAGAAAGCATCTTCAAAAAATGGTGCTGGCATAACTGGATATAAACATGTAGAAGGCTGCAAATAGATCCATATCTGTCACCATGCACAAAACTTAAGTCCAAGTGGATCAAGGACCTCAACATAAATCCAGCTACTCTGAACCTGCTAGAAGAGAAAGTAGGAAGTAGTCTTGAATGCATTGGCATAGGAGATCACTTCCTAAATATAACGCCAGTAGCACAGGCACTGAGAGAAACAATCAATCAGTGGGACCTCTTGAAACTGAGAAGCTTTTGTAGAGCAAAGGATACAGTCAACAAGGTAAAGCGACAGCCTACAGAATGGGAAAAGATCTTCACCAACCCCACATGTGACAGAGGACTGACATCCAGAATATATAAGGAACTCAAGAAATTAGACATCAAAATGACCAACAGTCCAATTAAGAAATGGGCTATAGAACTAAACAGAGAATTCTCAACAGAGGAAACTCAAATGGCTGAAAGACATTTAAGGAATTGCTCAACATCCCTAATCATCAGGGAAATGCAAATCAAAACAACTCTGAGATACCACTTTCCACCTGTCAGAATGGCTAAGATCAAAAACACTGAGGACACTTTATGCTGGAGAGGATGTGGATCTAGGGGAACACTCCTCCACTGCTGGTGGGAATGCAAACTTGTACAACCACTTTGGAAATCAATATGGTGCTTTCTTAGATAATTGGCAATCAATCTCCCCCAAGATCCAGCTATACCACTCTTGGGCATATACCCAAGAAATGCTCAATCATACCACAAGAGCACTTGCTAGGCTATGTTTATATCAGCATTGTTTGTAATAGCCAAAACCTGGAAACAACCTAGATGCCCTTCAACTGAAGAATGGATAAATAAATTGTGGCACATATACACAATGGAATACTACTCAGCAGAGAAAAACAATGACATCAGGAGGTTTGCAGGCAAATGGATGGATCTAGAAAAAATCATCCTGAGTGAGGTAACCCAGACTCAGAAAGACAAATATGGTATGTACTCACTCATAGGAGGATAATAGATGTGGAACAAGGATGACTGGACTGCTACTCACATTACCAGTGAGGCTACCTGGAAAACAGGACCGAAGAAAGACACGGGGTTCACTCAATGACGGAGAAATGGATGAGATCTACATGAACAGCCTGGACATGAGTGGGAGCAATGAATGGCGAGGGTCGAGGGAAAGAGAGAGGGAGATCCCACCTGGATCAAGAACAGAGAGGGAGAACAAGGAATAGGAGACCATGGTAAATGAAGACCACATGAGAAAAGGAAGAAACAAAGTGCTAAAGAGGCCCACAGAAATCCACAAAGATACCCCCACAAAAGACTGCTGGCAATGGCTGAGAGACAGCAGGGACTGACCTACTCTGGTGATGGGATGGCCAAACACCTTAATAGTTGTGCCAGAAACCCCATCCAAGTACTGAGGAATCTGGATGCAGACATCCACGGCTAGACCCGGGGTGGAGCACTGGGAGTCTAATTAGCGAGAAAGAGGAGGGTTTATATGAGCGAGAATTGTTGAAACCAAGGTTGGATAAAGCACAGTGACAAATAGCCAAACGAATGGACCAAATGCTGAGGGGCCCCCAACTGGATCAGGCCCTCTCTGAATAGGTGAGACAGTTGATTGGCTTGATCTGTTTGGGAGGCATCTAGGCAGTGGTACCAGGTCCTGGGCTCGCTGCATGAGATAGCTGTTTGAAACATGGGACTTATACAGGGACACTTGGCTCAATCTGGGAGGAGGGGACTGGACCTGCCTGGACTGAGTCTATCAGGTGGATCTTAGTCTTCGGGGGTGGCCTTGATCTGGAGGTGGTGGGAAACGGGGGTGTGCTGGGAGGAAGGGGAGGGGGCAGGAAGGGGGAGAACAGGGAAACCTGTGGCTGTTGTGTAGAACTGAATAGTATTGTAAAATAAAATAAAAAAAAAAGCCGGGCGGTGGTGGCGCACGCCTTTAATCCCAGCACTCGGGAGGCAGAGCCAGGCGGATCTCTGTGAGTTCGAGGCCAGCCTGGGCTACCAAGTGAGCTCCAGGAAAGGCGCAAAGCTACGCAGAGAAACCCTGTCTTGAAAAACCAAAAAAAAAAAAAAAAAAAAGAGAGAGATAGAGAACAAAACCCTCTGTAGTGTGTCCTTGCTAGCCTGGTTGTGGAATATTCTTTTATACTGTGTGAAGGTGTGTCACTGTGATTGGTTTAATAAAGAGCTGAATGGCCAATAGCTGGGCAGAAAGAGGTTAAGCAGAACTTCTCGGGACAGAGGGGACTCAGAGGGGAAGAAAGGCAGAGTTGCTAGCCACACATAGAGGAAGCAGGATGGGTATTACAGCTAACCAAGTCATATAAAAGAATATAGATTAAAAAAATTATGGGTTAATTTAAGTTATAAGAGCTAGTTGGAACCAAGCCTAAGCTAATGCCAAACTTTCATTATTAATGGTAGATCTCTGTGTCATTTTTTGTGAGCTAGTGGCCTCCCAAAAGAAAAGTCCTTCTGCACACAGTGCCCAACATCTGGCCACATATATCTAGATAAGGCCTGAGAAAGTTTAAACAGAAATAAAAGTTCAGAACATGGAGTCAAATGTGACTTCCTGGTGACTGTAGGATCAGCAGTGAACAGAGACATGGCTACCAGCTGTTGCCCGTGGGCTGGAGCTAGCTGTCAGCACCAAACATCAGCACCATGTGTTAAGCAGAGTCATACCGGCAGCTGACAAAGCAGTTTAAGATTTGTCTCATGTGACCAGAGAATGCTGCAGGTTTTCAGTAAAGAGAAAGTCAGACAGTAAAAACCTCTAAAGAAGTTCTAGTATGTTTAAGAAACATGTGTAGGCTTAAAAAATAAAAGAAACTGGGTATAGACAGTCATTAAGAAATAGTTTATAAATAATAAGATAAAGACTTTAAAGAGAAAATAAAATAATATAAAAAAGATAAACCAGGTAAAGATGGAAAATACCTAAAGAGTCAGGATCCTATATGTTGTTTTGCTGTTTTTGAAAAATTTGAATGCTAATGAACAGAGAATGACAGTTGCTGAGAGACATTGGATTGTGGAAGGGACTGCAGAATTAAACCAGCCTGGATACTTTAGAAATGCCTTAACTTTAAAATGGAAGTCAGGAAATATATTACTTTGTGGAAGAGGTTAGTTGGATTGTGCAGCTGTCTCAACATTTTATGTCATGGACATCTTATAAAACAGATATTCCTGTTATACAGGTTGGAAAACTGAATTCTGAGATCCTGGTATCAGAATGCTTAGCTTACAACAATGACTTTCTTCCTCTTTATAGATGTGATTTTTCTCTGTGTACTCACACTTTGTAAAGAAAGGACAGGATCACTAGTGTCCATTCATTTGAAGGTACTAATCCTACCATGAAGGTCTCATCTTTACATCGTGTTGTAACTTTAATGAATTCCCAAAGAACCCATCTCTAATTTCCTAGACTGGGTTAGGGATTCAACAGGAATTCTCTGGGTACATAAATATACAATCCAAGAAATTCATTTAGTATTATTTTAAGTAAAAATATAATGCACAGTTTCAAAATTGCATTAAGTTCTACTCAGTTCAGATATTTCAACTAAATGTACAGCTATATTTTAAATATCTCTCTAAATTTTAAACTTTACTTAATTTAGAAGACCTCAATCATACTACATTTAAAATTATTTTAAAAAATGCATAATATTAGTCATACAAAAAGCTGGGAGTGTTTCAAAACTGCATTGGAAGCTTTGTACTAATACATCCCCAGGAAGCCTACTTGCTTGAGAGGTGTCATTTTAGTTTATGCCTTTGTCACACTACTGTATTTGGTATTTTAGTTGACTTGTACAGCTGCTTTCTATTGTTATACTCAAATTTATCTGCCCCACTCAGAAAGGTGGCCATCTATTGGCACCTAGAATCATATGTCCTTCTAACTGTAACACACAGTAACTTTAAGCATACTGATAGCTAAACAGTGTGTGTGTGTGTGTGTGTGTGTGTGTGTGTGTGTGTGTGTGTGTGTGTGCTCATCTATATAGCTCCATATAGCTGGACTATGTAGAAGGTCCAGGTCTACATCCAGTTTTCTTCTGGATCTTATTTACCCAAGTCTACACAAGTTTTAAGGAATATATGATTTTTGAGCTCTTACCATATGTAAGCAATTTTACACTCAGGACTTTAAAGATGAACAAGATAATCTCATAAGAGAAAACTGAAATATTAATCTTCATTTTACAGATAAGAAAATTGATTGTCCCTTGGTTTGATTGATTACATGCAAATCAATACCCAGGTCATACTTTCCCCAAGAGGCATTTTCTATTATTTTATTTATGTTAAAGAAGCTTTATGTCATGACAGAGGGTTCATTCACCTATGTCAGAGAAATGAGATTATGCACATTCCACAGTCTCCTTTCTGCCTTCTCTCTCCTTCCCTAGTGTCTCTTCTTTATCCTCCCTATCTACCACTGCTGCCAAAGCAAAAATGGTGTGCTCTGCTTTTCCATGGCTATTAATTGCCACTACTAACAAGAAATAACAGCTTTCATTTTTTAAAATTTTACATACCAACTGCAGTTTCCTTTCTCTCCTCTCCTCCCAGTCTCTCCCCCCACCTCCCTTCTTCCCCAGGCCCCATCCACTCCTCCATTTCTGTTCAGAAAAGAGCAGACCTCCCATGGATATTGACAAAACACTGCATATCAAGTTGTAGTAAGACTAAGAATGTCACCTTGTATTAAGACTGGGCCAGGCTATCCGGTATGCAGAATAGGATCCCAAAAGTCAGTAAAAGAGTCAGAGACAGCCCCTGCTCCCACAGCTTGGGGTCCCATAAGATCAAGCTACACAACTGTCGCATATGTGCAGAGGGCCCAGGCCAGTCCCATGCCAGCTCTCTGGTTGTTGGTTCAGTCTCTCTGAGCTTCTGTGAGCCCAGATTAGTTGATTCTGTGTTTTTTCTTGTGATGCAGTGATTCCTCTGACTCTTACAATTCTTCTTCCTTTGCTTCAGCAGGGTTCCCCAAGCTCAGCTGACGGCCTAATGTTTAACTATGGTTCTTTGCATCTGTTTTCACCAGTTGCTGGATGAAGCTTTTCTGATGATTGTTGGGCTGGGCATCAGTCTATAACTATGACAGAATATTGGTAGGCATCATTATATTAACATTTGTTCCTCCAATTGTGTTTGGTTCTATCCTAGATCTCTGGGTCATCGAGGCTCTGTGTCCTGTCCTTCTAGGCAGTGACAAGTGTAGAATCACTCTCAGGGCATCAGTCTCGGGCTGGACCAGTCATTGGTTGGTCACTCCCACAATCTCTGTGCCACCTTTACCCCAGCACATCCCAGAGACAGGACAGGCTGTATGTCAATGGTTATATGGTTAGGCTGGTTTCCCACTTCCTCCTCTGGAAGTCTTGCATGGTCACAGGAATGATCGAAACACAACAGGATAGGACAGGGAGCAGGGAAAATGTACTTGCTGTCCTACAGAGTCCAACGGTACAACAATTAACATACCTGGATCCAGGCATGTGACAGAAATCTGCTAATCCCAGATAAGGACTCTTTTCTGTCCCAAACTCAGCACTCAAATTTTCACATCCTCTGTGGCACAAATGAACTGTAATAATTATTCTGAAGTATTAACTGATTAATAACCATTAACTGGCTAATACACTGAAATAAGTCTTAAACTCCTTTCTTAGAGGGACAAGATCATCAGGTTGCCCTGTTCACTCTCCTTACATCTCCCTTCCCATGTTCATGGCTTTCTATCCTCGATAGAAACTGCTGGTGAGCAGCTCAACCCATCCACCTCTGTCTTTGAAATTACATTATTTGGAACTGATTTCTATATGCTTATTTCAAATATTTATTTTGCTTCATGATTAACTCACAGCACAGTTTCTAGCCCCTTAAATGAACACCCCTTGGACTGAATGTTTTTTCTGAAATAGCTTGTCCTTTGCATTAAGATAGACTTCTTTCTTCTCACACTACTTGCTTTTGCTAGGGTTTTTTTTTTTTTTTTTTTTTTTTTTTTGAGTGATTCTAGCCTTTCACGGCTGTAGAGGGGTCCAGCCTCAAAGGACTGGATCACCTTCCCTTCACCCAGGGCATTTTTATTTTTTATTTACAGTTTAGCCAGTTAATTTCCATATGTTCAAAACAACCTGAAAGGAGCTCCCAAAGATACAAATGCAAATTGTATCCCAAGTGCAAATTCCTTGATTTCTCAGGTACCACGGTTTTCAGGGTTTCCTGAACCAAGATTTGCATAGGCTTTGTATCCTTAGGAGACTCTCAGACCAGATTCACATAGGGCTGCTAGAGAAACAAAAGGTATCGGTTAGGCACCCAGAATTCCAATGGCACAAGTGGAAAGACAGAGGGTCTAAGCAGCTCCTCTTAAATGGGAACATTAAGAAGCAAGAAAGAAAAGAATGTTGCTAGGTTCTTAAAAGCATTCTTTTCTTTTTGCTTCTTGATGTTACCATTTAAGACAAGCTGCTCAGACTCTCTCTCTTTCCTCTTGTGCCATTGTAATTTTGGGTGCCTAGAATAGAATTACTGAGTGGGCTCCAATACCAAGACATTGAAATTTAAGTTAAGAATGAATGAATGAATGAATGAATGGACAAATGAATGCAAGGTAAATACCAGAAAACAGAAAACTACTTAGATGCCCCTTGCTCTAATCTGTTTCTGCAAACAGTGGGTTATTTTTTTTATTACTTTCTTTACAGGTAAATATTTTCATGTGACTATTCCTGGGTTGCTACTTTTCTGGGATGACTAACAAGTTATTTCCATTGCTGTGAGAAATTCTTTTATATTGAGCTATAGAACTAGCAAAGTCATCTGGTACCTTTTATTTTGTTTTACCACTTAAAACATGAATGAAAGGTTCACAACATGCCCCCACGGTTACATATACGAGGCGGACACTTCCACCTAGCCAATTCAGGATAGGCATTTCCGGGTCAGGGAGTCTCTCGTAACCAGGATACCCGGCGGACCTGGACACCTCCGCCTAGCCAGTTCCAGGTCAAGATAGCCATTTCCGGGCCAAGGCGTCTTGTGTAACCAGGATCTGTGATGTTACATGGCCACATAAGTGTGCAACGTGACCATGTGATCTACGCACACGCGTGGAGTAGTGACATGACCTGGCCACGCCCCTAGCCGGTTTTAAAGCAGAGAGCCATGTTCCCGGGTTCTCTCTTCTTCTCCTCTTCCTCTTCTCCACGCACGTGTCTCTCCCATAGGCCTGCGCGCTCTCTATCCCTTTATCTCTAATAAACTCTTATAAGCTGATTCTGTCGTGTTTCATGACGCTTCCTTGCAGGGTAAGAACACAACACAGCTAAATAACTAACAATGAAGCTTGCAATTTCTAGCCCAAGAAACACCTAGTGACTGATGACAAATCAGAAACAAGGAGAAGTTGGGGGTATATAGGAGAAGGAACAAAGACAAGGGGCTGAAGGAAATGCCTAGGCAAAGACAGGCAGGCAGTTTCACCATCTGAATTATATGAGAAATAGACACATTCACCTACAAAGTGGAAGTATAAACTCTAGTTTTTCATCTTGGATGCCACTGATCCTTGACTGCTTAAATTTTATTGTGGACACTTTGACCTTCTCACAAATGGCTAACCTTCAAAGATGAGCTTCAGTATTCTAGTTTAATCAATGAAAGTAAAATCACAACATCCAAAAGCCATCTTGGTAGCATAGTATCTTACCCATTTTCGCAGGCACTTGGCAGAGGAGAAACTTGCGAGGTTCACTTGCTTCATCCCACCCAGGTACAATGGACCAATCCAGGCTGTAGATTCCTCTTCCCTATAGTGGCAGGTGGTGACTTACTGAGACTATCAATCCACCTGGCCTGCTCTCTTACAAGTTGTGAAGGTGTTCACCTATGCCTACCAGACTCAAATGAAGATGGCATCTAATCAATTGCAAAATAATGCTAAGGATAATGGAATGGTGACATATTTGTTCAACTGTGACCATGCTTCTAGTTTATATGCAATGTCACCTTGAGAAGTTATGATGTGAATTGTGACGTACTCTCTAAACATAGAGCATGACTTTCAACAAGCACACCAATCTCATCTCTCCCTGGACTGAACCATTCAGTGGAAATACTGGTTTCTAAAGTTTCACGTCTATCATCACTGATGCCAAGTACTGAACATTTTCTCTGTTCCTTCAATTGTATTTCAGGTCTCTTCCCAACTACATGACTGACATCGGAGGGACAAAAGCTAATTTAAAATTTGTGTTATTCTCCCATATCATTAGTATAATACCTATTAATTAGTGTGCGATAGGCATATAGTAGATAATCAACATCAATTTTATGTAAATTATCATAATATTTTTGCAAAATAACAGGAAGAGTGGTCATCAACCTGAGTCAAAGAGTAGGATTGCTTCATTTCAAGGTCATAATGGTAGCAAAGAAAGCTCTCACACCTAAATCTAAAGATAAGGCCGTCTACTTTAAATGAGATGTTTGGAGAATGTCAAAGACTTTCTCTGCCATTATGGACATCTGCTAAGTACAGGCAAGGTAAACAATCACCTGAAAGATGTATTTGCTTGAATGCAGTGGGAAACATCAGCTCATTAGCTCTCTGCTTAGCTCGTTAACTCACCAGCTCGTTAGCCCGGTGCTCGTTAACTACTTAGCTCTGATTAGCTCTGCTCACTTCCTTCTCCTATCACTCACAGTGTGAATGAACTGTAAATCTGCCAGAGCAACAGATGGCTTGTCCAAGTCCAGGGAGAGTAGTGTGTTCAGGGGTGGGGGACAGGGCAGTCTGAGATTGTTCTGGCCTTTAAACCCTTCCATTTCCCAAAATTTGTGGATGACAGTTTAGCTTCATATTGATAGGCAAAAAGAATTGGTGTAATTTTAGTCATTTTACAATGTGCAAGTTTCCATATACAGGTATAACTTTGCATGACACAAATGTGTTTCACAGAACTGCTGATTGGCAGTGTACATGACCCAAGGACTTCAGACAGCAGCACAGCCCAGAAGTATTTATTTGGTACTTAATAATGGTTGATAAGGAGCTCATTTCTGTACTGGGCATTGGTTTCCTCAAATGATTCTACTTGAGCATTGAAATGAACATATTTGTTTAGGCTAATTCCTGATGAACAATAAATGGAAGTTTCAAAAGATGAAATAAATGCTACAAATATAGTATATTCAACAAGGGTGGTGATAAAAAGAAAATAGGTTAATTATTAGTACTAACACAAAATCTAACCCCAAATACTATTATCTAAGCTATTCATGTGTGATCACATGCTTTACTTCTATTTCTTTAATAATTAAAAGGGCACATTGTCACCATTACTACATCCAGCCAGACTTTTATTATAAACATATTTGATTACCCACACAGAAGGTGCCCATGCATTCTCATTGTAATCTAGGAAGTACAAAACAGAGAGGCTGTTTATTACAGGAGAATTGAAGAACATCCAGGTACATAAATTTGAAGGGCATACATTATTTGGAAATGACAAATGATGTAATCGTTTTCATGTATCTATGCATCTATGGTCTACCTGTGGTAACTAACATCATACTTGAGAAGCATCTTGTGTTGACTATCAGTCATTATAAAATTGTTGATTATTGGCCAAGACTCAGTGTTAAAAGGAATAAAGAATATGATTAAATATTGACAAGAATAAAATACAAGAAATACACCATTGACGACTGGTACCCATGACCAAAGAAGCATGTCGTAAAGCCTGGTAAATTTCTGATGGTTTCAGAGCAATAGCATCTAACTGAAACTATCTTTGGAGAAACAGAGTACAGGGGCTCCAAGAATTGAAATCACAAATAAGCAGTTTTACCTGTCTTACCCTGAAGTGGATGCCTGGTCTTAGCTGAATGAAAAGGCTTCTATCAGCCTAGCTGCCCTTTATTACTAGGCATGCTCCACTGAGTATAAGTTATGCAGATTCATTCTGTCTTACTGCTACCTCATTGCCTGAGAAAAATAAATAAATAAGTAAATAATAAAAGAAAATAGCAAAAATTTGAGACCTTTCTTGGCTGCCTGAGGCCCTCTCACTTCTACTGCAAGAACATTTGAAAAGGAAAACATAAACAAAATATATTTCCTATCTACCCATAACAAACAGACTAAAAATACTATTACAGCTATACAATAGTTTAAGGTCAACGTATTCCTTCTTCGTGACTATGAAAATCTGACCCGAGTAAAGCATTAAAATTCATAACACAAGGAAATGAGGGACTCCTAGCAGCACTTTCTTCTACATAAGTACAAATTTCCTCTGCCTACATCTAGCATTTAAAGGAAACCATCCAGATAATTAAAATGCCTATAAATGAAATGTCAAAGTTAAATGTTTTTTTTTTAAGTCTTAATGCTTAGGCAAAGTGAAACCTTTATTCTAAAATAATACACTTTAAATACTAGTGGAGTCTTGTGAGGGAGTTGAATAATTAAAGTTTGCCACATAAAATGGGTCTACAGGTCTCCACACAGCTTCACTGGGCATGTAACCTTTATGAAGGGGAATTCGATAATCAGTGTGGATTTTCTTTTGTCCTTAAATACAGCCAGAATTTTAAACATGAATGCAACCACTGTATATAAAGCTAGTCATGCAATGAACATGGAGTAAACTACTCACACAACTAAAAAATCTCAGAATTTCTGAAGGAAGCAGGTTTTATTCTGCTTTTGGGTCCTTGGCTTTGGGCTTATTTGGTCCTTGTATGAGGATGATGATGATAGTTCATTTCCTGTCTTTACTTGTAACCTTAACCTGGGGTTGGATGCTAACGGCTTTTGACTGAATCTAGCAGACACATAACTCATCTCTATAGATATTATATGAATTCATGTAAAATGCAGGCTTTTGTTCATCATATAGATCAATCCATGGATATCTGAATTTCTTTTGACACTTACTGTTAATCATCTGGTATTTATTGAACACTGGATATATGTATCACTGTTATACATATATTCTGTAACTAGCTATTTGGAATGTGAGATGTCTAGCCTCTGTACCTGTTGGTTTTCATTGCTGACCATAAGTGATAATTAAAGAAGACCCAATTCTCACAAAGAAAGACACCAACATAGAGTCAGGGTAAGAACACAATTGTAGCCCTATCATCCAAAATAAGAACTCTGATATTGCAATTCATCATATGCTATATCCTCATAGAATGTAAGCTATCTCTTCCACTACTATCCATCTCTATCTCTCTGGGCTGCTCATAGGTAGAATTCAATTTTTTCCACTCCTTGGAGGAAAGCAGTAAGGCTCTAGCTCATGTGTTCCTTTGCTATTGGCTTGCGATTACCTCTGGAAAGAAAGACAAAACATTTTGAGGCTACTCCTTAGTTTTATAGAAGATGAACCTACAGGACTAACTATCATCCAGTGTCCTGAAGGCTGTGTGGTTAAACACTGTCACTTACTATAAGAAAGCACTCTGCGAGAGAATTTTCCTCATTCAACTACAACTAGCTACAAAAGAGAAATTATTTTGCCTTTAATCTGAAACTCCATACATAATTTTCCTGAAGACAACTCAACACTTGATTGCAGAGAGATAATTTTAGTATTAAAATATATTTTCAGGGGGCTGGAGAGTTGGCTCAGTGGTTAAAAGCACTGGCTGTTCTTCAAGAGGACCCAGGTTCAATTCCCAGCACCCACATGGCAGCTTACAACTATCTGTAACTCTAGTTCTAGGGGTCTGATACCTTACACCAATGCACATAAAATAAAGTTAAATTTTTTTTCAGCCAGAAGTGGTGACATAAAGCTTTAATCCCAAACTTAGGAGATACGGAGGCAAAAGTTGGTGTATCTCTGTGAATTCAGGGTTAGCCTGGCATAAATCACAAGTTCCGGGATAGCCAGGACTGCTAAGAGAGGCTCTGTATCAAAACAAACAACCAAAAAAAAAAATTCTTCTCATGAAAAATTCCACCAAACTGAATTTCTTGGTTTCATCTAAAGTTACTGTCTTGGGAATCTCAGGTTTTAGTGTTTAAGTTAATTCCACTTTTTGTTCATGTTACTAACACAATCAAGTCAGGGATGGGATTGTGTGCTGCTGTAGGTGGTCTTGACATCTTCTATGTTTTTCCTTCATTTGATTTGACAGATCTAAGCTCTGCAACTCTAATGTCTTCAAAAAAAGGGGGAGAAATCTACTTTCTCATTTGAGTGGAATCATCTTGGTCTTAAACACATCCTAATGAGATATAATAAATGATGAAATAGTTATACTTTTACATTGCCAAGTCAAATGGTATGGTTAGAAGTCCATTTTCAGTAAATTCAAGGAAGGACATCATGGACATGACAGCAGAAGTAGGGAGACAATGAGGGGAAATGGGAAGGACCATTTGGAGCATCTTCACTCATGTTCCAGATGGTATAGGATAGACATATAATATTACAAGTAAAGAGGGCAATGGAATGAATAGGTCTTTGCCTTGTGTAACAGAAGAGCAAAGAGTACTGTGATGTAGGAAGGCCTGTTGTGTAAAGACCTGAGAAAGACTTTTCTCTCTACAATGCCATTTTCCTTTTCTATTTATTGTTGCTGCTATTATTATTGATTTTTCTGTTACTGAACCACAGAAAGGGATCTACTTCAAGAGAAATAATGCATTTATGACCAAATATCTCTTTTCTTTAACATACATTTGTGCATAGTAAACATGGTATTTAGGAAAGCACTTGTATTTTGGGATCAGTTGAATGTGATTTTAAACCTAGAATTTCCTAATTGTTTTCTTATTTGTGAAACATATGCACACACACTGCTGCTTTATAAATAACACCTCATATACAAGAGCAGAAACAGAAAGTCCAGCTCCCTGCACATAGCTAACTGGAGAACCCTGCTGCCTTTCTTCTCAATAGGTATGGTATAGTTGAAGTTTTCCCCAGTTCTGCCCAGCCCCACAGACCCCACAGCCACTTATAAAATAATCACTCAGAAGCTCATATTAATTAAAACTGCTCGGCCATTAGCTTAGGCCTACCACTGACTAGCTCTTACATTTAAATTCAGGCCATTTCTGTTAATCTATATGTTGCTACATGTTCTGTGGCTTTACCTATATGCCATTACATGCTGCTCCATGTATGGCAGGCTGGCATCTCCTGATTCAGTCTTCCTGTTCCCAGAATTCTTCTTGTCTATTTATTCCACTGATACTTCCTGCCTGGCTACTGGCCAATCAGCTTTTTATTTATCAACCAATCAGAGCAACACATATTCACAGCATACAAAACATCCCAAAGTACCTCCCCTTTTCTGTCTTATCAAAAAGGAAGAGTTTAACTTTAACTTTAACATAGTAAAATGACACATAACAAAACACTAATCAAGCAAGAATTACAGTTATAATATCTCGTCTATTTGTATTTGGCAAATTAAAGAAAGTATTCTATCTATCCTACATTTTTGAGTCTAAAGTTTTATATCTAATTTATTTTTTATCATAACCAAGGAAAATTATAACTATCTAGTCTTCAACTACATCAAAGACCCCTTCCTTTTAAATAGAAAAAAAGGCGGGGGGGAATGATTGGTGATATTGCTCTGTATGCTGTGAATGTATTGCTCTTGATTAGTTGATAAATAAAATGCTGATTTGCCAGTAGCGAGGCAGGAAGTATAGGTGGGATAAACAGACAAAGAGAATTCTGGGAAGAGGAAAGTGAGTCAGGAGTTGCCAGCCAGATACAGAGGAAGCAAGATGTGAAGGCAGAACTGAGAAAAGGTACCAAGCCATGTGGCTAAACATGAACAAGAATTATGGGTTAATTTAAGTGTAAGAGCTAGTCAGTAATAAGTTTGAGCTAATGGTTGAGCAGTTGTAATTAATATAAGCCTCTGTGTTTCTACTTGGGTCTGAGCAGCTGCAGGACTGTGGAGCAATGGGAGCCTGGTGGGACAAGGAAAACTTCAGCTATAGTATGGGGCATGATGCAATTAAATAACAAGGTTGTGCTCCTTACCTGAGGATTTGAAACCAGAACCATAATGGATGTTGGATCTAGAGGGCAAGGAACCACAGGATGAAGATGAGGATGAGGAGGGGAGAAAATGATGGATAGAGATATAAAGAAGGGCATGTAGAGTCCTTAAAACTCTGTCTACTACTGAATTTCTCAATTCTGACTCTGTGACACTGCTCCCTGTGAGGGCAAACTTCACTCCAATGACTCCCTGCCCTCGCCATGCTCCATGAAATTCCTATATAAGGGTTTGTTGACTGATGCACAAGCCACCCCAGAGTGGAGTGGAGCATGAGGCTTTGACACTGCTTCCATCCTCTGTAGCAGTTGCCTTTGATGTTCACATTTTCCCTTAACCAAATTATGAATGCTCTATTTCTCTCCATTGCCACTGTAAAGAAATTTAACAATAATTATATGCCAAGCTCCCTGGGCTGGGCTTTTCTTTTTCTTCCTTTTTTATCCTTCAATGCTTGTAGTCTTCTAAATTCTGTAACTTATGGAGGAAATGTGGAGACATTAGCTATGTGCAAAGACAAAAGAAGTTTCATGCAGTTGACTAGCACTGTAAAGATTGGCTAGGACCCAGTTAATGGGGAAAGCAGGGGGTAATTTTTTTGAATGTTAACACCAATACTGACAGGACTTCTTTGATCCTTTCAAGGCTATGTATGTCATGTATGGCTCATGAAGACATATTAGTGTAAACAAGATTCAATACCATTAGATTGCCAAATTGCTAAGGATCCCTTGCAAAGCATTTTCTGTGCCCAGCCTTTAAAAGAGCCATGCAGCTATAGTCTGAATTGCTTATCTGAAAAACAACCCACTACATTCTCCTAGAGGGAGGGAAGATACTGAGTAAAGAAAAAGCAAATTAAAGATTGGCTTAATTTCAATTTTATTTATTAAAAGTAAGTATTTCAAGCATATTTTTAAAATGAAGCAGCATAGTGATGATAAGCCTCTTCTGTTGGGCTGGTCAAACTCATTTGTTGCATGTATAACCTTACAAAGATTGTCTTAGGGTCTCAACATTCAGGTGGAGATAATTAAATCATCTAAAAAAGAGTCAGAGGCTCAGTGTCTTGGATATCAAGTTACACCCACACTACAGGCCAGAAAGTGTTTCCAGCATTACCATGTACCATCATTACAAGAAACTGTCACATTTCATTATTTTTATGCTTCTTAAGAATACAAAAAAGTTGATGCTGGTTAATATCAGGCAATGGATAAAGTGCATTTTTTTCTTTTAATTTATTTAAGCCTTTACTATAATCTTGTAGATTATTGAAACTCCCATTGCAATTATAGTTGGGGACATGGAGAAAAGAAAACCCTTGCTGAATACCACCAATCACTGAGCTAACATTTGACTTGGGATTTGTATCTAGGAAGAAATGTGCAGTTTTGCTCATGAAAATTTGGTCATATTGCTCCTATTTAATATTCCTGTTTACTGTTATTTGCTGTGTTCTAGAGATGAATTCATAATCCCGAGGCTTGCTGGGAAATTGCTCCACCACTGAGTTCCATGACCAGTGTCTCCTTTTAACAGCTTTACCATCACAGCATGTGCTATCTCCAGCTAAATATAGCTTTTGAGCTTGAGTAGATGTGAGATTGACAGACTTAAAAAGTAGTTTATGATGAATGGAAGGCTTATACATAACTGAACTTCATGGAAAAGTTGCAATAATTAAGAGAAAATATGTTGGAAGGCTATTGAGGTTTGCAGGCAAATGGATGGATCTGGAAAAAATCATCCTGAGTGAGGTAACCCAGACTCAGAAAGACAAACATAGTATGTACTCACTCATAGGAGGATATTAGATGTAAAACAAAGATGACTAGATTGCTACTCACAACTCCAGGGAGGCTACCTAGAAAACAGGACCCCAAGAAAGACACAGGGATCACCCAATGACACAGAAATGGATGAGATCTACATGAACAACATGGGCGTGAGTAGGGATAATGAAGGGCAAGGGTTGAGGAAAAGAGAGCTTAGGGGAGCTGGAGATCCCAGCTGAATCAAGAACAGAGAGGAAGAACAAGGAATAAAAGACCATGATAAATGAAGACCACATGAGAATAGGAAGAAGCAAAGTACTAGAGAGGCCCACAGAAATCCACAAAGATACCCCCACAATAGACTACTGGCAATGGTCGAGAGACAGCCTGAACTGATCTACTCTGGTAATAGGATGGCCAAACACCCTAATTGTCATGCTAGAAACCCCATCTAATGACTGAGGAAACCGGATGCAGAGATCCACAGCCAGGCCTCAGGTGGAGCTCCAGGAGTCCAATTGGCGAGAAAGAGGAGGGTTTGTATGAGCGAGAATTGTTGAGACCAAGGTTGGATAAAGCACAGCGACAAATACCAAATGAATGGAAACACATGAACTATGAACCAATAGCTGAGGAGCCCCCAACTGGATCAGGCTCTCTGGATAAGTGAGACAGTTGATTAGCTTGATCTGTTTGGGAGGCATCCAGACAGTGGGACCGGTACTCAGTTCATGAGCTGGCTGTTTGAAACCTGGGCCTTACCCAAGGGGACACTTGGCTCAGTCTGGGAGGAGGGGACTGGACCTGCCTGGACTGAGTCTACCAGGTTGAACTCAATCCTCAGGGGAGTCTTTGCCCTGGAGGAGATGGGAATGGGGGTGGGGGGTTAGGGGAAAGAAGGAGGGGGGTGGAGAACAAGGGAATCCATGGCTGATATGTAAAATTAAATTAAATTATAAAATAAAAAATATCCTTGTGGCTGATGGCATTTATCTTCTTCCTTGAAAGAAAGAGCCATTCTATCTTCTCTTCCCACATAAGTCAACCTTCAGTTTTTTTATTTCTTTTATTTTTTAAGATTATAATATAATTACATCATTCTCTCCATCCCTTTCCTCCCTTCAAACTCACCCATAAACCAGTATTTACTCTTTTTCAAATTTATTGCCTTGTTTTTTGTTTTTTGTTTTTTTGCTGAAGATAAAGCAAGACTCCCTACACAAGCATCATGCAAATGACCTAGCTTATGCCTACAACTTTCTTGAACTCTGTAAGTGACAATACTTCTTTAGCTACAGGACTAACTGTAGAAACTCTCTCCTACTGTTCCCTTCTTCCATTTTGTTTTTATGGAAAGCCATACAGCTGCCAGAAGTTTAACAAAGACTTTTATCCATAATATATATTTATAATTGTTATATTCTAAATTATCTTTTGAGATTATAATATAATTTTATCATTTATCCTTTCTCTTTCCTCCCTCCAAAATGCCCATATATCCTTCTTGCTCTCTTCCGAATTACTGGCTTCTTTTTTCTTAGTTAGGAATCATGTTTTCCTAAATATATAAATATAACCTTCTCGGTCTATACAATTTTACTGTGTGTTTCTATAGGTGATCGTTTGCTATTGAATAACCAATTGTTGTGCTTTTCCATGGGTAAGACTGTTTCTCCCATTCTCGGCATTCTCTAGCTGCCTGTAGTTATTTGTGTAGGGGTGAAAGCTCTTGAGCTTTCCCCAATTTATGTTTCAATATCTCTTGGTGTCATCCTTGTTCAGTTTATGTTAAGACATTGTTTCTGTTAAGATCCTTTTTGGATATAGCACTTCTGATATCCCTAAGAGATTAAAATCTTACAGCAAACTCTGTGCTTCTTTAAAACCTGTTGTCTTTCTGATTCCTCTTCTTAAATAATCTCTGAGAATTAGGTGCTATAGTTGTATTGTATATGTTTCCACTGGGATTGGGCTCCCTGACCCTATATTTTGATTGACTGTGGTTTTCTGTAATGGCCTCTATCTGTTGCAGAAAGAAGTTTCATTGATGAGAGTTAAGGACAAAATTTATCTATAAGTACAAAGACAGATATTTAGAATGTAGTTGGTAATTGTGTGTTGTAGAATATTATTTAAAGCGTGTTACTTTTGTTTATGTTGCATTTGTTTAACTCTGTGAACCTGTGTTACTTTGTCTGCCTAAAACACTTGGTCTAATAATGAACTGAATGGTCAATAGTGAGGCAGGAGAGAGAAATAGGTGGGGCTGGCAGGCAGAGATGATAAACAGAAGGAGAGATCTTAGAAGAAGAAGAAATAGCCAGAGAAAGAGGAGGACTCCAGAGGCCAGCCACCCAGCTACACAGCAAGCCATGGAATAAGAGTAAGATTTACAGAAGTAAGAAAAGGAAAAGTCCAGAGGTAAAGGGTAGATGTGGTAAGTTAAGGAAAGTTAGCAAGAAAAAAAGCCAAGCTAAGGCTGGGTATTTATAATTAAGTATAAGCCTCTGTGTGTGTGATTTATTTGCAGCTGAGTGGTGGACCCCTCAAAGCGTAAAAAAATCAGCCAACAACAATTAGGTTAGTGAAGTTGTCACTGTAAGCTCTCATCCAGTATCCAAGATTTCATTAGCCCTGGGTCATGTTCTAGGTTTCTAGTACCAAGCCTAACTTCCCTCTTACTGAGTGTTTCTTCAGTCCAGCTAGACAGCTGCTGGTTGCTGCCAAGATATGTGCGCCACTACTGCACATAGTTGTCAAAGATGGGCAGCACTGTTGGTTGCCTCCTTCCCTTGGAAGTGTGCATGGTACTTTCTGGCACCATGAAAGCTAATCTTCAAGGATAATGGCTTTTGGGTCCGTTCCAGCTCAGGGCCCTTTGTTCCCTGTGTTCAAAATGTATGGTATCTTTAGCAATAAGAACTTACCTTGTTACCCTAGGGGATAACCAAAATATTTGAAGACTTTTGCACAACCCTGACTGACAACACTAAAGAGGGATTTTCATGCCTTGTTATTGGCATTCTTGTTAGATGGTCTACAGCTCTTAGAGGGGATATTGTCAGTCCAGGCAGGGAAATTTCATTTAAACATTATGTGGACATTTATACACAGACTTATGCTTCTTACAAGTATTTTTTAAGCAGATACTTAATAGTAAAACTTCTTATGATTTTTGGATATCCTTGCTATTATTTTACCCTCCTGCCTCCTTAATCTGTGTTATCACCTGCTGTAGATATCTCTCTGTATGCTGTGAATGTGTTGCTCTGATTGGTTAATAAATAAAATGTTGATTGGGCAGTAGCCACACAGGAAGTATAGGCAGGACAAGAGAGAGGAGAATTCTGGGAAGAGGAAGGCTGTGTCAGGAGTTGCCAGCCAGACACAGAGGAAGCAAAATGTGAAAGCAGAACTGAGAAAAGGTACCAAGCCACTTGGCTAAACATAAATAAGAACTATGGCTTAGTTTAAATGTAAGAACTAGTCAGTGGTAGGCCTGAGCTAATGGCCAAGCAGTTTTAATTAATATAAGCCTCTGAATGTTTACTTCTGTCTAAGTGGCTGTGGGACTGGCATGTGAGAGAGATTTGTCCTGAGCATGGGCCTGGTGGGACACAGGAAAACTTCAGCTACAATCATCCCCTGTCACTCATTAGTGCCTCCCTGTGTTTTGAAACCCCCCATATCTGAAGGTGTGGAGTTAGGAGCCTCAGATGACAGAAAGCATACAACATTTATAATTTGGTCAACACAGCAGTTGGCAAAGTTTATTAATTCTGGAAGAAGTTACCAAAAAAGGAAAGAAAGAAAGAGAGAGAGAGAGAGAGAGAGAAAGAAAGAAAGAAAGAAAGAAAGAAAGAAAGAAAGAAAGAAAGAAAGAAAGAAAGAAAGAAAGAAAAAACTCTTCTCTTTCTGGAGAGAACAGAGATGCCAATATCAATACATGACAAATGAGATGACTCACAATATAAGCTTCCTCATAGTATGGATCTTAACATAATTATCAATACATTGCTTTCAGCTATTTTCCCATTTTAATTGCATAGAGTTTATGTCTTTGTTTTACGTAGCTATTTCTATAAGAGGAGAATGAAAGACGCAAGATGAAAATGAAAGAATTATGCAAAAGAAAAGAATGCTTGCCAAATACAGAATTTGTGATTTCTACTTTGTGCATGATTTATGTACAATTACGTTTTCTAATGCATTACCCTATGTGCTACTCCACAGTACAGACCCAATATGTGTGTCTGGTATCTTTGTGGATTGAGACAAATAACCTCCTTTTATTTTCATTCTTAAAACCAGTAACTTTTTTTTAATTAGGAATTTTCTTCAGATTAAGCAGTATCCTTGATTTGTCTTACAGTAATTTGTTTCAGTATTGAAGAAGTTTGTGGCCATGCATGTTGGTCTCTCTGTAACATAAGCAAAGGGAGAAATATCAGACTCTCCTTAAAAGTTCATTCATATTTTGGTGTTCAGAATTGAGTTCATAAGCCAACTGTTTTGTGACACAGCTGGTACAAGAATAAAGGAAGGTTGTGAAATAGATTATAACCTTAAATACCACAGGAAGTATGATGGCACATTTAAAATAAAATAAAAAAGAACAGCACATTTCAACACATAGTAAATAGTTTCTTGACAATGAAATGAAGGTCAAGTTTTTTTGGGGGGCAGAGTATACTAAAATGGGAGAAACATACAAATGAGAAGACAAGCTAATGGAAGCAGGCACTTGGAACTAGGGGTAATTAAAAAGGAATCGGGATGGACATATCTGGCTGAACTTCAGTGCAAGGTTGGCAAGGTAGGTGTTTATGATCATGCTAGTATTTGTGTTCTAGAATATTCTAGAAGCGTGTTTTTTTCTAAATTGGCAAGGGAAAAAGGTGGATATGCCTTCAGACACTGGTACGAAATCTTGTTAGGAGAAATTTTACTCATGCAGATGGGAGATAGAGCTCAAGGTTTTGATTGAAGAAGACCAGTGCACAAAATAGGAGCATGTCATCAATTTATCATGGCAAATTGGAGATAAATCATGATTCATAGCATGATCTTAAAAGGTGCTGAATGCTCATGCTGCAAGCCTTTTTCATTCTTGGCATGGGGAAGGGAAGAAATACTTAAAAGTTTAGGATCCACTGATATTTAATGGGATTTTTTCCTCTAAATTTGCTGATCTAATTTCAGGTTAACAAGAAAGTGGGGCAATGATGGAGATGCACAGCAACTGCAAACACTGGCTTTTGTTGTGTGACCAAGTGTCCCTATTCCACTCTGGAGCTGCTGATCCACCTGGAGCACCTGATTTAATTCCTGTCCTGAACCACAGGCACATATTGCTTCTCTAACAAACGTTCAATACTCTGCTAAGAAGGATGTAACCATATTTCTATGCAACCATAGAAGAAATACAGGGTGTGTGTCTCTGTGACCAAGTGGGATATGGTTGTACAGTAACCTTAGGCGAAGCTTGGAGTGAGTTAACTTCAATCACTGATAACATTTTTTTTTCAAAGCCACTTTCCAGTACATTGTCAATTTTACTCTAAAACAGTAAATTGTATCCGTGATGGAAGCCAGATAAGACATCCTATGAGAAAGACTTAACACTAAAACCAAACATTCTGTAAACAGTTCTCAGAGAAGGGGCTGGCATTCCTAACAATGAGGTATGTCTGATGAGAAATACCCCTCTGCAGTCAGGGTTCAGATAGAAAAACAGGACCAGGTATTACAGTCTCAGTAGTCATGTTTCAACTTAACAAATGAAGCCCGAGAATCACATGCCTATATACTTTGAGATCGCAAGTGAACAGTCAACACATTAGAAAGGGAGAGGAGATGAAACTGTTGTTAAATCATTTAAATGCATTTAAGTAATAATTGTTAGTATTGTCTAATGTGGGAGCTAGTTTGGTATTCTTAATTTGGGGGTATATCAAGAGGGCAAGCTGATGTTTTCCTTCTGCCCAAAGGGACAAATAGCATAGTCTTATACAGATGAATTCAACAGCTTCTATACCTAAAGTATTTCCTCCTAGACTTTTACATTTGAAAAGTATTTATACTGACTAGAATTATAAATTAGACCATTCCATCCCATGTTTTTTTCAGATACTGATTTGAAATTTTGTAGTAATAAATTCCTGGTAGAATTTTTGTTGGCTCAATTTTCCTAATCGTTTTTAGATGATATACATTCTAATGTATAGTATATGCTATATATTTATGTAGATATTTTTAATGTTAAAATTATCTGTCATTAGTCTCATTTTAAGTAACTTATTTACTTTGTTACACATTGATCGCATGTCCTCCGTTAATGGTATGTTGATTTTAAGATATTCTGGCTTTGGGATTTGTATTATGTTGAAAGGGCACACCATTATTCTTTAAAATATTTCTGTTTCATTTCACCCCTCTTTAACTCTGGGGAATTAATTACCAATGTATCCAGCCACCTGATGATGTGCCACAGTTCATTAATTCTCTATTCTCACAATAACTAAGTCAGTATTGTAAAAGACTTTCAAATAAAAAACACATCACACAGTGAGCAAGACCCAACATCTACACATTTCAATTCAAAGATTTGAAATTTCAATTTGCTTCAGAAGGAGAAAGAAAAATCTCTTACTTGATATTCCATATTAGTATATGATTAAATTTTATACCTAAATACATTTTAAATGCAATATTTCAAAACATGATTTTATTAAAACAATGTGATTTCCACCTTATCATATATATATATATATATATATATATATAAATACATTGTTGAGTAGTCTTCATTTGGAAGTATTTTTTGATGTTTGAAATAAAAATTTAAAGACAAATGTGTATATTACATGGGGAGATTTGTATGAAGGAAACAGAAATGATGTATTTATGTTATAATGTAAAAATATAAATAAATAAATAATTTGGTGGTGTTTGCCTACACGATTAATTGTTAATTTGTTCCAGTTTTGCTTTTAACTTTTTCCTAACAACATGATGCTCAGAAAAGAACATAAGTACCTAAACTTCTGCTGCTGAATGACAGTAGGAGGCTAGACACAAAAATTTCAGTTCCAAAGACAGACAAAATGATAGGATATGCATTGGGATGCTAGCATGAAAATCAAGGATGGCGTGATGGAATATTCCAGAAGCATTTTTGAAGCAGAATCAATAGGTTATAAAATTAACTGGATGGTGAAATTTTTTATACAGATTAGTCAACAACCACCTGTGTGATATTCAGTTAATGTCACTAATGTGATGATCATTAATAACAAGTTTAGATATTGATTGAGCATTCATGTGATTTGAGAAGAACATAGTTACTCGAACCAGAGATTTGGGACATGGAAATGCAATTGCCTAGGATATGAAGAGAGAGAAACAGAGACAGAGACAGAAAGAAAGAAGGAAGGAAGGAAGAAAAGAAGGGAGAGAGGAAGGGAAATGAAAGAGAAAATGAAGAGAAGAAAGAAGACAGGAGGAGGAGGAGGAAGAGGAAGAGGAAGAAAAAGAAGAAGAAGAAGGAGGAGGAGGAGGAGGAGGAGGAGGAGGAGGAGGAGAAGAAGAATTAATGCAAGACAGACTTAAAGTCCTGCATATTTTGATGTTGAATGGAGAGGAAGAATGGTGAGAAATGCAGCAACATGCTTAGAAATGGAAAAATGAGGTTCTGGTAGTGCTGAAACCCAAGGGACAAAAGATAAGGAAAGAAGTTAATCCACAATATTAAAAACTTGTCCAGAACAGTAAAGACTAAGAAATACCTTTCATTTGTCAATATTTTTAGTGAGACAGTCTTTCTTGATGGTTTTCTGATTATAGGAATTCAAATAATCCTCTTTTGGAGGGAATCATCACATGTTACATTCTTATTTACAGTCATGTAGATCATTTTGAAAATGTATATATAATATTTAGAAACTACTTTAATTGTCATTGTGAAAAATGAGTTCTAATATAGTTAAATACCATAACCCACCAACCTAAGAATTTAGTTATTATTAATATTACCCTCAAGATCAATGAAAATTGATAATAAACTATATATATATATATATATACGTAATCTCAGATAAGCCCCCTGTTTTCCCTTCCCATTCATTTTCTTCTTTTGTTTAAACACAATTAACCAATTATCTTACATTTGTGACATGATAATCACCCCCTAGCCATAGGCATCTTCTAACACTTCTGAATGGAAATAATCAGAGAACATATATGAGTTATTAAATGGCACACAACACCCAACCAGGAACTTCTAAAATAGAGAAATATAAATTGGGATAGCTCCTGGATAAGGCTTTCTTTTTAAATGTTAATTTTGTCAGACTGAAAACTTCATCTCTTCCAACCCTTTCTACTGCTAGCATTCTTCCTTGAGTGCATTTAGTTGAACACCAGCTCACTGCTTTTTCTGAGATCAAAAACCATCCTTCTTCTTTGTCACTGTGATAATGGAAAGGGTCTGATGCTTCCAGCAAACATTGTAGTAGAGTTCAACTGTCCATGTTATACACTATTGAAAAATGTTAAACCTGCCTCATCTCTGCCATTGCGTGTTTCAGCATGCAGCAGATGCCTGCATAGAGATGCCCAGATGGCAGGCTAGTACTGGTGATATTTTTTCTAATGTCAAGGAGACCTATTTCATGAGAAAGATATTTTGGATACCATTTGGAACCTTAGGTATAACTGAAGTATAGGGGAGTCATTTAATCTGTCTGCCATCCCTACAATAGTGTCATCTAGTTTCACTGGCAGACCAGGGATCTGTCTTTTGTATGGGACTGGCACCTGTGGGTCTTTCTGCTTTATGATTTCAGAACACTGAAATCACTACCTCATCCCATATACATATCTGCTGGTGCCCATACATGCCTGATACTCATCGAACATTATGGAGAATAATTATTGAAATAAAAATTTAATGTATAAAATGAAACTTATCAGGCAAAAACACACACTCACATCAATTGTCTTCACAAAGGAACATGTGTAGAGATACACATAAAAACACACACTGTATTAGTTGTCCTTGTAGAAAAGGGAGAGTAAAGCTTGCTTGGGAAACTGGCACTATGGGCCATGCAGTGCTCTGGGCATGGGCAGTCAAAGAAAGATCAGGATGAAAAGGAGCCATTGCAATAGAAGCATGAAAACTCTTAAGTCAAAACTTTGCTTACTCAATGTTACTCACTGACAAATGATCTAAATATGCAATACGTAGGAGATGGTGAATGGCATCAAGGGAAAGGAACAAGGAATAGATTCATCTATATGTGGAAAATACAGCAGATAGGTGTGTAGGCTCATGATAGGGTGGGAGTTCTGGTTTACTTCACTCTGCCAGGAAGGTGAAGCAAAAGATAACAAATGAAGCAGCAAGAGAAGGCAGAAGAAATAGAGAGTGAGGAAAAGAAACAGGCAAATAAATGCAGTGGTAAAGGAGGCAAGAAAAAAGAGGAGATGCTGCAGAGAAAAGGAAGAGAAAGACAGCAGAAGAAAGGAGAAAGGAAGAGAGCAGGAAACAGACAAGTAGCATGTGTGGGAGGAAGAGGAGGAACAGCAAGAGAACACAGGAAGATAAGGAGGGGCAGGAGGACAAGGAGGTCACAGGGGAGAAAGAGGACAAGAGAGAGAAGAAGACAAGAGGAAGAACAGCAGGACAGTCCAGTGCATACTTTTGCTAGTCTCCCATTCATTCTTCTCTGGAGACCCTACATGCAGAAGCCGATGGTGTGAAATCTGAATTTCTGCTACTTGGACCCTGCTCCACAGGGCATGGAAATGACAGACAGCACACTAACTTACAGAATCTAGTCGTGGGTGAATCATTTGTCTGGAAATATTTCTGAACAAAATTCTTTTCAACATTGTGATCACTCAAGGTCCATACTGTGGTTGTATCATACCATCACAGCTGGCTCCTAGTCCTTCAGAAGAGAGCTGGTGACTAGAGTTTTGGCACAAGTTACCTTTTCTCCAAACCAAAACAAGTCCAAGAGGAATGGCCCTGCCAAAGCTGTTTACAATGATCAATGACCTGTCCTTTGATTTCTTCTTTGGAGACAGACTCAGGCTGCATGCATGCTAGCCAAGACAAAAGGCCAAATGAGGTAACTGTTTGAATACTTCCAGCCAAGCTTCTTCCATTCAAAATACAGTATCATATCAGTAGTTAAGGTGTCTGCATCTGTTTTGCTTGCTTTTATGGAAATTAGCATAGATAAATCCTACATGACGGAAGCGCTTAGTCTTCTTTTCTGTTGGCATGCCACTGGATTAATATATACAGTTTGACATGATATATCATAGACAGTGTTTTAAGCTTCTCTCTCCCAAGGGCTCAACTAAATGTGCAGCATCACTTCCATTTTCAGTTAGCAAAGAGGTGAGAGGCTGCATTCTACCACTATTTCCTCATAAGCTTTCCTGTAACAGAGATAGCATTCAATTTCTACCATTAACACACTTTGTAATCTCTCATCTCAGTCTACCCATTTTCTTAGAGGAGATGGTTATAAAATGATTCAAGGACATCTGTGCTGTTCAGTCACTATTCTGCATTTAATTCTATCTTGGGATGGGTAGCAGGAGGTTGTTCAGAGCGACTGATGAACCTTTCTAGGACAGTCGGCCAGAGGAAACATCATGCTCCTAAAGTTGCTAACAGCTAAGACGCTTCATAACCAAATACAAATCGTCCCTGGTTCCCTGCCAGTGATTTTCTGGTACAGAGGATGAAGATTTGATTGCTGGCTGGCAAGTGCCCTGACTTGATGTGTGATCCCTGAGGTTTTAATCGTTTTGATCACATTCTTGTCTCACTAAAAAGTGCAGGAGTTGGCAATCGCTCCTTCCCTCATTACTGCCAACTGGCTCTGGCCTGCTGTATTTTTCCCTCTTATTATTCCCCACTCTAAGTTTTCATAACACAGCTTAAAAACAGTCCAAGCCCCTCAACTGCATAACATCCTTGGCAATCAAAGAGATCCTTACTGAAACAATGCGTTTCTTTGGAATTCATTGAAACAGAAAATCCACAATTAATTATTACTACCCTATACCCTGGTTGTGATCTTTATCTCTGATAAGGACAGAGATTAGGTATTCATAGTCATGTGGACTATACTGTACTTTCTGATCCATTGATGGATATGTTCCCACCACACAGTTCTTTATTGAATGTGTAATAGGTGTTGAGTATAGGCTGAAATGCTGGGAAGACAATAAGGAACAAAAACAAACACTGACCTTGATAACATTGGGTGCTTTTTCTACTAAACTGAAAAGCATTTCCTCCCACACAACCATATGCAAAATTGCAAGTAACAACACTCTAAATTTGAGTTGCATGATTCCGTGTAAGGAGTGTTCAATCTATATCCTGACGCTTAGGAACATCTTACCAAGGAAGTGGACACTGAGCTACTGTGAATAATGATGGCTGGCGGTAGGGAACAGATTTCTTCCTGCTAGAAGGAGGCAAAGGACAGAGTGGTCATGGACTGTGATGGGCATCAAGAGAAGAATGAGGCTTGCAGAGAGAACAAACTAAGACCCATCACTGAGGAGGTAGCAGGACATAGACTGTAGTGGTTTTCTGAAGTTCCTGTTAAGAAATGCCAATTGTAACTCAAATACAATCTAAACTGAATGACTTAAAGAATTCCAACTAAGTTTTCATTTAGAAAATCATGCTAGTTAGCGATGAGGGGAATGGTTAAAGGCAGACCACTAAGACAGGTGTTGTGAGAGTTCTAGATGGAAATGACAGAAACATAGGAAAACATATTAGAAGTTGATATAGTTGTATAGAAGAAAAAGAGATGTAATGAAAGATATTTATTTTGAGATGTGGACAAAACACACAATCAAGTATGTGCCTTTAATATCAGAGATATTTCTCATTGTAGAGTTAGATGAACTGGATGGGTGATAGAAACGTGTAGAAATAGGGATCCACATAAAACGAGTTTGTCTAATTATTTTTAACATTCTTGGATTTTGAATGTATTAAAAATGTTGAGTGTGATATGCCAGGTAAGCAGATGGCTGAATACATGTG